>NW_027174565.1:600000-900000 GCF_000390325.3 Nicotiana tomentosiformis
AGGAACCATAGTCAACGCCCCGCCATGATCGTTCCGCATTTTTTGCGTTTTTCGGCCAAACAACTAGAATTCCGCGCGATTCCCATATTTTTGTGTGTTATAGCCCACGCCTTCCGAGTGGTCCCGGGACCTCCGGACCCCTATCGCCTAATATTTTTCCGGACTATCAAATAAGACCAAAGGAACCATAGTCACCGCCCTGTCAAGATCTTTTCACATTTTTTGCGTTTTTCGGCCAAACAACTAGAACTCCGCGCGATTTGCATATTTTAGTGTGCTATAGCTTACGCCTTCCGAGTGGTCCCGGGAGCCGTGGACCCCGATCGCCTCAAATTTTTCGTGCCATCAAATGCGACCTAAGGAACCATAGTCACCGCCCCGCCATGATCGTTCCTCATTTATTGCCTTTTTCGGCCAAATAACTAGAATTCCGCTCGATTACCATATTTTCGTGTGCTATTGCCCACGCCTTCCGAGTGGGCCGGGCCGCCTGAATCGGATCGCCTAAAAAAAATTTGAGCCATCAATTAGGACCTAAGGAACCATAGTAACCACCCCACCATGATCGTTCCTCATTTTTTGCGTTTTTCGGCCAAACAACTAGAATTCCGCGCGATTCCCATATATTTGTGTGTTATAGCACACGCCTTCCGAGTGGTCCCGGGACCTCCTGACCCCTATTGCCTAAAATTTTTTCGGACTATCAAATATGACCTAAGGAACCATAGTATCCGCCCGCCATGATCGTTTCTCATTTTTTGCATTTTTCGTCCATCCAACTAGAATTCCGCCCGATTCCCATATTTTCGTGTGCTATACCCACACCTTACAAGTGGTCCCGGGTCTCCGGACCCGTATCGCCTAAAACTTTTCCAGACTATCAAATAAGACCTAAGGAACCATAGTCACCGCCCAGCCATGATCGTTCCTTATTTTTTGCGTTTTTCGGCCAAACAACTAGAATTCCGCGCGATTCCCATATTTTTGTGTGTTATAGCCCACACCTTCCGAGTGGTCCCGGGACCTCAGGACCCCTATCGCCTAAAATTTTTCCGGACTATCAAATACGACCTAAGGAACCATAGTATCCTCCCCGCCATGATCATTTCTCATTTTTGCATTTTTCGGCCAAACAACTAGAATTTCGCCCGATTCCCATATTTTCGTGTGCTATACACACTCCTTACAAGTGGTCCCGGGTCTCCGGACCCCTATCGCCTAAAACTTTTCCGGACTATCAAATAAGTCCTAAGGAACCATAGTCACCGCCCAGCCATGATCGTTCCTTATTTTTTGCGTTTTTCGGCCAAACAACTAGAATTCCGCACGATTCCCATATTTGTATGTGTTATAGCCCACACCTTCCGAGTGGTCCCGGGACCTCAGGACCCCTATCGCCTAAAATTTTTCCGGACTATCAAATACGACCTAAGGAACCATAGTATCCGCCCCGTCATGATCGTTTCTGATTTTTGCATTTTTCGGCCAAACAACTAGAATTTCGCCCGATTCCCATATTTTCGTGTGCTATACACACGCCTTACAAGTGGTCCCGGGTCTCCGGACACCTATCGCCTAAAACTTTTCCGGACTATCAAATAAGACCTAAGGAACTATAGTCACCGCCCAGCCATGATCGTTCCTTATTTTTTGCGTTTTTCGGCCAAACAACTAGAATTCCGCGCGATTCCAATATTTGTGTGTGTTATAGCCCACACCTTCCAAGTGGTCCCGGGACCTCAGGACCCCTATCGCCTAAAATTTTTCCGGACTATCAAATACGACCTAAGGAACCATAGTCACCGCCCTGCCCTGATCATTCCTCATTTGTTGCGTTTTTCGGCCAAAAAACTATAATTCCGCCCGATTACAATATTTTTATGTGCTATTGTCCACCCTTCCCAGTGGTTCCGGGACCCCCGGACCCCGATCGCATAAAAAAATTTCGGGCCGTCAAATACGACCTAAGGAGCCATAGTAACCGCCCCGCCATCATCGTTTCTCATTTTTTGCATTTTTCGGCCAAAAAACTAGAATTACGCCCGATTCCCATATTTTCGTGTGCTATACCCACGCCTTCCAAGTGATCTGGGGAGCCGCGGACCCCGATCGCCTAAAATTTTTCTGGACTATTAAATACGACCTAAGGTACCATAGTCACTGCCCCACCATGATCGTTCCAAATGCTTTGCCTTTTTCGGCCAAAAAACTAGAACTCCGCGCGATTTGCATATTTTTGTGTGCTATAGCTTACGCCTTCCGAGTGGTCCCGGGAGCCGTGGACCCCGATCGCCTAAAATTTTTCGGGCCATCAAATACGACCTAAGGAACCATAGTCACCGCCCCGCCATGATCGTTCCTCATTTATGGCGTTTTTCGGCCAAAAAACTAGAATTTCGCTCGATTACCATATTTTTGTGTGCTATTGCCCACGCCTTCCGAGTGGGCCGGGCCGCCGGACTCGGATCGCCTAAAAAATTTCGGGCCATCAAATAGGACCTAAGGAACCATAGTCACCGCCTCGCCATGATCGTTCCTCATTTTTTGCATTTTTTGGCCAATAAACTAGAATTTCGCCCGATTCTCATATTTTTGTGTGCTATCGCCCACGCCTTCCGAGTGGGTCGGGCCCTCCGGAGCCGGATCGCCTAAAGATTTTCCGGACTATCAAATACGACCTAAGGAACCATAGTCACCGCCTCACCATGATCGTTCCTAGTCTTTTGCGTTTTTCAGCCAAAAAACTAGAATTCCGCGCGATTTCCATATTTTCGTGTGCTTTAGCCCACGCCTTCCAATGGGTCCCGGGAACCCCGAACCCCGATCGCCTAAAAATTGTCCGGGCCATCAAATACGACCTAAGGAACCATAGTAACCACCCCACCATTAACGTTCCTCATTTTTTGCATTTTTCGTCCAAACAACTAGAATTCCGCACGATTCCCATATTTTTGTGTGTTATAGCCCATGCCTTCCGAGTGGTCCCGGGACCTCCTGACCCCTATCGCCTAAAATTTTTTCGGACTATCAAATACGACCTAAGGCACCATAGTATCGGCCCCGCCATGTTCGTTCCTCATTTTTTGCATTTCTCGGCCAATCAACTAGAATTCCGTGCGATTCCCATATTTTTGTGTGTTATAGCCCACGCCTTCCGAGTGGTCCCGGGACCTCCGAACCCCTATCGCCTAATATTTTTCCGGACTATCAAATAAGACCAAAGGAACCATAGTCACCGCCCTGCCAAGATCTTTCCACATTTTTAGCATATTACTGAAAAAGACCTAGAATTTCGCCCGATTACCATATTTTCGTGTGCTATACCCACGCATTCCGAGTGGTCCCAATAGCCGCAGACCCCGATCGCCTAAAATTTTTCCAGGCAATCAAATACGACCTAAGGAACCTTTATTTTTTGCATTTTTCGGCCAAACAACTAGAATTCCGAGCGATTCCCATATTTTTGTGTGCTATAGCTCACGCCTTCCGAGTGGGCCGTGCCCCCCGCACTCGGATCACCTAAAAATTTTTTCGGACTATCAAATAAGACCTGAGGAACCATAGTCACCTTCCCGCCATGATCGTTTTTCATGTTTTGCATTTTTCGGCCAAACAACTAGAATTCCGCCTGATTCCCATATTTTTGTGTGCTATACCCACGCCTTATAAGTGGTCCCGGGTCTCCGGACCCCTATCGCCTAAAATTTTTCCGAACTATCAAATAAAACCTAAGGAACCATAGTCACCGCCCAGCCATGATCGTTCCTTATTTTTTGCGTTTTTCGGCCAAACAACTAGAATTCCGCGCGATTCCCATGTTTTTGTGTGTTATAGCCCACACCTTCTGCGTGATCCCGGAACCTCAGGACCCCTATCGCCTAAAATTTTTCCGGACTATCAAATACGACCTAAGGTACCATAGTCACCGCCCCACCATGATCGTTCCAAATGCTTTGCATTTTTCGGCCAAAAAACTAGAACTCCGCGCGATTTGTATATATTAGTGTGCTATAGCTTACGCCTTCCGAGTGGTACCGGGAGCCGTGGACCCCGATCGCCTAAAATTTTTTGGGCCATCAAATATGACCTAAGGAACCATAGTCACCGCCTCTCCATGATCGTTCCTCATCTTTTGCGTTTTTCGGCCAAACAACTAGAATTCCGTGCGATTCCCATATTTTTGTGTGTTATAGCCCACGCCTTCCGAGTGGTCCCGGGACCTCCGGACCCCTATCGCCTAATATTTTCCTGGACTATCAAATAAGACCAAAGGAACCATAGTCACCGCCCTGTCAAGAACTTTCCACATTTATTGCGTTTTTCGACCAAACAACTAGAACTCCGCGCGATTTGCATATTTTAGTGTGCTATAGCTTACGCCTTCCGAGTGGTCCCGGGAGCCGTGGACCCCGATCGCCTAAAATTTTTCGGGCCATCAAATGCGACCTAAGGAACCATAGTCAACGCCCCGCCATGATCGTTCCGCATTTTTTGCGTTTTTCGGCCAAACAACTAGAATTCCGCGCGATTCCCATATTTTTGTGTGTTATAGCCCACGCCTTTCGAGTGGTCCCGGGACCTCCGGACCCCTATCGCCTAATATTTTTCCGGACTATCAAATAAGACCAAAGGAACCATAGTCACCGCCCTGTCAAGATCTTTTCACATTTTTTGCGTTTTTCGGCCAAACAACTAGAACTCCGCGCGATTTGCATATTTTAGTGTGCTATAGCTTACGCCTTCCGAGTGGTCCCGGGAGCCGTGGACCCCGATCGCCTAAAATTTTTCATGCCATCAAATGCGACCTAAGGAACCATAGTCACCGCCCCGCCATGATCGTTCCTCATTTATTGCCTTTTTCGGCCAAATAACTAGAATTCCGCTCGATTACCATATTTTCGTGTGCTATTGCCCACGCCTTCCGAGTGGGCCGGGCCGCCTGAATCGGATCGCCTAAAAAAAATTTGAGCCATCAATTAGGACCTAAGGAACCATAGTAACCACCCCACCATGATCGTTCCTCATTTTTTGTGTTTTTCGGCCAAACAACTAGAATTCCGCGCGATTCCCATATATTTGTTTGTTATAGCACACGCCTTCCGAGTGGTCCCGGGACCTCCTGACCCCTATTGCCTAAAATTTTTCCGGACTATCAAATATGACCTAAGGAACCATAGTATCCGCCCGCCATGATCGTTTCTCATTTTTTGCATTTTTCGTCCATCCAACTAGAATTCCGCCCGATTCCCATATTTTCGTGTGCTATACCCACACCTTACAAGTGGTCCCGGGTCTCCGGACCCGTATCGCCTAAAACTTTTCCAGACTATCAAATAAGACCTAAGGAACCATAGTCACCGCCCAGCCATGATCGTTCCTTATTTTTTGCGTTTTTCGGCCAAACAACTAGAATTCCGCGCGATTCCCATATTTTTGTGTGTTATAGCCCACACCTTCCGAGTGGTCCCGGGACCTCAGGACCCCTATCGCCTAAAATTTTTCCGGACTATCAAATACGACCTAAGGAACCATAGTCACCGCCCAGCCATGATCATTCCTCATGTGTTGCGTTTTTCGGCCAAAAAACAAGAATTCCGCCCGATTACAATATTTTTGTGTGCTATTTATTGCCCACCCTTCCCAGTGGTTCCGGGACCCCCGGACCCCGATCGCCTAATATTTTTCCGGGCCGTCAAATACGACCTAAGGAACCATAGTAACCGCCCCGCCATCATCGTTTCTCATTTTTTGCATTTTTCGGCCAAAAAACTAGAATTACGCCCGATTCCCATATTTTCGTGTGCTATACCCACGCCTTCCAAGTGGTCCGGGGAGCCGCGGACCCCGATCGCCTAAAATTTTTCCGGACTATCAAATACGACCTAAGGTACCATAGTCACCGCCCCACCATGATCGTTCCAAATGCTTTGCATTTTTCGGCCAAAAAACTAGAACTCCGCGCGATTTGCATATTTTCGTGTGCTATAGCTTACGCCTTCCGAGTGGTCACGGGAGCCGTGGACCCCGATCGCCTAAAATTTTCCGGGCCATCAAATACGACCTAAGGAACCATAGTCACCGCCCCGCCATGATCTTTCCTCATTTATTGCGTTTTTCGGCCAAAAAACTAGAATTCCGCTAGATTACCATATTTTTGTGTGCTATTGCCCATGCCTTCCGAGTGTGCCGGGCCGCCGGACTCGGATCGCCTAAAACATTTTTGGGCCACCAATTAGGACCAAAGGAACCACAGTCACCGCCTCGCCATGTTCGTTCCTCATTTTTTGCATTTCTTGGCCCAAAAACTAGAATTCCGCCCGATTCCCATATTTTTGTGCGCTATCGCCCACGCCTTCCGAGTGGGTCGGGCCCCCCGGAGCCGGATCGCCTAAAAATTTTCCGTACTATCAAATACGACCTAAGGAACCATAGTCACCGCCTCGCCATGATCGTTCCTAGTCTTTTGCGTTTTTCAGCCAAAAACTAGAATTTCGCGCGATTTCCATATTTTCGTGTGCTTTAGCCCACGCCTTCCAAGGGGTCCCCCGGAGCCGGATCGCCAAAAAATTTTCGGGGCATCAATTAGGACCTAAGGAACCATATTCACTGCCTCGCCATGATCGTTCCTCATTTTTTGCGTTTTTTGGCCAAAAAACGAGAATTCCGCTCGATTACCATATTTTTGTGTGCTATTGCCCACGCCTTCCGAGTGGGCCGGGCCGCTAGACTCGGATCGCCTAAAAAATTTTCGGGCCATCAATTAGGACCTAAGGAACCATATTCACCGCCTTGCCATGATCGTTCCTCATTGTTTGCGTTTTTCGGCCAAAAAACTAGAATTCCGCTCGATTACCATATTTTTGTGTCCTATAGCCTACGCCTTCCTAGTGAACCCGGGAACTCCGGACCCCGATCGCCTAAAATTTTCCGGGCCATCAAATACGACCTAAGAAACCAAAGTCACCGCCCCGCCATGATCGTTCCTCATTTATTGCATTTTTCAGCCAAAAAACTAGAATTCCGCTCGATTACCATATTTTTGTGTGCTATTGCCCACGCCTTCCGAGTGTGCCGGGGCACCGGACTCGGATCGCCTAAAACATTTTTGGGCCACCAATTAGGACCAAAGGAACCACAGTCACCACCTCGCCATGTTCGTTCCTCATTTTTTGCATTTCTTGGCCCAAAAACTAGAATTCTGCCCGATTCCCATATTTTTGTGCGCTATCGCCCACGCCTTCCAACTGGGTCGGGCCCCCGGAGCCGGATCGCCTAAAAATTTTCTGGACTATCAAATACGACCTAAGGAACCATAGTCACCGCCCCGCCATGATCGTTCCTAGTCTTTTGCGTTTTTCAGCCAAAAAACTAGAATTCCGCGCGATTTCCATATTTTCGTGTGCTTTAGCCCACGCCTTCCAAGGGGTCCCCCGGAGCCGGATCGCCTGAAAATTTTTGGGGCATCAATTAGGACCTAAGGAACCATATTCACCGCCTTGCCATGATCGTTCCTCATTGTTTGCATTTTTCGGCCAAAAAACTAGAATTCCGCTCGATTACCATATTTTTGTGTCCTATAGCCTACGCCTTCCTAGTGAACCCGGGAACTCCGGACCCCGATCGCCTAAAATTTTCCGGGCCATCAAATACGACCTAAGAAACCATAGTCACCGCCCCGCCATGATCGTTCCTCATTTATTGCATTTTTCAGCCAAAAAACTAGAATTCCGCTCGATTACCATATTTTTGTGTGCTATTGCCCACGCCTTCCGAGTGTGCCGGGGCACCGGACTCGGATCGCCTAAAACATTTTTGGGCCACCAATTAGCACCAAAGGAACCACAGTCACCACCTCGCCATGTTCGTTCCTCATTTTTTGCATTTCTTGGCCCAAAAACTAGAATTCTGCCCGATTCCCATATTTTTGTGCGCTATCGCCCACGCCTTCCAACTGGGTCGGGCCCCCCGGAGCCGGATCGCCTAAAAATTTTTTGGACTATCAAATACGACCTAAGGAACCATAGTCACCGCCCCGCCATGATCGTTCCTAGTCTTTTGCGTTTTTCAGCCAAAAAACTAGAATTCCGCGCGATTTCCATATTTTCGTGTGCTTTAGCCCACGCCTTCCAAGGGGTCCCCCGGAGCCGGATCGCCTAAAAATTTTTGGGGCATAAATTAGGACCTAAGGAACCATATTCACCGCCTCGCCATGATCGTTCCTCATTTTTTGCGTTTTTCGGCCAAAAAACTAGAATTCCGCTCGATTACCATATTTTTGTGTGCTATTGCCCACGCCTTCCGAGTGGGCCGGGCCGCTGGACTCGGATCGCCTAAAAAAATTTCGGGCCATCAATTAGGACCTAAGGAACCATATTCACTGCCTCGCCATGATCGTTCCTAATGTTTTGCGTTTTTCGGCCAAAAAACTAGAATTCCGCTCGATTACCATGTTTTTGTGTCCTATAGCCCACGCCTTCCTAGTGAACCCGGGAACTCCGGACCCCGATCGCCTAAAATTTTCCGGGCCATAAAATACAACCTAAGGAACCATAGTCACCGCCCCGCCATGGTCATTCCTCATTTATTGCGTTTTTCAGCCAAAAAACTAGAATTCCGCTCGATTACCATATTTTTGTGTGCTATTGCCCACGCCTTCCGAGTGGGCCAGGCCGCCTGACTCGGATCGCCTAAAAAAATTTCGGAAAATCAATTAGGATCTAAGGAACCATAGTCACTGCCTTGCCATGATCGTTCCTCATTTTTTGCATTTCTTTGCCAAAAAACTAGAATTCCGCCCGATTCCCATATTTTTGTGTGCTATCGCCCACGCCTTCCGAGTGGGAAGGGCCCCCAAAAGCCGGATCGCCTAAAAATTTTCCGAACTATCAAATACGACGTAAGGAACCATAGTCACCGCCCCACCATGATAGTTCCTAGTCTTTTGCGTTTTTCAGCCTAAAAACTAGAATTTCGCGCGATTTCCATATTTTCATGTGCTTTAGCCCACGCCTTCCGAGGGGTCCCGGGAACCCCGAACCCCGAACCCCGATCGCCTAAAAATTTTCCGGGCCATCAAATACCACCTAAGGAACCATAGTAACCACCCCGCCATGATCGTTCCTCATTTTTTACGTTTTTCGGCCAAACAACTAGAATTTCGCGCGATCCCATATTTTTGTGTGTTATAGCCCACGCCTTCCGAGTGGTCCCGGGTCTCCGGACCCCTATCGCCTAAAATTTTTTCGGACTATCAAATAAGACCTAAGGAACCATAGTCACCGCCCAGCCATGATCGTTCCTAGTGTTTTCTGTTTTTCGGCCAAAAAAGTAGAATTCCGCGCGATTCCCATATTTTCGTGTCCTATAACCCACGCCTTCCAAGTGAACCCGGGAACTCCGGACCCCTATCGCCTAAAAATTTTCCGGACTATCAAATACGACCTAAGGAAGCATAGTCACCGCCCAGCCCTGATCATTCCTCATTTGTTGCGTTTTTCGGCCAAAAAACTAGAATTCCGCTCGATTACAATATTTTTGTGTGCTATTGCCCACCCTTCCAAGTGGTTCCGGGACCCCCGGACCCCGATCGCCTAAAATTTTTCTGGGCCTTCAAATACGACCTAAGGAACCATAGTAACCGCCCACCATCATCATTTCTCATTTTTTGCATTTTTCGGCCAAAAAATTTGAATTATGCCCGATTCCCATATTTTCGTGTGCTATACCCACGCCTTCCAAGTGGTCCGGGGAGCCGCGGACCCCGATCACCTAAAGATTTTCCGGACTATCTAATACTACCTAAGGTACCATAGTCACCACCCCACCATGATCGTTCCAAATGCTTTGCATTTTTCGGCCAAAAAATTAGAACTCCGCGCGATTTGCATATTTTAGTGTGCTACAGCTTACGCCTTCCGAGTGGTCCCGGGAGCCGTGGACCCCGATCGCCTAAAATTTTCCGGGCCATCAAATACGACCTAAGGAACCATAGTCACCGCCCCGCCATGATCGTTCCTCATTTATTGCGTTTTTCGGCCAAAAAACTAGAATTCCGCTCGATTACCATATTTTTGTGTGCTATTGCCCACGCCTTCCGAGAGCGCCGGGCCGCCGGACTCAGATCGCCTAAAAACTTTTCGGGCCTTCAATTAGGACCTAAGGAACCATAGTCACCGCCTCGCCATGATCGTTCCTCATTTTTTGCATTTTTTGGCCAAAAAAATAGAATTCCGCTCGATTACCATATTTTTGTGTGCTATTGCCCACGCCTTCCGAGTGGGCCGGGCCGCCGGACTCGGATCGCCTAAAAAATATTCGGGCCATCAATTAGGACCTAAGGAACCATAGTCACCGCCTTGCCATGATCGTTCCACATTTTTTGCATTTTTTGGCCAAAAAACTAGAATTCCGCCCGATTCCCATATTTTTGTGTGCTATCGCCCACGCCTTCCGAGTGGGTCGGGCCCCCGGAGCTGGATCGCCTAAAAATTTTCCGGACTATCAAATACGACCTAAGGAACCATAGTCACCGCCCCACCATGATCGTTCCTAGTCTTTTGCATTTTTCAGCCAAAAAACTAGAATTCCGCGCGGTTTCCATATTTTCGTGTGCTTTAGCCCACGCCTTCCAAGGGGTCCCGGGAACCCCGAACCCCGATCGCCTAAAAATTTTCCGGGCCATCAAATACCACCTAAGGAACCATAGTAACCAACCCCGCCATGATCGTTCCTCATTTTTTACGTTTTTCGGCCAAACAACTAGAATTTCGCGCGATCCCATATTTTTGTGTGTTATAGCCCACGCCTTCCGAGTGGTCCCGGGTCTCCGGACCCCTATCGCCTAAAATTTTTCCGAACTATCAAATAAGACCTAAGGAACCATAGTCACCGCCCAGCCATGATCGTTCCTAGTGTTTTCAGTTTTTCGGCCAAAAAAGTAGAATTCCGCGCGATTCCCATATTTTCGTGTCCTATAGCCCACGCCTTCCAAGTGAACCCGGGAACTCCGAACCCCTATCGCCTAAAAATTTTCCGGACTATCAAATACGACCTAAGGAACCATAGTCACCGCCCAGCCCTGATCATTCCTCATTTGTTGCCTTTTTCGGCCAAAAAACTAGAATTCCGCTCGATTACAATATTTTTGTGTGCTATTGCCCACCCTTCCAAGTGGTTCCGGGACCCCCGGACCCCGATCGCCTAAAATTTTTCTGGGCCTTCAAATACGACCTAAGGAACCATAGTAACCACCCGCCAACATCATTTCTCATTTTTTGCATTTTTCGGCCAAAAAATTAGAATTATGCCCGATTCCCATATTTTCGTGTGCTATACCCACGCCTTCCAAGTGGTCCGGGGAGCCGCGGACCCCGATCACCTAAAGATTTTCCGGACTATCTAATACTACCTAAGGTACCATAGTCACCACCCCACCATGATCGTTCCAAATGCTTTGCATTTTTCGGCCAAAAAATTAGAACTCCGCGCGATTTGCATATTTTAGTGTGCTACAGCTTACGCCTTCCGAGTGTCCCAGGAGCTGTGGACCCCGATCGCCTAAAATTTTCCGGGCCATCAAATACGACCTAAGGAACCATAGTCACCGCCCCGCCATGATCGTTCCTCATTTATTGCGTTTTTCGGCCAAAAAACTAGAATTCCGCTCGATTACCATATTTTTGTGTGCTATTGCCCACGCCTTCCGAGAGCGCCGGGCCGCCGGACTCGGATCGCCTAAAAACGTTTCGGGACATCAATTAGGACCTAAGGAACCATAGTCACCGCCTCGCCATGATCGTTCCTCATTTTTTGCATTTTTTGGCCAAAAAAATAGAATTCCGCTCGATTACCATATTTTTGTGTGCTATTGCCCACGCCTTCCGAGTGGGCCGGGCCGCCGGACTCGGATCGCCTAAAAAATATTCGGGCCATCAATTAGGACCTAAGGAACCATAGTCACCGCCTTGCCATGATCGTTCCACATTTTTTGCATTTTTTGGCCAAAAAACTAGAATTCCGCCTGATTCCCATATTTTTATGTGCTATCGCCCACGCCTTCCGAGTGGGTCGGGCCCCCCAGAGCTGGATCGCCTAAAAATTTTCCGGACTATCAAATACAACCTAAGGAACCATAGTCACCGCCTCGTCATGATCGTTCCTCAGCTTTTGCATTTTTTGGCCAAAAAACTAGAATTCCGCCCGATTCCCATATTTTTGTGTGCTATCGCCCACGCCTTCCGAGTGGGTCGGGCCCCCGGAGCCGGATCGCCTAAAAATTTTCTTAACTATCAAATACTAGCTAAGGAACCATAGTCACCGCCCCGCCATGATCGTTCCTATTCTTTTGCGTTTTTCAGCCAAAAAACTAGAATTCCGCGCGATTTCCATATTTTCGTGTGCTTTAGCCCACGCCTTCCAAGGGGTCCCGGGAACCCCGAACCCCGATCGCCTAAAAATTTTCCGGGCCATCAAATACCACCTAAGGAACCATAGTAACCACCCCGCCATGAGTGTTCCTTATTTTTTGCATTTTTCGGCCAAACAACTAGAATTCCGCGCGATCCCATATATTTGTGTGTTATAGCCCACGCCATCCGAGTGGTCCCGGGTCTCCGGACCCCTATCGCCTAAAATTTTTTCGGACTATCAAATAAGACCTAAGGAACCATAGTCACCGCCCAGCCATGATCGTTCCTAGTTTTTTCCATTTTTCGGCCAAAAAACTAGAATTCCGCGCGATTCCCATATTTTCGTGTCCTATAGCCCACGCCTTCCAAGTGAACCCGGGAACTCCGGACCCCTATCGCCTAAAAATTTTTCGGACTATCAAATACGACCTAAGGAACCATAGTCACCGCCCAGCCCTGCTCATTCCTCATTTGTTGCGTTTTTCGGCCAAAAAACTAGAATTTCGCTCGATTACAATATTTTTGTGTGCTATTACCCACCCTTCCAAGTGGTTCCGGGACCCCCAGACCCCGATCGCCTAAAATTTTTCTGGGCCATCAAATACGACCTAAGGAACCATAGTAACCGCCCGCCATCATCATTTCTCATTTTTTGCATTTTTCGGCCAAAAAACTAGAATTACGCCCGATTCCCATATTTTCGTGTGCTATACCTACGCCTTCCAAGTGGTCCGGGGAGCCGCGGACCCCGATCACCTAAAGATTTTCCGAACTATCTAATACGACCTAAGGTACCAGAGTCACCGCCCCACCATGATCGTTCCAAATGCTTTGCATTTTTCGGCCAAAAAATTAGAACTTCGCGCGATTTGCATATTTTAGTGTGCTACAGCTTACGCCTTCCGAGTGTCCCAGGAGCCGTGGACCCCGATCGCCTAAAATTTTCCGGGCCATCAAATACGACCTAAGGAACCATAGTCACCGCCCCGCCATGGTCGTTCCTCATTTATTGCGTCTTTCGGCCAAAAAACTAGAATTCCGCTCGATTACCATATTTTTGTGTTCTTATTGCCCACGCCTTCCGAGTGGGCCGGGCCGCCGGACTCGGATCGCCTGAAAAATATTCGGGCAATAAATTAGGACATAAGGAACCATATTCACCGCCTCGTCATGATCGTTCTTCAGCTTTTGCATTTTTTTGCCAAAAAACTAGAATTCCGCCCGATTCCCATATTTTTGTGTGCTATCGCCCACGCCTTCCGAGTGGGTCGGGCCCCCCGGAACCGGATCGCCTAAAAATTTTCTTAACTATCAAATACTAGCTAAGGAACCATAGTCACCGCCCCGCCATGATCGTTCCTATTCTTTTGCGTTTTTCAGCCAAAAAACTAGATTTCCGCGCGATTTCCATATTTTCGTGTGCTTTAGCCCACGCCTTCCAAGGGTCCCGGGAACCCCGAACCCCGATCGCCTAAAAATTTTCCGGGCCATCAAATACGACCTAAGGAACCATAGTAACCACCCCACCATGATCGTTCCTCATTATTTGCGTTTTTTGGCCAAACAACTAGAATTCCGCGCGATTCCCATATTTTTGTGTGTTATATCCCACGCCTTCCAAGTGGTCCGGGGAGCCGCGGACCCCGATCGCCTACAAATTTTCCGGTCTACCAAATACGACCTAAGGTACCATAGTCACCGCCCCACCATGATCGTTCCAAATCCTTTGCATTTTTCGGCCAAAAAACTAGAACTCCGTTCGATTTGCATATTTTAGTGTGCTATAGTTTACGCCTTCCAAGTGGTCCCGGGAGCCGTGGACCCCGATCGCCTAAAATTTTCCGGGCCATCAAATTCGACCTAAGGAACCATAGTCACCGCCCCGCCATGATCGTTCCTCATTTATTGCGTTTTTCGGCCAAAAAGCTAGAATTCCGCTCGATTACCATATATTTGTGTGCTATTGCCCACGCCTTGCGAGAGCGCCGGGCCGCCGGACTCGGATCGCCTAAAAACGTTTCGGGACATCAATTAGCACCTAAGGAACCATAGTCACCGCCTCGCCATGATCGTTCCTCATTTTTTGCATTTTTTGGCCAAAAAAATAGAATTCCGCTCGATTACCATATTTTTGTGAGCTATTGCCCACGCCTTCCGAGTGGGCCGGGCCGCCGGACTCGGATCACCTAAAAAATATTTGGGCCATCAATTAGGACCTAAGGAACCATAGTCACCGCCTTGCCATGATCGTTCCTCATTTTTTGCATTTTTAGGCCAAAAAACTAGAATTCCGCCCGATACCCATATTTTTGTGTGCTATCGCCCACGCCTTCCGAGTGGGTCGGGCCCCCCGGAGCTGGATCGCCTAAAAAATTTTCGGAATATCAAATATGACCTAAGAAACCATAGTCACCGCCCCGCCATGATTGTTCCTAGTCTTTTGCATTTTTCAGCCAAAAAACTAGAATTCCGCGCGGTTTCCATATTTTCGTGTGCTTTAGCCCACGCCTTCCAAGGGGTCTCGGGAACCCCGAGCCCCGATCGCCTAAAAATTTTCCGGGCCATCAAATACCACCTAAGGAACCATAGTAACCACCCCGCCATGAGCGTTCCTCATTTTTTGCGTTTTTCGGCCAAACAAATAGAATTCCGCGCGATCCCATATATTTGTGTGTTATAGCCCACGCCATCCGAGTGGTCCCGGGTCTCCGGACCCCTATCGCCTAAAATTTTTCCGGACTATCAAATAAGACCTAAGGAACCATAGTCACCGCCCATCCATGATCGTTCGTAGTTTTTTCCGTTTTTCGGCCAAAAAACTAGAATTCCGCGCGATTCCCATATTTTCGTGTCCTATAGCCCACGCCTTCCAAGTGAACCCGAGAACTCCGGACCCCTATCGCCTAAAATTTTTCCGGACTATCAAATACGACCTAAGGAACCATAGTCACCGCCCAGCCATGATCATTCCTCATTTGTTGCGTTTTTCGGCCAAAAAACTAGAATTCCGCCTGATTACAATATTTTTGTGTGCTATTGCCCACCCTTCCAAGTGGTTCCGGGACCCCCGGACCCCGATCGCCTAAAATTTTTCTGGGCCGTCAAATACGACCTAAGGAACCATAGTAACATCCCCGCCATCATCGTTTCTCATTTTTTGCATTTTTCGGCAAAAAAACTAGAATTACGCCCGATTCCCATATTTTCGTGTGCTATACCCACGCCTTCCAAGTGGTCCGGGGAGCCGCGGATCCCGATCGCCTAAAAAATTTCCGGACTGTCAAATACGACCTAAGAAACCATAGTCACCGCCCAGCCATGATCATTCCTCATTTGTTGCGTTTTTCGGCCAAAAAACTAGAATTCCGCCTGATTACAATATTTTTGTGTGCTATTGCCCACCCTTCCAAGTGGTTCCGGGACCCCCGGACCCCGATCGCCTAAAATTTTTCTGGGCCATCAAATACGACCTAAGGAACCATAGTAACATCCCCGCCATCATCGTTTCTCATTTTTTGCATTTTTCGGCCAAAAAACTAGAATTACGCCCGATTCCTATATTTTCGTGTGCTATACCCACGCCTTCCAAGTGGTCCGGGGAGCCGCGGATCCCGATCGCCTAAAACATTTCCGGACTATCAAATACGACCTAAGGTACCATAATCACCGCCCCACCATGATCGTTCCAAATGCTTTGCATTTTTCGGCCAAAAAACTAGAACTCCGCGCGATTTGCATATTTTAGTGTGCTATAGCTTACGCCTTCCAAGTGGTCCCGGGAGCCGTGGACCCCGATCGCCTAAAATTTTCCGGGCCATCAAATACGACCTAAGGAACCATAGTCACCGCCCCGCCATGATCGTTCCTCATTTATTGCGTTTTTCGGCCAAAAAACTAGAATTCCGCTCGATTACCATATTTTTGTGTGCTATTGCCCACGCCTTCCGAGAGCGCCGGGCCGCAGGACTCGGATCGCCTAAAAACGTTTCGGGACATCAATTAGCACCTAAGGAACCATAGTCACCACCTCGCCATGATCGTTCCTCATTTTTTGCATTTTTTGGCCAAAAAAATAGAATTCCGCTCGATTACCATATTTTTGTGTGCTATTGCCCACGCCTTCCGAGTGGGCCGGGCCGCCAGA
This sequence comes from Nicotiana tomentosiformis, assembly GCF_000390325.3. Classification (NCBI taxonomy): domain Eukaryota; kingdom Viridiplantae; phylum Streptophyta; class Magnoliopsida; order Solanales; family Solanaceae; genus Nicotiana; species Nicotiana tomentosiformis. Next base: position 616,552 of record NW_027174565.1, read on the forward strand.
CTCGGATCGCCTAAAAATATTTGGGCCATCAATTAGGACCTAAGGAACCATAGTCACCGCCTTGCCATGATCGTTCCTCATTTTTTGCATTTTTTGGCCAAAAAACTAGAATTCCGCCCAATTCCCATATTTTTGTGTGCTATCGCCCACGCCTTCCGAGTGGGTCGGGCCCCCCGGAAGTGGATCGCCTAAAAATTTTCCGGACTATCAAATACGACCTAAGGAACCATAGTCACCGCCCCGCCATGATCATTCCTAGTCTTTTGCATTTTTCAGCCAAAAAACTAGAATTCCGCGCGGTTTCTATATTTTCGTGTGCTTTAGCCCACGCCTTTCAAGGGGTCTCGGGAACCCCGAGCCGCGATCGCCTAAAAATTTTCCGGGCCATCAAATACCACCTAAGGAATCATAGTAACCACCCCGCCATGAGCGTTCCTCATTTTTTGCGTTTTTCGGCCAAACAAATAGAATTCCGCGCGATCCCATATATTTGTGTGTTATAGCCCACGCCATCCGAGTCGTCCCGGGTCTCCTGACCCCTATCGCCTAAAATTTTTCCGGACTATCAAATACGACCTAAGGAACCATAGTCACTGCCCAGCCATGATCATTCCTCATTTGTTGCGTTTTTCGGCCAAAAAACTAGAATTCCGCCTGATTACAATATTTTTGTGTGCTATTGCCCACCCTTCCAAGTGGTTCTGGGACCCCCGGACCCCGATCGCCTAAAATTTTTCTGGGCCGTCAAATACGACCTAAGGAACTATAGTAACATCTCTGCCATCATCGTTTCTCATTTTTTGCATTTTTCGGCCAAAAAACTAGAATTACGCCCGATTCCTATTTTTTCGTGTGCTATACCCACGCCTTCCAAGTGTTCCGGGGAGCCGCGGATCCCGATCGCCTAAAATATTTCCGGACTGTCAAATACGACCTAAGAAACCATAGTCACCGCCCAGTCATGATCATTCCTCATTTGTTGCGTTTTTCGGCCAAAAAACTAGAATTCCGCCTGATTACAATATTTTTGTGTGCTATTGCCCACCCTTCCAAGTGGTTCCGGGACCCCCGGACCTCGATCGCCTAAAATTTTTCTGGGCTGTCAAATACGACCTAAGGAACCATAGTAACATCCCCGCCATCATCGTTTCTCATTTTTTGCATTTTTCGGCCAAAAAACTAGAATTACGCCCGATTCCTATTTTTTCGTGTGCTATACCCACGCCTTCCAAGTGTTCCGGGGAGCCGCGGACCCCGATCGCCTAAAATTTTTCCGGACTATCAAATACGACCTAAGATACCATAGTCACCGCCCCACCATGATCGTTCCAAATGCTTTGCATTTTTCGGCCAAAAAACTAGAACTCCGCGCGATTTGCATATTTTAGTGTGCTATAGCTTACGCCTTCCAAGTGGTCCCGGGAGCCGTGGACCCCGATCGCCTAAAATTTTCCGGGCCATCAAATACGACCTAAGGAACCATAGTCACCGCCCCACCATGATCGTTCCTCATTTATTGCATTTTTCGGCCAAAAAATTAGAATTCTGCTCGATTACCATATTTTTGTGTGCTATTGCCCACCCCTTCCGAGAGCGCCGGGCCGCCGGACTCGGATCGCCTAAAAACGTTTCGGGACATCAATTAGCACCTAAGGAACCATAGTCACCGCCTCACCATGATCGTTCCTCATTTTTTGCATTTTTTGGCCAAAAAAATAGAATTCCGCTCGATTACCATATTTTTGTGTGCTATTGCCCACGCCTTCCGAGTGGGCCGGGCCGCCGGACTTGGATCGCCTAAAAATATTCGGGCCATCATTTAGGATCTAAGGAACCATAATCACCGCCTTGCCATGATCGTTCCTCATTTCTTGCATTTTTTGGCCAAAAAACTAGAATTCCGCCCGATTCCCATATTTTTGTGTGCTATCGCCCACGCCTTCCGAGTGGGTCGGGCCCCCGGAGCTGGATCGCCTAAAAATTTTCCGTACTATCAAATTCGACCTAAGGAACCATAGTCACCGCCCCGCCATGATCGTTCCTAGTCTTTTGCATTTTTCAGCCAAAAAATAGAATTCCGCGCGGTTTTCATATTTTCGTGTGCTTTAGCCCACGCCTTCCAAGGGGTCCCGGGAACCCCGAACCCCGATCGCCTAAAAATTTTCCGGGCCATCAAATACGACCTAAGGAACCATATTAACCACCCCTCCATGATCGTTCCTCATTTTTTGCGTTTTTCGGCCAAACAACTAGAATTTCGCGCGATCCCATATTTTTGTGTGTTATAGCCCACGCCTTCCGAGTCGTCCCGGGTCTCCTGACCCCTATCGCCTAAAATTTGTTCGGACTATCAAATAAGACCTAAGGAACCATAGTCACCGCCCAGCCATGATCGTTCCTAGTTTTTTCCGTTTTTCGGCCAAAAAACTAGAATTCCGCGCGATTCCCATATTTTCGTGTCCTATAGCCCACGCCTTCCAAGTGAACCCGGGAACTCCGGACCCCTATCGCCTAAAATTTTTCCGGACTATCAAATACGACCTAAGGAACCATAGTCACCGCCCAGCCATGATCATTCCTCATTTGTTGCATTTTTCGGACAAAAAACTAGAATTCCGCCTGATTACAATATTTTTGTGTGCTATTGCCCACCCTTCCAAGTGGTTCCGGGACCCCCGGACCCCGATCGCCTAAAATTTTTCTAGGCCGTCAAATACGACCTAAGGAACCATAGTAACATCCCCGCCATCATCGTTTCTCATTTTTTGCATTTTTCGGCCAAAAAACTAGAATTACGCCCGATTCCCATATTTTCGTGTGCTATACCCACGCCTTCCAAGTGGTCCGGGGAGCCGCGGATCCCGATCGCCTAAAAAATTTTCGGACTATCAAATACGACCTAAGGTACCATAGTCACCGCCCCACCATGATCATTCCAAATGCTTTGCATTTTTCGGCCAAAAAACTAGAACTCCGCGCGATTTGCATATTTTAGTGTGCTATAGCTTACGCCTTCCGAGTGGTCCCGGGAGCCGTGGACCCCGATCGCCTAAAATTTTCCGGGCCATCAAATACGACCTAAGGAACCATAGTCACCGCCCCGCCATGATCGTTCCTCATTTATTGCGTTTTTCGGCCAAAAAACTAGAATTTCGCTCGATTACCATATTTTTGTGTGCTATTGCTTACGCCTTCCGAGTGGTCCCGGGAGCCGTGGACCCCGATCGCCTAAAATTTTCCGGGCCATCAAATACGACCTAAAGAACCAAAGTCACCACCCCGCCATGATCGTTCCTCATTTATTGCGTTTTTCAGCCAAAAAACTAGAATTCCGCGCGATCCCATTTATTTGTGTGTTATAGCCCACGCCATCCGAGTGGTCCCGGGTCTCCGGACCCCTATCGCCTAAAATATTTTCGGGCTATCAATTACGACCTAAGGAACCATAGTCACCGCCTCGCCATGATCGTTCCTCATTTTTTGCATTTCTTGGCCAAAAAACTAGAATTCCGCCCGATTCCCATATTTTTGTGTGCTATCGCCCACGCCTTCCGAGTGGGTCGGGCCCCCGGAGCCGGATCGCCTAAAAATTTTCCGGACTATCAAATACGACCTAAGGAACCATAGTCACCGCCACGCCATGATCGTTCCTAGTCTTTTGCGTTTTTCAGCCAAAAAACAAGAATTCCGCGCAATTTCCATATTTTCGTGTGCTTTAGCCCACGCCTTCCAAGGGGTCCCGGGAACCCCGAACCCCGATCGCCTAAAAATTTTCCGGGCCATCAAATACGACCTAAGGAACCATAGTAACCACCCCTCCATGATCGTTCCTCATTTTTTGCGTTTTTCGGCCAAACAACTAGAATTTCGCGCGATCCCATATTTTTGTGTGTTATAGCCCACGCCTTCCGAGTCGTCCCGGGTCTCCTGACCCCTATCGCCTAAAATTTGTTCGGACTATCAAATAAGACCTAAGGAACCATAGTCACCGCCCAGCCATGATCATTCTTAGTGTTTCCGTTTTTCGGCCAAAAAACTAGAATTCCGCGCGATTCCCATATTTTCGTGTCCTATAGCCCACGCCTTCCAAGTGAACCCGGGAACTCCGGACCCCTATCGCCTAAAATTTTTCCGGGCCATCAAATACCACCTAAGGAACCATAGTAACCACCCCGCCATGAGCGTTCCTCATTTTTTGCGTTTTTCGGCCAAACAAATAGAATTCCGTGCGATCCCATATATTTGTGAGTTATAGCCCACGCCATCCGAGTGGTCCCGGGTCTCCGGACCCCTATCGCCTAAAATTTTTCTGGACTATCAAATAAGACCTAAGGAACCATAGTCACCGCCCAGCCATGATCGTTCCTAGTTTTTTCTGTTTTTCGGCCAAAAAACTAGAATTCCGCGCGATTCCCATATTTTCGTGTCCTATACGCCTTCCAAGTGAACCCGGGAACTACGGACCCCTATCGCCTAAAATTTTTCCGGACTATCAAATACGACCTAAGGAACCATAGTCACCGCCCAGCCATGATCATTCCTCATTTGTTGCGTTTTTCGGCCAAAAAACTAGAATTCCGCCTGATTACAATATTTTTGTGTGCTATTGCCCACCCTTCCAAGTGGTTCCGGGACCCCCGGACCCCGATCGCCTAAAATTTTTCTGGGCCGTCAAATACGACCTAAGGAACCATAGTAACATCCCCGCCATCATCGTTTCTCATTTTTTGCATTTTTCGGCCAAAAAACTAGAATTATGCCCGATTCCCATATTTTCGTGTGCTATACCCACGCCTTCCAAGTGGTCCGGGTAGCCGCGGATCCCGATCGCCTAAAAAATTTCCGGACTATCAAATACGACCTAAGGTACAATAGTCACCGCCCCACCATGATCGTTCCAAATGCTTTGCATTTTTCGGCCAAAAAACTAGAACTCCGTGCGATTTGCATATTTTAGTGTGCTATAGCTTACGCCTTCCGAGTGGTCCCGGGAGCCGTGGACCCCGATCGCCTAAAATTTTCCGGGCCATCAAATATGACCTAAGGAACCATAGTCACCGCCCCGCCATGATCGTTCCTCATTAATTGCGTTTTTCGGCCAAAAAACTAGAATTCCGCTCGATTACCATATTTTTGTGTGCTATTGCCCACGCCTTCCGAGAGCGCCGGGCCGCCGGACTCGGATCGCCTAAAAACGTTTCGGGACATCAATTAGCACCTAAGGAACCATAGTCACCGCCTCGCCATGATCTTTCCTCATTTTTTGCATTTTTTGGCGAAAAAAATAGAATTCCGCTCGATTACCATATTTTTGTGTGCTATTGCCCACGCCTTCCGAGTGGGCCGGCCCCCCCGGAGCTGGATCGCCTAAAAATTTTCCGGACTATCAAATACGACCTAAGGAACCATAGTCACCACCCCACCATGATCGTTCCTAGTCTTTTGCATTTTTCAGCCAAAAAACTAGAATTCCGTGCGGTTTCCATATTTTCGTGTGCTTTAGCCCATGCCTTCCAAGGGGTCTCGGGAACCCCGAGCCCCGATCGCCTAAAAAATTTCCGGGCCATCAAATACCACCTAAGGAACCATAGTAACCACCCCGCAATGAGCATTCCTCATTTTTTGCGTTTTTCGGCCAAACAAATAGAATTCCGCGCGATCCCATATATTTGTGTGTTATAGCCCACGCCATCCGAGTGGTCCCGGGTCTCCGGACCCCTATCGCCTAAAATTTTTCCGGACTATCAAATAAGACCTAAGGAACCATAGTCACCGCCCAGCCATGATCGTTCCTAGTTTTTTCCATTTTTCGGCCAAAACACTAGAATTCCGCGCGATTCCCATATTTTCGTGTCCTATAGCCCACGCCTTCCAAGTGAACCCGAGAACTCCGGACCCCTATCGCCTAAAATTTTTCCGGACTTTCAAATACGACCTAAGGAACCATAGTCACCACCCAGCCATGATCATTCCTCATTTGTTGTATTTTTCGGCCAAAAAAACTAAAATTCCGCCAGATTACAATATTTTTGTGTGCTATTGCCCACCCTTCCAAGTGGTTCCGGGACCCCCGGACCCCGATCGCCTAAAATTTTTCTGGGCCGTCAAATACGACCTAAGGAACCATAGTAACATCCCCGCCATCATCGTTTCTCATTTTTTGCATTTTTCGGCCAAAAAACTAGAATTACGCCCGATTCCCATATTTTCGTGTGCTATACCCACGCCTTCCAAGTGGTCCGGGGAGCCGCGGATCCCGATCGCCTAAAAAATTTTCGGACTATCAAATACGACCTAAGGTACCATAGTCACCGCCCCACCATGATCATTCCAAATGCTTTGCATTTTTCGGCCAAAAAACTAGAACTCCGCGCGATTTGCATATTTTAGTGTGCTATAGCTTACGCCTTCCGAGTGGTCCCGGGAGCCGTGGACCCCGATCGCCTAAAATTTTCTGGGCCATCAAATACGACCTAAGGAACCATAGTCACCGCCCCGCCATGATCGTTCCTCATTTATTGCGTTTTTCGGCCAAAAAACTAGAATTCCTCTCGATTACCATATTTTTGTGTGCTATAGCTTACGCCTTCCGAGTGGTCCCGGGAGCCGTGGACCCCGATCGCCTAAAATTTTCCGGGCCATCAAATACGACCTAAAGAACCAAAGTCACCACCCCGCCATGATCGTTCCTCATTTATTGCGTTTTTCAGCCAAAAAACTAGAATTCCGCGCGATCCCATTTATTTGTGTGTTATAGCCCACGCCATCCGAGTGTTCCCGGGTCTCCGGACCCCTATCGCCTAAAATATTTTCGGGCTATCAATTACGACCTAAGGAACCATAGTCACCGCCTCGCCATGATCGTTCCTCATTTTTTGCATTTCTTGGCCAAAAAACTAGAATTCCGCCCGATTCCCATATTTTTGTGTGCTATCGCCCACGCCTTCCGAGTGGGTCGGGCCCCCGGAGCCGGATCGCCTAAAAATTTTCCGGACTATCAAATACGACCTAAGGAACCATAGTCACCGCCACGCCATGATCGTTCCTAGTCTTTTGCGTTTTTCAGCCAAAAAACAAGAATTCCGCGCAATTTCCATATTTTCGTGTGCTTTAGCCCACGCCTTCCAAGGGGTCCCGGGAACCCCGAACCCCGATCGCCTAAAAATTTTCCGGGCCATCAAATACGACCTAAGGAACCATAGTAACCACCCCTCCATGATCGTTCCTCATTTTTTGCGTTTTTCGGCCAAACAACTAGAATTTCGCGCGATCCCATATTTTTGTGTGTTATAGCCCACGCCTTCCGAGTCGTCCCGGGTCTCCTGACCCCTATCGCCTAAAATTTGTTCGGACTATCAAATAAGACCTAAGGAACCATAGTCACCGCCCAGCCATGATCATTCTTAGTGTTTCCGTTTTTCGGCCAAAAAACTAGAATTCCGCGCGATTCCCATATTTTCGTGTCCTATAGCCCACGCCTTCCAAGTGAACCCGGGAACTCCGGACCCCTATCGCCTAAAATTTTTCCGGACTATCAAATACGACCTAAGAAACCATAGTCACCGCCCAGCCATGATGATTCCTCATTTGTTGCGTTTTTCGGCCAAAAAACTAGAATTCCGCCCGATTACAATATTTTTGTGTGCTATTGCCCACCCTTCCAAGTGGTTCCGGGACCCCCGGACCCCGATCGCCTAAAATTTTTCCGGGCCATCAAATACGACCTAAGGAACCATAGTAACTGCCCCGCCATCATCATTTCTCATTTTTTGCATTTTTCGGCCAAAAAACTAGAATTACGCCCGATTCCCATATTTTCGTGTGCTATACCCACGCCTTCCAAGTGGTCCGGGGAGCCGCGGACCCCGATCGCCTAAAGATTTTTCGGACTATCAAATACGACCTAAGGTACCGTAGTCACCGCCCCACCATGATCGTTCCAAATGCTTTGCATTTTTCGGCCAAAAAATTAGAACTCCGCGCGAATTGCATATTTTAGTGTGCTATAGCTTACGCCTTCCGAGTGGTCCCCGGAGCCGTGGACCCCGATCGCCTAAAATTTTCCGAGCCATCAAATACGACCTAAGGAACCATAGTCACCGCCCCGCCATGATCGTTCCTCATTTATTGCGTTTTTCGGCCAAAAAACTAGAATTCCGCTCGATTACCATATTTTTGTGTGCTATAGCTTACGCCTTCCGAGTGGTCCCGGGAGCCGTGGACCCCGATCGCCTAAAATTTTCCGGGCCATCAAATACGACCTAAGGAACCATAGTCACCGCCCCGCCATGATCGTTCCTCATTTATTGTGTTTTTCAGCCAAAAAACTAGAATTCCGCTCGATTACCATATTTTGTGTGCTATTGCCCACGCCTTCCGAGTGGGCCGGGCCACCGGACTTGGATCGCCTAAAAAATTTTCGGGCCATCAATTAGGACCTAAGGAACCATAGTCACCGCCTCGCCATGATCGTTCCAAATGCTTTGCATTTTTCGGCCAAAAAACTAGAATTCCGCGCGATTTGCATATTTTAGTGTGCTATAGCTTACGCCTTCGGAGTGGTCCCGGGAGCCGTGGACCCCGATCGCCTAAAATTTTCCGGGCCATCAAATACGACATAAGGAACCATAGTCACCGCCCCGCCATGATCGTTCCTCATTTATTGCGTTTTTCAGCCAAAAAACTAGAATTCCGCTCGATTACCATATTTTTGTGTGCAATTGCCCACGCCTTCCGAGTGGGCCGGGCCGCCGGACTCGGATCGCCTAAAAAATTTTTGGGCCATCAATTAGGACCTAAGGAACCATAGTCACCGCCTCGCCATGATCGTTCCTCATTTATAGCATTTCTTGGCCAAAAAACTAGAATTCCGCCCGATTCCCATATTTTTGTGTGCTATTGCCCACGCCATCCGAGTGGGTCGGGCCCCCCGGAGCCGGATCACCTAAAAATTTTCCGGACTATCAAATATGACCTAAGGAACCATAGTCATCGCCCTGCCATGATCGTTCCTCATTTTTTGCATTTTTCGGCCAAACAACTAGAATTCCGCGCGATCCCATATTTTTTTGTGTTATAGCCCACGCCTTCCGAGTGGTCCCGGGACTCCGGACCCCTATCGCCTAAAATTTTTTCGGACTATCAAAAAAGACCTAAGGAACCATAGTCACCGCCCAGCCATGATCATTCCTAGTTTTTCCGTTTTTCGGCCAAAAAACTAGAATTCCGCGCGATTCCCATATTTTCGTGTCCTATAGCCCACGCCTTCCAAGTGAACCCGGGAACTCCGGACCTCGATCGCCTAAAATTTTTCGGGACATCAAATACGACCTAAGGTACCATAGTCACCGCCCCACCACGATCGTTCCAAATGCTTTGCATTTTTCGGCCAAAAAACAAGAACTCCGCGCGATTTGCATATTTTAGTGTGCTATAGCTTACGCCTTCCGAGTGGTCCCGGGAGCCGTGGACCCCGATCGCCTAAAATTTTCCGGGCCATCAAATACGACCTAAGGAACCATAGTCACCGCCCCGCCATAATCGATCCTCATTTATTGCGTTTTTCGGCCAAAAAACTAGAATTACGCTCGATTACCATATTTTTGTGTGCTATTGCCCACGCCTTCCGAGTGGGCCGGGCCGCCGGACTCGGATCGCCTAAAAAATTTTTGGGCCATCAATTAGGACCTAAGGAACCATAGTCACCGCCTCGCCATGATCGTTCCTCATTTATAGCATTTCTTGGCCAAAAAACTAGAATTCCGCCCGATTCCCATATTTTTGTGTGCTATTGCCCACGCCATCCGAGTGGGTCGGGCCCCCCGGAGCCGGATCACCTAAAAATTTTCCGGACTATCAAATATGACCTAAGGAACCATAGTCATCGCCCTGCCATGATCGTTCCTCATTTTTTGCATTTTTCGGCCAAACAACTAGAATTCCGCGTGATCCCATATTTTTTTTGTGTTATAGCCCACGCCTTCCGAGTGGTCCCGGGTCTCCGGACCCCTATCGCCTAAAATTTTCCGGGCCATCAAATATGACCTAAGGAACCATAGTCACCGCCCCGCCATGATCGTTCCTCATTTTTTGCATTTTTATGCCATACAACTAGAATTCCGCGCGATCCCATATTTTAGTGTGTTATATATAGTCCACGCCTTCCGAGTGGTCCCGGGTCTCCGGACACCTATCGCCTAAAATTTTTCCAGACTATCAACTAAGACCTAAGGAACCATAGTCACCGCCCAGCCAGGATCGTTCCTAGTTTTTTTCGTTTTTCGGCCAAAAAACTAGAATTCCGCGCGATTCCCATATTTTCGTGTCCTATAGCCCACGCCTTCCAAGTGAAACCGTGAACTCCGGACCCCTATCACCTAAAATTTTTCTGGACTATCAAATACGACCTAAGGAACCATAGTCACTGCCCAGCCATGATCATTCCTCAGTTGTTGCATTTTTCGGCCAAAAAACTAGAATTCCGCCCGATTACAATATTTTTGTGTGCTATTGCCCACCCTTCCTAGTGGTTCCGGGACCCCCGGACCCCGATCGCCTAAAATTTTTCCGGGCCGTCAAATACGACCTAAGGAACCATAGTAACTGCCCCGCAATCATCGTTTCTCATTTTTTGCATTTTTCGGCCAAAAAACTAGAATTACGCCCGATTCCCATATTTTCGTGTGCTATACCCACGCCTTCCAAGTGGTACAGGTAGCCGCAGACCCCGATCGCCTAAGAATTTTCTGGACTATCAAATACGACCTAAGGTACCATAGTCACCACCCCACCATGATCGTTCCAAATGCCTTGCATTTTTCGGCCAAAAAACTAGAACTCCGCGCGATTTGCATATTTTAGTGTGCTATAGCTTACGCCTTCCGAGTGGTCCCGGGAGCCGTGGACCCCGATCGTCTAAAATTTTCCGGGCCATCAAATACGACCTAAGGAACCATAGTCACCTCCCCGCCATGATCGTTCCACATTTATTGCGTTTTTCGACCAAAAAATTAGAATTCCGCTCGATTACCATATTTTTGTGTGCTATTGCCCACGCCTTCCGAGTGGGCCGGGCCGCCGGACTCGGATCGCCTAAAAAATTTTCGCGCCATCAATTAGGACCTAAGGAACCATAGTCACTGCCTCGCCATGATCGTTCCTCATTTTTTGCATTTCTTGGCCAAAAAAACTAGAATTCCGCCCGATTCCCATATTTTTGTGTGCTATCGCCCACGCCTTCCGAGTGGGTCGGGCCACCCGGAGTCGGATCGCCTAAAAATTTTCCGAACTATCAAATACGACCTAAGGAACCATAGTCACCGCCCCGCCATGATCGATCCTAGTCTTTTGTGTTTTTCAGCCAAAAAACTAGAATTCCGCGCGATTTCCATATTTTCGTGTGCTTTAGCCCACGCCTTCCAAGGGGTCCCGGGAACCCCGAACCCCGATCGCCTAAAATTTTCCGGGCCATCAAATACGACCTAAGGAACCATAGTCACCGCCCCACCATGATCGTTCCTTATTTTTTGCGTTTTTCGGCCAAACAACTAGAATTCCGCGCGATCCCATATTTTATTGTGTTATATATAGCCCACGCCTTCCGAGTGGTCCCGGGTCTCCGGACCCCTATCGCCTAAAATTTTGCCGGACTATCAAATAAGACCTAAGGAACCATAGTCACCGCCCAGCCATGATCGTTCCTAGTTTTTTTCGTTTTTCAGCCAAAAAACTAGAATTCCGCGTGATTCCCATATTTTCGTGTCCTATAGCCCACGCCTTCCAAGTGAACCCGGGAACTCCGGACCCCTATCACCAAAAATTTTTCCGGACTATCAAATACGACCTAAGGAACCATAGTCACCGCCCAGCCATGAGCATTCCTCATTTGTTGCGTTTTTCGGCCAAAAAACTAGAATTCCGCCCGATTACAATATTTTTGTGTGCTATTGCCCACCCTTCCAAGTGGTTCTGAGACCCCCGGACCCCGATCGCCTAAAAATTTTCCGGGCCGTCAAATACGACCTAAGGAACGATAGTAACAGCCCCGCCATCATCGTTTCTCATTTTTTGCATTTTTCGGCCAAAAAACTAGAATTACGCCCGATTCCCATATTTTCGTGTGCTATACCCACGCCTTCCAAGTGGTACGGGTAGCCGCAGACCCCGATCGCCTAAGAATTTTCTGGACTATCAAATACGACCTAAGGTACCATAGTCACCGCCCGACCATGATCGTTCCAAATGCTTTGCATTTTTCGGCCAAAAAACTAGAACTACGCGCGATTTGCATATTTTAGTGTGTTATATCTTACGCCTTCCGAGTGGTCCCGGGAGCCGTGGACCCCGATCGTCTAAAATTTTCCGGGCCATCAAATATGACCTAAGGAACCATGGTCACCTCCCTGCCATGATCGTTCCTCATTTATTGCGTTTTTCAGCCAAAAAACTAGAATTCCGCTCGATTACCATATTTTTGTGTGCTATTGCCCACGCCTTCCGAGTGGGCCGGGCCGCCGGACTCGGATCGCCTAAAAACTTTTCGGGCCATCAATTAGGACCTAAGGAACCATAGTCACCACCTCGCCATGATCGTTCCTCATTTTTTGCATATTTGGCCAAAAAAATAGAATTCCGCTCGATTACCATATTTTTGATTGATATTGCCCATGCCTTCCGAGTGGGCCGGGCCGCCGGACTCGGATCGCCTAAAAAATTTCGGGCCATCAATTAGGACCTAAGGATCCATAGTCACCGCCTCGCCATGATCGTTCCTCATTTTTTGCATTTTTTGGCAAAAAACTAGAATTCCACGCGATTCCCATAATTTTGTGTGCTATCGCCCACGCCTTCCGAGTGGGTCGGCCCCCCCTGGAGCCCGATCACCTAAAAATTTTCCGGACTATCAAATACGACCTAAGGAACCATAGTCACCGCCCCGCCATGATCGTTCCTAGTCTATTGCATTTTTCAGCCAAAAACCTAGAATTCCGCACGATTTCCATATTTTCTTGTGCTTTAGCCCACGCCTTCCAAGGGGTCCCGGGAACCCCGAACCCCGAACGCCTAAAAATTTTCCGGGCCATCAAATACGACCTAAGGAACCATAGTAACCACCCCGCCATGATCGTTCCTCATTTTTTGCATTTTTCGGCCAATCAACTAGAATTCCGCGCGATTCCCATATTTTTGTGTGTTATAGCCCACGCCGTCCGAGTGGTCCTGGGACCTCCTGACCCCTATCGCCTAAAATTTTTCCGGACTATCAAATAAGACCTAAGGAACCATAGTATCCGCCCCGCCATCATCGTTTCTCATTTTTTGCATTTTTCGGCCAAAAAACTAGAATTACGCCCGATTCCCATATTTTCGTGTGCTATACCCACGCCTTCCAAGTGGTCCGGGGAGCCGCGGACCCCGATCGCCTAAAAATTTTCCGGTCTATCAAATACGACCTAAGGTACCATAGTCACCACCCCACCATGATCGTTCCAAATGCTTTGCATTTTTCGGCCAAAAAACTAGAACTCAGCGCGATTTGCATATTTTAGTGTGCTATAGCTTACGCCTTCCGAGTGGCCCCGGGAGCCGTGGACCCCGATCGCCTAAAATTTTCTGGGCCATCAAATACGACCTAAGGAACCATAGTTACCGCACCGCCATGATCGATCCTCATTTATTGCGTTTTTCGGCCAAAAAACTAGAATTCCGCTCGATTACCATATTTTTGTGTGCTATTGCCCACGCCTTCCGAGTGGGCCGGGCCGCCAGACTCGGATCGCCTAAAAACTTTTTGGGCCATCAATTAGGACCTAAGGAACCATAGTCACCGCCTCGCCATGATCGTTCCTCATTTTTTGCATTTCTTGGCCAACAAAAAAAATTCCGCTCGATTACCATATTTTTGTGTGCTATTGCCCATGCCTTCCGAGTGGGCCTGGCCGCCGGACTCGGATCGCCTAAAAAATTTTCGGGCCATCAATTAGGACCTAAGGAACCATAGTCACTGCGTCGCCATGATCGTTCCTCATTTTTTTCATTTTTTGGCCAAAAAACTAGAATTCCACCCGATTCCCATATTTTTGTGTGCTATCGCCCACGCCTTCCGAGTGAGTCGGGCCCCCCGGAGCCGGATCACCTAAAAATTCTCCAGACTATCAAATACGACCTAAGGAACCATAGTCACCACCCCGCCATGATCGTTCCTAGTCTTTTGCGTTTTTCAGCCAAAAAACTAGAATTCTGTGCGATTTCCATATTTTCGTGTGCTTTAGCCCACGCCTTCCAAGGGGTCCCGGGAACCCCGAACCCCGATCACCTAAAAATTTTCCAGGCCATCAAATACGACCTAAGGAACCATAGTAACCACCCCGCCATGATCGTTCCACATTTTTTGCATTTTTCGGCCAATCAACTAGAATTTCGCGCGATTCCTATATTTTTGTGTGTTATAGCCCACGCCTTCCGAGTGGTCCCGGGACCTCCTGACCCCTATCGCCTAAAATTTTTCCGGACTATCAAATACAACCTAAGGAACCATAGTATCCGCCCCGCCATCATCGTTTCTCATTTTTTGTATTTTTCGGCCAAAAAACTAGAATTACGCCCGATTCCCATATTTTCGTGTGCTATACCCACGCCTTCCAAGTGGTCCGGGGAGCCGCGGACCCCGGTCGCCTAAAAATTTTCCGGTCTATCAAATATGACCTAAGGTACCATAGTCACCGCCCCACCATGATAGTTCCAAATGCTTTGCCTTTTTCGGCAAAAAAACTAGAACTCCGTGCGATTTGCATATTTTAGTGTGCTATAGCTTACGCCTTCCGAGTGGTCCCGGGAGCCGTGGACCCCGATCGCCTAAAATTTTCCGGGCCATCAAATACAACCTAAGGAACCATAGTCACCGCCCCGCCATGATCGTTCCTCATTTATTCCCATATTTTCGTGTGCTATACCCACGCCTTCCAAGTGATACGGGTAGCCGCAGACCCCGATCGCCTAAAAATTTTCTGGACTATCAAATACGATCTAAGGTACCATAGTCACCGCCCCACCATGATCGTTCCAAATGCTTTGCATTTTTCGACCAAAAAACTAGAACTCCGCGCGATTTGCATATTTTAGTGTGCTATAGCTTACGCCTTCCAAGTGGTCCAGGGAGCCGCGGACCCCGATCGCCTAAAAATTTTCTGGACTATCAAATACGAACTAAGGTACCATAGTCACCGCCCCACCATGATCTTCCAAATGCTTTGCATTTTTCGGCCAAAAAACTAGAACTCCGCGCGATTTGCATATTTTAGTGTGCTATAGCTTACGCTTTCCGAGTGGTTCCAAGAGCCGCGGACCCAGATCGCCTAAAATTTTTCCGGGCAATCAAATAAGACCAAAGGAACCATAGTCACCGCCCTGCCAAGATCTTTCAACATTTTTTGCATGTTACTAAAAAAGACCTAGAATTTCGCCCGATTCCCATATTTTCGTGTACTATACCCACGTATATCGAGTGGTCCCAAGAGCCGCGGACCCCGATCGGCTAAAATTTTTTCGGGCAATCAAATTCGACCTAAGGAACCATAGTATCCGCCCCGCCATGATCGTTCCTTATTTTTTTGCGTTTTTCGGCCAAACAACTAGAATTCCGCGCAATTCCCATATTTTTGTGTGTTATAGCCCACACCTTCCGAGTGGTCCCGGGTCTCCGGACCCCTATTGCCTAAAATTTTATCGGACTATCAAATAAGACCTAAGGAACCATAGTCACCACCCATCCATGATCGTTCCTAGTTTTTTCCATTTTTCGGCCAAAAAACTAGAATTCCGCGCGATTCCCATATTTTCGTGTGCTATTGCCCACCCTTCCAAGTGATTCCGGGACCCCCGGACCCCGATCGCCTAAAATTTTTCCGGGCCGTCAAATACGACCTAAGGAACCATGGTAACCGCCCCGCCATCATCGTTTCTCATTTTTTGCATTTTTCGGCCAAAAAACTTGAATTACGCCCGATTCCCATATTTTCGTGTGCTATACCCACGCCTTCCAAGTGGTCCGGGGAGCCGCGGACCCCGATCGCCTAAAAATTTTCTGGACTATCAAATAAGACCTAAGGTACCATAGTCACCGCCCCACCAGCTAAAAAACTAGAACTCCGCGCGATTTGCATATTTTAGTGTGCTATAGCTTATGCCTTCCGAGTGGTCCGAAGAGCCGCGGACCCAGATCGCCTAAAATATTTCCTGGCAACAAAATACGACCTATGGAACCATACTATCCGCCCCGCCATGATCGTTCCTTATTTTTTTGCGTTTTTCGGCCAAACAACTAGAATTCCGCGCGATTCCCATATTTTTGTGTGTTATAGCCCACACCTTCCGAGTGGTCCCGGGTCTCCGGACCCCTATCGCCTAAAAGTTTTCCGGACTATCAAATAAGACCTAAGGAACCATAGTCACCGCCCAGCCATGATCGTTCCTAGTTTTTTCCGTTTTTCGGCCCAAAAACTAGGATTCCGCGTGATTCCCATATTTTCGTGTCCTATAGCCCACGCCTTCCAAGTGAACCCGGGAACTCCGGACCCCTATCGCCTAAAATTTTTCCGGACAATCAAATACGACCTAAGGAACCATAGTCACCGCCCAGCCATGATCGTTCCTCACTTTTTGCGCTTTTCGGCGAAACAACTAGAATTTCGCGCGATTCCCATATTTTTGTGTGTTATAGCCCACTCCTTCCGAGTGGTCCCGGGACCTCTGGACCCCCATCTCCTAATATTTTTCCGGACAATCAAATAAGACCAAAGGAACCATAGTCACCGCCCTGCCAAGATCTTTCAACATTTTTTGCATGTTACTGAAAAAGACCTAGAATTTCGCCCGATTCCCATATTTTCGTGTGCTATACCCACGTATTCCAACTGGTCCCAAGAGCCGCGGACCCCGATCGGCTAAAATTTTTCCGGGCAATCAAATTCGACCTAAGGAACCATAGTATCCGCCCCGCCATGATCGTTCCTTATTTTTTGCATTTTTCGGCCATACAACTAGAATTCCGCGCGATTCACATATTTTTGTGTGTTATAGCCCACGTCTTCCGAGTGGTCCCGGGACCTCCGGACCCCCATCATCTAATATTTTTCCGGACAATCAAATAAGACCAAAGGAACCATAGTCACCGCCCTGCCAAGATCTTTCCACATTTTTTGCATGTTACTGAAAAAGACCTAGAATTTCTCGTGATTCCCATATTTTCATGAGCTATACCCACGCATTCCGAGTGGTCCCAAGAGCCGCGGACCCTGATCACCTAACATTTTTCCGGGCAATCAAATATGACCTAAGGAACCATAGTATCCGCCCCGCCATGATCGTTCCTTATTTTTTGCGTTTTTCGACCAAACAACTAGAATTCCGCGTGATTCCCATATTGTTGTGTGTTATAACCCACACCTTCCGAGTGGTCCCGGGACCTCCGGACCCCTATCGCCTAAAATTTTTCCGGACTATCAAATAAGACATAAGGAACCATAGTATCCGCTCCGCCATCATCGTTTCTCATTTTTTGCATTTTTCGGCCAAAAAACTAGAATTACGCCCGATTCCCATATTTTCGTGTGCTATACCCACGCCTTCCAAGTGGTACGGGTAGCCGCAGACCCCGATCGCCTAAAAATTTTTTGGACTATCAAATACGACCTAAGGTACCATAGTCACCGCCCCACCATTATCGTTCCAAATGCTTTGCATTTTTCGGCCAAAAAACTAGAACTCCGCGCGATATGCATATTTTAGTGTGCTATAGCTTACGCCTTCCAAGTGGTCCAGGGAGCCGCGGACCCCGATCGCCTAAAAATTTTCTGGACTATCAAATACGAACTAAGGTACCATAGTCACCGCCCCATCATGATCGTTCCAAATGCTTTGCATTTTTCGGCCAAAAAACTAGAACTCCGCGCGATTTGCATATTTTAGTGTGCTATAGCTTACGCTTTCCGAGTGGTCCCAAGAGCCGCGGACCCAGATCGCCTAAAATTTTTCCGGGCAAGAAAATACGACCTAAGGAACCATAGTATCCGCCCCGCCATGATCGTTCCTTATTTGTTTGCGTTTTTCGGCCAAACAACTAGAATTCCGCGCGATTCCCATATTTTTATGTGTTATAGCCCACACCTTCCGAGTGGTCCCGGGTCTGCGGACCCCTATTGCCTAAAATTTTATCGGACTATCAAATAAGACCTAAGGAACCATAGTCACCGCCCAGCCATGATCGTTCCAAGTTTTTTCCGTTTTTCGGCCAAAAAACTAGGATTCCGCGTGATTCCCATATTTTCGTGTCCTATAACCCACTCCTTCCAAGTGAACCCGGGAACTCCGGACCCCTATCGCCTAAAATTTTTCCGGACTATCAAATATGACTTAAGGAACCATAGTCACCGCCCAGCCATGATCGTTCCTCATTCTATCAAATACGACCTAAGGTACCATAGTCACCGCCCCACCATGATCGTTCCAAATGCTTTGCATTTTTCGGCCAAAAAACTAGAACTCCGCGCGATTTGCATATTTTCGTGTGCTATAGCTTACGCCTTCCGAGTGGTCCCGGGAGCCGTGGACCCCGATCGCCTAAAATTTTCCGGGCCATCAAATACGACCTAAGGAACCATAGTCACCGCCCCGCCATGATCGTTCCGCATTTATTGCGTTTTCGGCCAAAAAACTAGAATTCCGCTCGATTACCATATTTTTGTGTGCTATTGCCCACGCCTTCCGAGTGGGCCGGGCCGCCGGACTCGGATCGCCTAAAAATTTTTCGGGCCATCAATTAGGACCTAAGGAACCATAGTCACCGCCTCGCCATGATCGTTCCTCATGTTTTGCATTTTTTGGCCAAAAAACTAGAATTTCGCCCGATTCCCATATTTTTGTGTGCTATCGCCCACGCCTTCCGAGTGGGTCGGGCCCCCGGAGCCGGATCGCCTAAAAATTTTCCGGATTTTCAAATACGACCTAAGGAACCATAGTCACCGCCCCGCCATGATCGTTCCTAGTCTTTTGCGTTTTTCAGCCAAAAAACTAGAATTCCGCGCGATTCCCATATTTTTGTGTGTTATAGCCCACGCCTTCCGAGTGGTCCCGGGACCTCCGGACCCCTATCGCCTAATATTTTTCCGGACTATCAAATAAGACCAAAGGAACCATAGTCACCGCCCAGCCATGATCATTCCTCATTTGTTGCGTTTTTCGGCCAAAAAACTAGAATTCCGCCCGATTACAATATTTTTGTGTGCTATTGCCCACCCTTCCAAGTGGTTCCGGGACCCCCGGACCCCGATCGCCTAAAATTTTTCCGGGCCGTCAAATACGACCTAAGGAACCATAGTAACCGCCCCGCCATCATCGTTTCTCATTTTTTGCATTTTTCGGCCAAAAAACTAGAATTACGCCCGATTCCCATATTTTCGTGTGCTATACCCACGCCTTCCAAGTGTTCCGGGGAGCCGCGGACCCCGATCGCCTAAAATTTTTCCAGACTATCAAATAGGACCCAAGGTACCATAGTCACCGCCCCATCATGAACGGTCCAAATGCTTTGCATTTTTCGGCCAAAAAACTATAACTCTGCGCGATTTGCATATTTTCATGTGCTATAGCTTACGCCTTCCGAGTGGTCCCAGGAGTCGTGGACCCCAATCGCCTAAAATTTTCCGGGCCATCAAATACGACCTAAGGAACCATAGTCACCGCCCCGCCATAATCGTTCCTCATTTATTGCGTTTTTCGGCAAAAAAACTAGAATTCCGCTAGATTACCATATTTTTGTGTGCTATTGCCCACACCTTCCGAGTGGGCCGGGCCGCCGGACTCGGATCGCCTAAAAAATTTTCGGGCCATCAATTAGGACCTAAGGAACCATAGTCACCGCCTCGCCATGATCGTTCCTCATTTATTGCATTTTGGCCAAAAACCTAGAATTCCGCCCGATTCCCATATTTTTGTGTGCTATCGCCCACACCTTCCGAGTGGTCCCGGGACCTCCTGACCCCTATCGCCTAAAAATTTTCCGGACTATAAAATATGACCTAAGGAACCATAGTCACCGCCTCGCCATGATCGTTCCTAGTCTTTTGCGTTTCTCAGCCAAAAAACTAGAATTCCGCGCGATTTCCATATTTTCGTGTGCTTTAGCCCACGCCTTCCAAGGGGTCCCGGGAACCCCGAACCCCGATCGCCTAAAAATTTTTCGGGCCATCAAATACTACCTAAGGAACCATAGTAACCACCCCGCCATGATCGTTCCTCATTTTTTGCATTTTTCGGCCAAACAACTAGAATTCCGCGCGATTCCCATATTTTTGTGTGTTATAGCCCACGGCTTCCTAGTGGTCCCGGGACCTCCGGGACCTCCGGACCCCTATCGCCTAATATTTTTCCGGACTATCAAATAAGACCAAAGGAACCATAGTCACCGCCCAGCCATGATCATTCCTCATTTGTTGCGTTTTTTGGCCAAAAAACTAGAATTCCGTCTGATTACAATATTTTTTTGTGCTATTGCCCACCCTTCCAAGTGGTTCCGGGACCCCCGGACCCCGATCGCCTAAAATTTTTCCGGGCCGTCAAATACGACCTAAGGAACCATAGTAACCGCCCTGCCATCATCGTTTCTCAGTTTTTGCATTTTTCGGCCAAAAAACTAGAATTACGCCCGATTCCCATATTTTCGTGTGCTATACCCACGCCTTCCAAGTGTTCCGGGGAGCCGCGGACCCCGATCGCCTAAAATTTTTCCAGACTATCAAATAGGACCCAAGGTACCATAGTCACCGCCCCATCATGAACGGTCCAAATGCTTTGCATTTTTCGGCCAAAAAACTATAACTCTGCGCGATTTGCATATTTTCGTGTGCTATAGCTTACGCCTTCCGAGTGGTCCCAGGAGTCGTGGACCCCTATCGCCTAAAATTTTCCGGGCCATCAAATACGACCTAAGGAACCATAGTCACCGCCCCGCCATAATCGTTCCTCATTTATTGCGTTTTTCGGCAAAAAAACTAGAATTCCGCTAGATTACCATATTTTTGTGTGCTATTGCCCACACCTTCCGAGTGGGCCGGGCCGCCGGACTCGGATCGCCTAAAAAATTTCGGGCCATCAATTAGGACCTAAGGAACCATAGTCACCGCCTCGCCATGATCGTTCCTCATTTATTGCATTTTGGCCAAAAACCTAGAATTCCGCCCGATTCCCATATTTTTGTGTGCTATCGCCCACACCTTCCGAGTGGTCCCGGGACCTCCTGACCCCTATCGCCTAAAAATTTTCCGGACTATAAAATATGACCTAAGGAACCATAGTCACCGCCTCGCCATGATCGTTCCTAGTCTTTTGCGTTTCTCAGCCAAAAAACTAGAATTCCGCGCGATTTCCATATTTTCGTGTGCTTTAGCCCACGCCTTCCAAGGGGTCCCGGGAACCCCGAACCCCGATCGCCTAAAAATTTTTCGGGCGATCAAATACTACCTAAGGAACCATAGTAACCACCCCGCCATGATCGTTCCTCATTTTTTGCATTTTTCGGCCAAACAACTAGAATTCCGCGCGATTCCCATATTTTTGTGTGTTATAGCCCACGGCTTCCTAGTGGTCCCGGGACCTCCGGGACCTCCGGACCCCTATCGCCTAATATTTTTCCGGACTATCAAATAAGACCAAAGGAACCATAGTCACCGCCCAGCCATGATCATTCCTCATTTGTTGCGTTTTTTGGCCAAAAAACTAGAATTCCGCCCGATTACAATATTTTTGTGTGCTATTGCCCACCCTTCCAAGTGGTTCCGGGACCCCCGGACCCCGATCGCCTAAAATTTTTCCGGGCCATCAAATATGACCTAAGGAACCATAGTAACCGCCCCGCCATCATCGTTTCTCATTTTTTGCATTTTTCGGCCAAAAAACTAGAATTACGCCCGATTCCCATATTTTCGTGTGTTATACCCACGCCTTCCAAGTGTTCCGGGGAGCCGCGGACCCCGATCGCCTAAAATTTTTCCGGACTATCAAATAGGACCCAAGGTACCATAGTCACCGCCCCATCATGATCGTTCCAAATGCTTTACATTTTTCGGCCAAAAAACTAGAACTCCGCGCGATTTGCATATTTTCGTGTGCTATAGCTTACGCCTTTCGAGTGGTCCCGGGAGCCGTGGACCCCAATCGCCTAAAATTTTCCGGGCCATCAAATACGACCTAAGGAACCATAGTCACCGCCCCGCCATAATCATTCCTCATTTATTGCGTTTTTCGGCAAAAAAACTAGAATTCCGCTAGATTACCATATTTTTGTGTGCTATTGCCCACACCTTCCGAGTGGGCCGGGCCGCCGGACTCGGATCGCCTAAAAATTTTCGGGCCATCAATTAGGACCTAAGGAACCATAGTCACCGCCTCGCCATGATCGTTCCTCATTTTTTGCATTTTGGCCAAAAAACTAGAATTCTGCCCGATTCCCATATTTTTGTGTTCTATCGCCCACGCCTTCCGAGTGGTCCCGGGACCTCCTGACCCCTATCGCCTAAAAATTTTCCGGACTATAAAATATGATCTAAGGAACCATAGTCACCGCCCCACCATGATCGTTCCTAGTCTTTTGCGTTTTTCAGCCAAAAAACTAGAATTCCGCGCGATTTCCATATTTTCGTGTGCTTTAGCCCCTGCCTTCCAAGGGGTCCCGGGAACCCCGAACTCCGATCGCCTAAAAATTTTCCGGGCCATCAAATACAACCTAAGGAACAAAAATAACCACCCCGCCATGATCGTTCCTCATGTTTTGCGTTTTTCGGCCAAACAACTAGAAATCCGCGCGATCCCATATTTTTGTGTGTTATAGCCCACGCCTTCCGAGTGGTCCCGGGTCTCCCGACCCCTATCGCCTAAAATTTTTCCGGACTATCAAATAAGACCTAAGGAACCATAGTCACCGCCCAGCCATGATCGTTTCTCGTTTTTTGCATTTTTGGGCCAAAAAACTAGAATTACGCCCGATTCCCATATTTTCGTCTGCTATACCCACGCCTTCCAAGTGGTCCGGGGAGCCGCGGACCCCGATCGCCTAAAATTTATCCGGACTATCAAATACGACCTAAGGTACCATAGTCACCGCCCCAGCATGATCGTTCCAAATGCTTTGCATTTTTCGGCCAAAAAACTAGAACTCCGCGCGCTTTGCTTATTTTCGTGTGCTATAGCTTACGCCTTCCGAGTGGTCCCGGGAGCCATGGACCTCGATCGCCTAAAATTTTCCGGGCCATCAAATATGACCTAAGGAACCATAGTCACCGCCCCGCCATGATCGTTCCTCATTTATTGCATTTTTCGGCCAAAAAACTAGCATTCCGCTCGATTACCATACTTTTGTGTGCTATTGCCCACGCCTTCCGAGTGGCCCGGGCCGCCGGACTCGGATCGCCTAAAAAATTTTCGGGCCATCAATTAGGACCTAAGGAACCATAGTCACCGCCTCGCCATGATCGTTCCTCATTTTTTGCATTTTTTGGCCAAAAAACTAGAATTTCGCCCGATTCCCATATTTTTGTGTGCTATCGCCCACGCCTTCCGAGTGGGTCGGGCCCCCTGAGCCGGATCGCCTAAAAATTTTCCGGACTATCAAATTCGACCTAAGGAACCATAGTTACCTCCCCGCCATGATTGTTCCTAGTCTTTTGCGTTTTTCAGCCAAAAAACTAGAATTCCGCGCGATTTCCATATTTTCGTGTGCTTTAGCCCACGCCTTCCAAGGGGTCCCGGGAACCCCGAACCCCGATCGCCTAAAAATTTTCCGGGTCATCAAATACGACCGAAGGAACCATAGCAACAACCCCACCATGATTGTTCCTCATTCTTTGCATTTTTCGGCCAAACAACTAGAATTCCGCGCGATTCCCAAATTTTTGTGTGTTATAGCCCACGCCTTCCGAGTGGTCCCGGGACCTCCTGACCCCTATCGCCTAAAAATTTTCCGGACTATAAAATACGACCTAAGGAACCATAGTCACCGCCCCGCCATGATCTTTCCTAGTCTTTTGCGTTTTTCAGCCAAAAAACTAGAATTCCGCGCGATTTCCATATTTTCGTGTGCTTTAGCCCCCGCCTTCCAACGGGTCCCGGGCACCCCAAACCCCGATCGCCTAAAAATTTTCTGGGCCATCAAATACGACCTAAGGAACCATAATAACCACCCCACCATGATCGTTCCTAATTTTTTGCATTTTTCGGCCAAACAACTAGAATTACGCGTGATTCCCATATTTTTGTGTGTTATAGCCCACACCTTCCGAGTGGTCCCGGGACCTCCGGACCCCTATCGCCTAAAATTTTTCCGGACTATCAAATACGACCTAAGGAACCATAGTATCTGCCCCGCCATGATCGTTCCTCAATTTTTGCGTTTTTGGGCCAAACAACTAGAATTCTGCGCAATCCCATATTTTTGTGTGTTATAGCCCACGCCTTCCGAGTGGTCCCGGGACCCCCGGAACCCCGATCGCCTAAAATTTTTACGGGCCGTCAAATACGACCTAAGGAACCATAGTAACCGCCCCGCCATCATCGTTTCTCATTTTTTGCATTTTCGGCCAAAAAACTAGAATTACGCCCGATTCCCATATTTTCGTGTGCTATACCCACGTCTTCCAAGTGGTTCGGGGAGCCGCGGACCCCGATCGCCTAAAATTTTTCCGGACTATCAAATACGACCTAAGGTACCATAGTCACCGCCCCGCCATGATCGTTCCTCATTTATTGCATTTTTTGGCCAAAAAACTAGAATTCCGCTCGATTACCATATTTTTGTGTGCTACTGCCCACGCCTTCCGAGTGGGCCGGGCCGCCGGACTCGGATCGCCTAAATAATTTTCGGGCCATCAATTAGGACCTAAGGAACCATAGTCACCACCTCGACATGATCGTTCTTCATTTTTTGCATTTTTGGCCAAAAAACTAGAATTTCTCCCGATTCCCATATTTTTGTATGCTATCGCCCACGTCTTCCGAGTGGGTCGGGCCCCCCTGAGCCGGATCGCCTAAAAATTTTCCGGACTATCAAATACGACCTAAGAAACCATAGTCACCTCCCCGCCATGATCGTTCCTAGTCTTTTGTGTTTTTCAGCCAAAAAACTAGAATTCCGCGCGATTTCCATATTTTCGTGTGCTTTAGCCCACGCCTTCCAAGGGGTCCAGGGAACCCCGAACCCCGATCGCCTAAAAATTTTCCGGGTCATCAAATACAATCTATGGAACCATAGTAACCACCCCACCATGATCGTTCCTCATTTTTTGCGTTTTTCGGCCAAACAACTAGAATTCCGCACGATTCCCATATTTTTGTGCGTTATAGCCCACGCCTTCCGAGTGGTCCCGGGACCTCCTGACCCCTATCGCCTAAAAATTTTCCGGACTATAAAATACGACCTAAAGAACCATAGTCACCGCCCCTCCATGATCGTTCCTAGTCTTTTGCGTTTTTCAGCCAAAAAACTAGAATTCCGCGCGATTTCCATATTTTCGTGTGCTTTAGCCCACGCCTTCCAAGGGGTCCCCCGAACCCCGATCGCCTAAAAATTTTCCGGGCCATCAAATACGACCTAAGGAACCATAGTAACCACCCCACCATGATCGTTCCTCATTTTTTGCATTTTTCGGCCAAACAACTAGAATTACACGTGATTCCCATATTTTTGAGTGTTATAGCCCACACCTTCCGAGTGGTCCCGGGACCTCCGGAACCCTCTCGCCTAAAATTTTTCCGGACTATCAAATATGACCTAAGGAACCATAGTATCCGCCCATCCATGATCGTTCCTAGTTTTTTCCGTTTTTCGGCCAAAAAACTAGAATTCCGCGCGATTCCCATATTTTCGTGTCCTATAGCCCACGCCTTCCAAGTGAACCCGGGAACTCCGGACCCCTATCGCCTAAAATTTTTCCGGACTATCAAATACGACCTAAGGAACCATAGTCACCGCCCAGCCATGATCATTCCTCATTTGTTGCGTTTTTCGGCCAAAAAACTAGAATTTCGCCTGATTACAATATTTTTGTGTGCTATTGCCCACCCTTCCAAGTGGTTCCGGGACCCCCGGAACCCCGATCGCCTAAAATTTTTCCGAGCTGTCAAATACGACCTAAGGAACCATAGTAACCGCCCCGCCATCATCGTTTCTCATTTTTTGCATTTTCGGCCCAAAAACTAGAATTACGCCCGATTCCCATATTTTCGTGTGCTATACCCACGCCTTCCAAGTGGTTCGGGGAGCCGCGGACCCCGATCGCCTAAAAATTTTCCGGACTATCAAATACGACCTAAGGTACCATAGTCACCGCCCAGCCATGTTCGTTCCTCATTTATTTCATTTTTCGGCCAAAAAACTAGAATTCCGCTCGATTACCATATTTTTGTGTGCTACTGCCCACGCCTTCCGAGTGGGCCGGGCCGCCTGGCTCGGATCGCCTAAAAAGTTTTCGAGCCATCAATTAGGACCTAAGGAACCATTGTCACCGCCTCGCCATGATCGTTCCTCATTTTTTGCGTTTTTTGGCCAAACAACTAGAATTCTGCGCGATTCCCATATTTTTGTGTGTTATAGCCCACGCCTTCCGAGTGGTCCTGGAACCTCCGGACCCCTATCGCCTAATATTTTTCTGGACAATCAAATAAGACCAAAGGAACCATAGTCACCGCCCTGCCAAGATCTTTCCACATTATTTGCATGTTACTGAAATAGACCTAGAATTTCGCCCGATTCCCATATTTTTGTGTGCTATACCCAAACATTCCGAGTGGTCCCAAGAACCGCGGACCCCGATCGCCTAAAATTTTTCCAGGCAATCAAATACGATATAAGGAACCATAGTATCCGCCCCGCCATGATCGTTCCTTATTTTTTGCATTTTTCGGCCAAACAACTAGAATTACGCGTGATTCCCATATTTTTGTGTGTTATAGCCCACGCCTTCCGAGTGGTCCCGGGACCTCCTGACCCCTATCGCCTAAAAATTTTCCGGACTATCAAATACGACCTAAGGAACCATAGTATCCGCCCCGCCATGATCGTTCCTCATTTTTTGCGTTTTTCGGCCAAACAACTAGAATTCCGCGCGATTCCCATATTTTTGTGTGTTATAGCCCACGCCTTCCGAGTGGTCCCGGGACCTCCGGACCCCTATCGCCTAATATTTTTCCGGACTATCAAATAAGACCAAAGGAACCATAGTCACCGCCCTGCCAAGATCTTTCCACATTTTTTGCATGTTACTGAAAAAGACCTAGAATTTCGACCGATTCCCATATTTTTGTGTGCTATACCCACACATTCCGAGTGGTCCCAAGAACCGCGGACCCCGATCGCCTAAAATTTTTCCGGGCAATCAAATACGACATAAGGAACCATAGTATCCACCCCGCCATGATCGTTCCTTATTTTTTTCATTTTTCGGCCAAACAACTAGAATTACGCGTGATTCCCATATTCTTGTGTGTTATACACCTTCCGAGTGGTCCCGGGACCTCCGGACCCCTATCGCCTAAAATTTTTCCGGACTATCAAATACGAGCTAAGGAACCATAGTATCCGCCCTGCCATGATCGTTCCTCATTGTTTGCATTTTTCGGCCAAACAACTATAATTCCGCGCGATCCCATATTTTTGTTTGTTATAGCCCACGCCTTCCGAGTGGTCCCGGGTCTCCGGACCCCTATCGCCTAAAATTTTTCCGGACTATCAAATACGACCTAAGGAACCATAGTATCCGCCCCGCCATGATCGTTCCTCATTTTTTGCGTTTTTCGGCCAATCAGCTAGAATTCCGCGCGATTCCCATATTTTTGTGTGTTATAGCCCACGCCTTCCGAGTGGTCCCGGGACCTCCGGACCCCAATCGCCTAATATTTTTCTGGACTATCAAATAAGACCAAAGGAACCATAGTCACCGCCCTGCCAAGATCTTTCCACATTTTTTGCATGTTACTAAAAAAGACCTTGAATTTCGCCCGATTCCTATATTTTCGTGTGCTATACCCACACATTCCGAGTGGTCCCAAGAGCCGCGGACTCCGTTCGTCTAAAATTTTTTCGGGCAATCAAATACGACCTATGGAACCATAGTATCCGCCCCGCCATGATCGTTCCCTATTTTTTGCGTTTTTCGGCCAAACAACTAGAATTACGCGTGATTCCCATATTTTTGTGTGTTATAGCCCACACCTTCTGAGTGGTCCCGGGACCTCCGGACCCCTATCGCCTAAAATTTTTCCGGACTATCAAATACGAGCTAAGGAACCATAGTAACCGCCCCACCATGATCGTTCCTCATTTTTTGCCTTTTTCGGCCATACAACTAGAATTCCGCGCGCTTCCCATATTTTTGTGTGTTATAGCCCACGCCTTCCGAGTGGTCCCGGGACCTCCGGACCCCTATCGCCTAATATTTTTCTGGACTATCAAATAAGACCAAAGGAACCATAGTCACCGCCCTGCCAAGATCTTTCCACGTTTTTTGCATGTTACTGAAAAAGACCTAGAATTTCGCCCGATTCCCATATTTTCGAGTGCTATACCCACACATTCTGAGTGGTCCCAAGAGCCGCGGACCCCGATTGCCTAAAATTTTTTCGGGAAATCAAATACGACCTAAGGAACCATAGTATCGTCCCCGCCATGATCGTTCCTTATTATTTGCATTTTTCGGCCAAACAACTAGAATTACGCGTGATTCCCATATTTTTGTCTTGTTATAGCCCACACCTTCCGAGTGGTCCCGGGACCTCCGGACCCCTATCGCCTAAAATTTTTCCGGACTATTAAATACGAGCTAAGGAACCTTAGTATCCGCCCCGCCATGATCGTTCCTCATTTTTTGCATTTTTCGGCCAAACAACTAGAATTCCGCGCGATCCCATATTTTTGTGTGTTATAGCCCACGCCTTCCGAGTGGTCCCGGGTCTCCGGACCCCTATCGCCTAAAATTTTTCCGGACTATCAAATAAGACCTAAGGAACCATAGTCACCGCCCAGCCATGATCGTTCCTAGTTTTTTCCGTTTTTCGGCCAAAAAACTAGAATTCCGCGCGATTCCCATATTTTCGTGTCCTATAGCCCACGCCTTCCAAGTGAACCCGGGAACTCCGGACCCCTATCGCCTAAAATTTTTCCAGACTATCAAATACGACCTAAGGAACCATAGTCACTGCCCAGCCATGATCATTCCTCATTTGTTGCATTTTTCGGCCAAAAAACTAGAATTCCGCCCGATTACAATATTTTTATGTGCTATTGCCCACCCTTCCAAGTGGTTTCGGGACCCCCGGACCCCGATGCCTAAAATTTTTCTGGGCTGTCAAATACGACCTAAGGAACCATAGTAACCGCCCCGCCATCATCGTTTCTCATTTTTTGCATTTTTCAGCCAAAAAACTAGAATTACACCCGATTCCCATATTTTCGTGTGCTATACCCACGCCTTCCAAGTGGTCCGAGGAGCCGTGGACCCCGATCGCCTAAAATTTTTCCGGACTATCAAATACGACCTAAGGTACCATAGTCACCGCCCCACCATGATCGTTCCAAATACTTTGCATTTTTCGGCCAAAAAACTAGAACTCCGCGCGATTTGCATATTTTCGTGTGCTATAGCTTACGCCTTCCGAGTGATCCCGGGAAGCCGTGGACCCCGATCGCCTAAAATTTTTCGGGCCATCAAATACGACCTAAGGAACCATAGTCACCGCCCCGCCATGATCATTCCTCATTTATTGCGCTTTTCGGTCAAAAAACTAGAATTCCGCTCGATTACCATATTTTTGTGTGCTATTGCCCACGCCTTCCGAGTGGGCTAGGCCGCCGGACTCGGATCGCCTAAAAAGTTTTCGGGCAATCAATTAAGACATAAGGAACCATAGTCACCGCCTCTCCATGATCGTTCCTCATTTTTTACATTTTTTGGCCAAAAAACTAGAATTCAGCTCGATTCCCATATTTTTGTGTGCTATCGCCCACTCCTTCCGAGTGGGTCGGGCCCCCCGGAGCCGGATCGCCTAAAAATTTTACGGACTATAAAATACGACCTAAGGAACCATAGTCACCGCCCCGCCATGATCGTTCCTAGTCTTTTGCGTTTTTCAGCCAAAAAACTAGAATTCCGTGCGTTTTCCATATTTTCGTGTGCTTTAGCCCACGCCTTCCAAGGGGTCCCGCGAACCCCGAACCCCGATCGCCTAAAAATTTTCTGGGACATCAAATACGACCTAAGGTACCCTAGTAACCACCCCGCCATGATCGTTCCTCATTATTTGCGTTTTTCGGCCAAATAACTAGAATTTCGTGCGATTCCCATATTTTTATGTGTTATAACCCACGCCTTCCGAGTGGTCCCGGGACCTCCTGACCCCTATCGCCTAAAATTTTTCCGGACTATCAAATACGACCTAAGGAACCATAGTATCCGCCCCGCCATGATCGTTCCTCATTTTTTGCATTTTTCGGCCAAACAACTAGAATTCCGCACGATTCCCATATTTTTGTGTGTTATAGCCCACGCCTTCCGAGTGGTCCCGGGACCTCCGGACCCTTATCGCATAATATTTTTTCGGACTATCAAATAAGACCAAAGGAACCATAATCACCGCCCTGCCAAGATCTTTCCACATTTTTTGCATGTTACTGAAAAAGACCTAGAATTTCGCCCGATTCCCATATTTTCGTGTGCTATACCCCACGCATTCCGAGTGGTCCCAAGGGCCGCGGACCCCGATCGCCTAAAATTTTTCCGGGCAATCAAATACGACATAAGAACCATAGTATCCGCCCCGCCATGATCGTTCCTTATTTTTTGCATTTTTCGGCCAAACAACTAGAATTCCACGCGATTCCCATATTTTTGTGTGTTATAGCCCACACCTTCCGAGTGGTCCCAGGACCTCCAGACCCCTATCGCCTAAAATTTTTCCGGACTATCAAATACGACCTAAGGAACCATTGTATCCGCCCCGCCATGATCGTTCCTCATTTTTTGCGTTTTTCGGCCAAACAACTAGAATTCCGCGCGATCCCATATTTTTGTGTGTTATAGCCCACGCCTTCCGAGTGGTCCCGGGTCTCCGGACCCCTATCGCCTAAAATTTTTCCGGACAATCAAATACGACCTAAGGAACCATAGTCACCGCCTAGCCATGATCGTTCCTAGTTATTTCCGTTTTTCGGCCAAAAAACTAGAATTCCGCGCGATTCCCATATTTTCTTGTCCTATAGCCCACGCCTTCCAAGTGAACCCGGGAACTCCGGACCCCTATTGCCTAAAATTTTTCCGGACTATCAAATACGACCTAAGGAACCATAGTCACCGCCCAGCCATGATCATTCCTCATTTTTTTGCGTTTTTCGGCCAAAAAACTAGAATTCCGCCCGATTACAAATATTTTTGTGTGCTATTGCCCACCCTTCCAAGTGGTTCCGGGACCCCCGGACCCCGATCGCCTAAAATTTTCCGGGCCGTCAAATACGACCTAAGGAACCATAGTAACCGCCCCGTCATCATCGTTTCTCATTTTATGCATTTTTCGGCCAAAAAACTAGAATTACGCCTAATTCCCATATTTTCGTGTGCTATACCCACGCCTTCAAAGTGATCCGGGGAGCCGCGGACCCCGATCGCCTAAAATTTTCCGGGCCATTAAATACGAACTAAGGAACCATAGTCACCGCCCCGCCATGATCGTTCCTCATTTATGGCGTTTTTCGGCCAAAAAACTAGAATTCCGCTCGATTACCATATTTTTGTGTGCTATTGCCCAAGCCTTCCGAGTGGGCCGGGCCGCCCGGAGACGGAACGCCTAAAAATTTTTGGGCCATCAATTAGGACCTAAGGAACCATAGTAACCGCCTCGCCATGATCGTTCCTCAATTCTTGCATTTTTTGGCCAAAAAACTAGAATTCCGCCCGATTCCCATATTTTTGTGTGCTATCGCCCACGCCTTCCGAGTGGGTCGGGCCCCCGGAGACGGAACGCCTAAAAATTTTCCGGACTATAAAATATGACCTAAGGAACCATACTCACTGCCCCGCCATGATCGTTCCTAGTCTTTTGCGTTTTTCAGCCAAAAAACTAGAATTCCGCGCGATTTCCATATTTTCGTGTTCTTTATCCCACGCCTTCCAAGGGGTCCCAGGAACCCCGAACCCCGATCGCCTAAAAATTTTCCGGGCCATTAAATACGACCTAAGGAACCATAGTAACCACCCCGCCATGACCGATCCTCATTTTTTGAGTTTTTCGGTCAAACAACTAGAATTCCGCGCGATTCCCATATTTTTGTGTGTTATAGCCCACGCCTTCCGAGTGGTCCCGGGACCTCCTGACCCCTATCGCCTAAAAATTTTCCGGACTATCAAATACGACCTAAGGAACCATAGTATCCGCCCCGCTATGATCGTTCCTCATTTTTTGCGTTTTTCGGCCAAACAACTAGAATTCCGCGCGATTCCCATATTTTTGTGTGTTATAGCCCACGCCTTCCGAATGGTCCCGGGACCTCCAGACCCCTATCGCCTAATATTTTTCCGGACTATCAAATATGACCAAAGAAACCATAGTCACCGCCCTGCCAAGATCTTTCCATATTTTTTGCATGTTACTGAAAAAGACCTAGAATTTCGCCCGATTCCCATATTTTCGTGTGCTATACCCACGCATTCCGAGTGGTCCCAAGAGCCGCGGACCCCGATCGCCTAAAATTTTTCCGGGCAATCAAATACGACCTAAGGAACCATAGTATCTGCCCCGCCATGATCGTTCCTTATTTTTTTGCATTTTTCGGCCAAACATCAAGAATTCCGCGCGATTCCCATATTTTTGTGTGTTATAGCCCACACCTTTCGAGTGGTCCCGGGACCTCCGGACCCCTATCGCCTAAAATTTTTCCGGACTATCAAATATGACCTAAGGAACCATAGTATCCGCCCCGCCATGATCGTTCCTCATTTTTTGCGTTTTTCGGCCAAACAACTAGAATTCCGCGCGATTCCCATATTTTTGTGTGTTATAGCCCACGCCTTCCGAGTGGTCCCGGGACCTCCGGACCCCTATCGCCTAATATTTTTCCGGACTATCAAATAAGACCAAAGGAACCATAGTCACCGCCCTGCCAAGATCTTTCCACATTTTTTGCATGTTACTGAAAAAGACCTAGAATTTCGCCCGATTCCCATATTTTCGTGTGCTATACCCACGCATTCCGAGTGGTCCCAAGAGCCGCGGACCCCGATCGCCTAAAATTTTTCCGGGCAATCAAATACGACCTAAGGAACCATAGTATCTGCCCCGCCATGATCGTTCCTTATTTTTTTGCATTTTTCGGCCAAACATCAAGAATTCCGCGCGATTCCCATATTTTTGTGTGTTATAGCCCACACCTTTCGAGTGGTCCCGGGACCTCCGGACCCCTATCGCCTAAAATTTTTCCGGACTATCAAATACGACCTAAGGAACCATAGTATCCGCCCCGCCATGATCGTTCCTCATTTTTTGCGTTTTTCGGCCAAACAACTAGAATTCCGCGCGATCCCATATTTTTGTGTGTTATAGCCCACGCCTTCCGAGTGGTCCCGGGTCTCCGGACCCCTATCGCCTACAATTTTTCCGGACTATCAAATATGACCTAAGAAACCATAGTCACCGCCCAGCCATGATCGTTCCTAGTTTTTTCCATTTTACGGCCAAAAAACTAGAATTCCGCGTGATTCCCATATTTTCGTGTCCTACAACCCACGCCTTCCAAGTGAACCCGGGAACTCCGGACCCCTATCGCCTAAAATTTTTCCGGACTATCAAATACGACCTAAGGAACCATAGTCACCGCCCAGCCATGATCATTCCTCATTTGTTGCATTTTTCGGCCAAAAAACTAGAATTCCGCCCGATTCCCATATTTTCGTGTGCTATACCCACGCCTTCCAAGTGGTCCGGGGAGCCGCGGACCCCGATCGCCTAAAATTTTCCGGGCCATCAAATACGACCTAAGGAACCATAGTCACTGCCCCGCCATGATCGTTCCTCATTTATTGCTTTTTTCGGCCAAAAAACTAGAATTCCGCTCGATTACCATATTTTTGTGTGCTATTGCCCAAGCCTTCCGAGTGGGCCGGGCCACCGGACTCGGATCGCCTAAAAAATTTTCGGGCCATCAATTAGGACCTAAGGAACCATATTCACTGCCTCGCCATGATCGTTCCTCATTATTTGCATTTTTTGGCCAAAAAACTAGAATTCCGCCCGATTCCCATATTTTTGTGTGCTATTGCCCACGCCTTCCGAGTGGGTCGATCCCCCGGAGACGGATCGCCTAAAAATTTTTCGGACTATAAAATACGACCTAAGGAACCATAGTATCTGCCCTGCCATGATCGTTCCTCATTTTTTGCGGTTTTTGGCCAAACAACTAGAATTCCGCACGATTCCCATATTTTTGTGTGTTATAGCCCACGCCTTCCGAGTGGTCCTGGGACCTCCGGACCCCTATCGCCTAATATTTTTCCGGACTATCAAATAAGACCAAAGGAACCATAGTCACCGCCCTGCCAAGATCTGTCCACATTTTTTGCATGTTACTTAAAAAGACCTAGAATTTCGCCCGATTCCCATTTTTTCGTGTGCTATAACCACGCATTCCGAGTGGTCCCAAGAGTCGCGGACCCCGATCGCCTAAAAATTTTCCGGGCAATCAAATACGACCTAAGGAACCATAGTATCCGCCCCGCCATGATCGTTCCTTATTTTTTGCATTTTTCGGCCAAACAACTAGAATTACGCGCGATTCCCATATTTTTGTGTGTTATAGCCCACACCTTCCGAGTGGTCCCGGGACCTCCGGACCCCTATCGCCTAAAATGTTTCTGGAATATCAAATATGACCTAAGGAACCATAGTATCCGCCCCGCCATGATCGTTCCTCATTTTTTGCGTTTTTCGGCCAAACAACTAGAATTCCGCGCGATCCCATATTTTGTGTGTTATAGCCCATGACTTCCGAGTGGTCCCGGGTCTCCGGACCCCTATCGCCTAAAATTTTTCCGGACTATCAAATAAGACTTAAGGAACCATAGTCACCACCCAGCCATGATCGTTCCTAGTTTTTTCCTTTTTTCGGCCAAAAAACGAGAATTCCGCGCGATTCCCATATTTTCGTGTCCTATAGCCCACGCCTTCCAAGTGAACCCGGGAACTCCGGACCCCTATCGCCTAAAATTTTTCCGGACTATCAAATACGACCTAAGGAACCATAGTATCCGCCCCGCCATGATCGTTCCTCATTATTTGCGTTTTTCGGCCAAACAACTAGAATTCCACGCGATCCCATATTTTTGTGTGTTATAGCCCACGCCTTCCGAGTGGTCCCGGGTCTCCGGACTCCTATCGCCTACAATTTTTCTGGACTATCAAATATGACCTAAGAAACCATAGTCACCGCCCAGCCATGATTGTTCCTAGTTTTTCCGTTTTTCGGCCAAAAAACTAGAATTCCGCGCGATTCCCATATTTTCGTGTCCTATAGCCCACGCCTTCCAAGTGAACCCGGGAACTCCGGACCCCTATCGCCTAAAATTTTTCCGGACTATCAAATATGACCTAAGGAACCATAGTCACCGTCCAGCCATGATCATTCCTCATTTGTTGCGTTTTTCGGCCAAAAAACTAGAATTCTGCCCGATTACAATATTTTTGTGTGCTATTGCCCACCCTTCCAAGTGGTTACGGGACCCCCGGACCCCGATCGACTAAAATTTTTTCAGGCCGTCAAATACGACCTAAGGAACCATAATAACCGCCCCGCCATCATCGTTTCTCATTTTTTGCATTTTTCGGCCAAAAAACTAGAATTACGCCCGATTCCCATATTTTCGAGTGCTATACCCACGCCTTACAAGTGGTCCGAGGAGCCGCGGACCCCGATCGCCCAAAATTTTCCGGGCCATCAAATACGACCTAAGGATCCATAGTCACCGCCCCGCCATGATCGTTCCTCATTTATTGCGTTTTTCTACCAAAAAACTAGAATTCCGCTCGATTACCATATTTTTGTGTGCTATTGCCCAAGCCTTCCGAGTGGGCCGGGCCGCCGGACTCGGATCGCCTAAAAAATTTTGGGCCATCAATTAGGACCTAAGTAACCATAGGCACCGCCTCGCCATGATCGTTCCTCATTTTTTGCATTTTTTGGCCAAAAAACTAGAATTCCGCCCAATTCCCATATTTTTGTGTGCTATCGCCCACGCCTTCCGAGTGGGTCGGTCCCCCGAAGATGGATCGCCTAAAAATTTTCCGGGCCATTAAATACGACCTAAGGAACCATAGTAACCACCCCGCTATGACCGATCCTCATTTTTTGAGTTTTTCGGTCAAACAACTAGAATTCCGCGCGATTCCCATATTTTTGTGTGTTATAGCCCACGCCTTCCGAGTGGTCCCGGGACCTCCTGACCCCTATCGCCTAAAAATTTTCCGGACTATCAAATACGACCTAAGGAACCATAGTATCCGCCCCGCTATGATCGTTCCTCATTTTTTGCGGTTTTTGGCCAAACAACTAGAATTCCGCGCGATTCCCATATTTTTGTGTGTTATAGCCCACGCCTTCCGAGTGGTCCTAGGACCTCCGGACCCCTATCGCCTAATATTTTTCCGGACTATCAAATAAGACCAAAGGAACCATAGTCACCGCCCTGCCAAGATCTTTCCACATTTTTTGCATGTTACTGAAAAAGACATAGAATTTCGCCCGATTCACATATTTTCGTGTGCTATACCCACGCATTCCGAGTGGTCCCAAGAGCCGCGGACCCCGATCACCTAAAATTTTTCCGGGCAATCAAATACGACCTAAGGAACCATAGTATCTGCCCTGCCATGATCGTTCCTTATTTTTTGCGTTTTTCGGCCAAACAACTAGAATTCCGCGTGATTCCCATATTTTTGTGTGTTATAGCCCACACCTTCTGAGTGGTCCCGGGAACTCCGGACCCCTATCGCCTAAAATTTTTCTGGACTATCAAATACGACCTAAGGAACCATAGTATCCCCCCCCCCCGCCATGATCGTTCCTCATTTTTTGCGTTTTTCGGCCAAACAACTAGAATTCCGCGCGATCCCATATTTTGTGTGTTATAGCCCACGACTTCCGAGTGGTCCCATATTTTTGTGTGCTATTGCCCACCCTTCCAAGTGGTTACGGGACCCCCGGACCCCGATCGACTAAAATTTTTTCGGGCCGTCAAATACGACCTAAGGAACCATAATAACCGCCCCGCCATCATCGTTTCTCATTTTTTGCATTTTTCGGCCAAAAAACTAGAATTACGCCCGATTCCCATATTTTCGTGTGCTATACCCACGCCTTACAAGTGATCCGGGGAGCCGCGGACCCCGATCGCCTAAAATTTTCCGGGCCATCAAATACGACCTAAGGATCCATAGTCACCACCCCGCCATGATCGTTCCTCATTTATTGCGTTTTTCGGCCAAAAAACTAGAATTCCGCTCGATTACCATATTTTTGTGTGCTATTGCCCAAGCCTTCCGAGTGGGCCGGGCCGCCGGACTCGGATCGCCTAAAAAAATTTTGGGCCATCAATTAGGACCTAAGTAACCATAGGCACCGCCTCGCCATGATCGTTCCTCATTTTTTGCATTTTTTGGCCAAAAAACTAGAATTCCGCCCGATTCCCATATTTTTGTGTGCTATCGCCCACGCCTTCTGAGTGGGTCGGTCCCCCGAAGACGGATCGCCTAAAAATTTTCCGGACTATAAAATACAACCTAAGGAACCAGAGTATCCGCCCCTCCATGATCGTTCCTCATTTTTTGCGGTTTTTGGCAAAACAACTAGAATTCCGCGCGATTCCCATATTTTTGTGTGTTATAGCCCACGCCTTCCGAGTGGTCCTAGGACCTCCGGACCCCTATCGCCTAATATTTTTCCGGACTATCAAATAAGACCAAAGGAACCATAGTCACCGCCCTGCCAAGATCTTTCCACATTTTTTGCATGTTACTGAAAAAGACATAGAATTTCGCCCGATTCGCATATTTTCGTGTGCTATACCCACGCATTCCGAGTGGTCCCAAGAGCCGCGGACCCCGATCACCTAAAATTTTTCCGGGCAATCAAATACGACCTAAGGAACCATAGTATCTGCCCTGCCATGATCGTTCCTTATTTTTTGCGTTTTTCGGCCAAACAACTAGAATTCCGCGCGATTCCCATATTTTTGTGTGTTATAGCCCACACCTTCTGAGTGGTCCCGGGAACTCCGGACCCCTATCGCCTAAAATTTTTCTGGACTATCAAATACGACCTAAGGAACCATAGTATCCGCCCCGCCATGATCGTTCCTCATTTTTTGCGTTTTTCGGCCAAACAACTAGAATTCCGCGCGATCCCATATTTTGTGTGTTATAGCCCACGACTTCCGAGTGGTCCCGGGTCTCCGGACCCCTATCGCCTAAAATTTTTCCGGACTATCAAATAAGACCTAAGGAACCATAGTCACCACCCAGCCATGATCGTTCCTAGTTTTTTCCATTTTTCGGCCAAAAAACGAGAATTCCGCGCGATTCCCATATTTTCGTGTCCTATAGCCCACGCCTTCCAAGTGAACCCGGGAACTCCGGACCCCGATCACCTAAAATTTTTCCGGGCAATCAAATACGACCTAAGGAACCATAGTATCTGCCCTGCCATGATCGTTCCTTATTTTTTGCGTTTTTCGGCCAAACAACTAGAATTCCGCGCGATTCCCATATTTTTGTGTGTTATAGCCCACACACTCCGAGTGGTCCCGGGACCTCCGGACCCCTATTGCATAAAATTTTTCCGGACTATCAAATATGACCTAAGGAACCATAGTATCCGCCCCGCTATGATCGTTCCTCATTTTTTGCGATTTTCGGCCAAACAACTAGAATTCCGCGCGATCCCATATTTTTGTGTGTAATAGCCCATGCCTTCCGAGTTGTCCCGGGTCTCCGAACCCCTATCGCCTAAACTTTTTTCAGAATATCAAATACGACCTAAGGAACCATAGTCACCGCCCCGCCATGATCATTCCTAATTTATTGCGTTTTTCGGCCAAAAAACTAGAATTCCGCTCGATTCCCATATTTTTTTGTGTTATAGCCCACGCCTTCCGAGTGGTCCCGGGACCTCCGGACCCCTATCGCCTAATATTTTTCCGGACTATCAAATAAGACCAAAGGAACCATAGTCACCGCCCTGCCAAGATCTGTCCACATTTTTTGCATGTTACTTAAAAAGACCTAGAATTTCGCCCGATTCCCATTTTTTCGTGTGCTATAACCACGCATTCCGAGTGGTCCCAAGAGTCGCGGACCCCTATCGCCTAAAAATTTTCCGGGCAATCAAATACGACCTAAGGAACCATAGTATCTGCCCCGCCATGATCGTTCCTTATTTTTTGCATTTTTCGGCCAAACAACTAGAATTACGCGCGATTCCCATATTTTTGTGTGTTATAGCCCACACCTTCCGAGTGGTCCCGGGAACTCCGGACCCCTATCGCCTAAAATTTTTCTGGACTATCAAATACGACCTAAGGAACCATAGTATCCGCCCCGCCATGATCGTTCCTCATTTTTTGCGTTTTTCGGCCAAACAACTAGAATTCCGCGCGATCCCATATTTTGTGTGTTATAGCCCACGACTTCCGAGTGGTCCCGGGTCTCCGGACCCCTATCGCCTAAAATTTTTCCGGACTATCAAATAAGACCTAAGGAACCATAGTCACCACCCAGCCATGATCGTTCCTAGTTTTTTCCATTTTTCGGCCAAAAAACGAGAATTCCGCGCGATTCCCATATTTTCGTGTCCTATAGCCCACGCCTTCCAAGTGAACCCGGGAACTCCAGACCCCTATCGCCTAAAATTTTTCCGGACTATCAAATATGACCTAAGGAACCATAGTCACCGCCCAGCCATGATCATTCCTCATTTGTTGCGTTTTTCGGCCAAAAAACTAGAATTCCGCCCGATTACAATATTTTTGTGTGCTATTGCCCACCCTTCCAAGTGGTTCCGGGACCCCCGGACCCCGATCGCCTAAAATTTTTCCGGGCCATCAAATACGACCTAAGGAACCATAGTAACCGCCCCGCCATCATCGTTTCTCATTTTTTGCATTTTTCGGCCAAAAAACTAGAATTACGCCCGATTCACATATTTTCGTGTGCTATACCCACGCCTTCCAAGTGGTCCGGGGAGCCGCGGACCCCGATCGCCTAAAATTTTTTTGGACTATAAAATACGACCTAAGGTACCATAGTCACCGCCCCACCATGATCGTTCCAAATGCTTTGCATTTTTCGGCCAAAAAACTAGAACTCCGCGAGATTTGCATATTTTAGTGTGCCATAGCTTACGCCTTCCGAGTGGTCCCGGGAGCCGTGGACCCCGATCGCCTAAAATTTTCCGGGTCATCAAATATGACCTAAGAAACCATAGTAACCGCCCTGCCATGATTGTTCCTCATTTATTGCATTTTTCGGCCAAAAAACTAGAATTCCGCTCGATTACCATATTTTTGTGTGCTATTGCCCGCGCCTTCTGAGTGGGCCGGGCCGCCGGACTCTGATCGCCTAAAAAGTTTTCGGGCCATCAATTAGGACCTAAGGAACCATAGTCACCACCTCGCCATGATCGTTCCTCATTTTTTGCATTTTTTGGCTAAAAAACTAGAATTCAGCCCGATTCCCATATTTTTGTGTCCTATAGCCCACGCCTTCCAAGTGAACCCGGGAACTCCGGACCCCTATCGCCTAAAATTTTTCCAGACTATCAAATATGACCTAAGGAACCATAGTCACCGTCCAGCCATGATCATTCCTCATTTGTTGCGTTTTTCGGCCAAAAAACTAGAATTCTGCCCGATTACAATATTTTTGTGTGCTATTGCCCACCCTTCCAAGTGGTTACGGGACCCCCGGACCCCGATCGACTAAAATTTTTTCGGGCCGTCAAATACGACCTAAGGAACCATAATAACCGCCCCGCCATCATCGTTTCTCATTTTTTGCATTTTTCGGCCAAAAAACTAGAATTACGCCCGATTCCCATATTTTCGTGTGCTATACCCACGCCTTACAAGTGATCCGGGGAGCCGCGGACCCCGATCGCCTAAAATTTTCCGGGCCATCAAATACGACCTAAGGATCCATAGTCACCGCCCCGCCATGATCGTTCCTCATTTATTGCGTTTTTCGGCCAAAAAACTAGAATTCCGCTCGATTACCATATTTTTGTGTGCTATTGCCCAAGCCTTCCGAGTGGGCCGGGCCGCCTGACTCGGATCGCCTAAAAAATTTTTGGGCCATCAATTAGGACCTAAGTAACCATAGGCACCGCCTCGCCATGATCGTTCCTCATTTTTTGCATTTTTTGGCCAAAAAACTAGAATTCCGCCCGATTCCCATATTTTTGTGTGCTATCGCCCACGCCTTCCGAGTGGGTCGGTCCCCCGAAGACGGATTGCCTAAAAATTTTCCGGACTATAAAATACAACCTAAGGAACCAGAGTATCCGCCCCTCCATGATCGTTCCTCATTTTTTGCGGTTTTTGGCAAAACAACTAGAATTCCGCGCGATTCCCATATTTTTGTGTGTTATAGCCCACGCCTTCCGAGTGGTCCTAGGACCTCCGGACCCCTATCGCCTAATATTTTTCCGGACTATCAAATAAGACCAAAGGAACCATAGTCACCGCCCTGCCAAGATCTTTCCACATTTTTTGCATGTTACTGAAAAAGACATAGAATTTCGCCCGATTCGCATATTTTCGTGTGCTATACCCACGCATTCCGAGTGGTCCCAAGAGCCGCGGACCCCGATCACCTAAAATTTTTCCGGGCAATCAAATACGACCTAAGGAACCATAGTATCTGCCCTGCCATGATCGTTCCTTATTTTTTGCGTTTTTCGGCCAAACAACTAGAATTCCGCGCGATTCCCATATTTTTGTGTGTTATAGCCCACACCTTCTGAGTGGTCCCGGGAACTCCGGACCCCTATCGCCTAAAATTTTTCTGGACTATCAAATACGACCTAAGGAACCATAGTATCCGCCCCGCCATGATCGTTCCTCATTTTTTGCGTTTTTCGGCCAAACAACTAGAATTCCGCGCGATCCCATATTTTGTGTGTTATAGCCCACGACTT
Source organism: Nicotiana tomentosiformis (assembly GCF_000390325.3). NCBI lineage: Eukaryota > Viridiplantae > Streptophyta > Magnoliopsida > Solanales > Solanaceae > Nicotiana > Nicotiana tomentosiformis. Next base: position 658,817 of record NW_027174565.1, read on the forward strand.
CCGAGTGGTCCCGGGTCTCCGGACCCCTATCGCCTAAAATTTTTCCGGACTATCAAATAAGACCTAAGGAACCATAGTCACCACCCAGCCATGATCGTTCCTAGTTTTTTCCATTTTTCGGCCAAAAAACGAGAATTCCGCGCGATTCCCATATTTTCGTGTCCTATAGCCCACGCCTTCCAAGTGAACCCGGGAACTCCGGACCCCGATCACCTAAAATTTTTCCGGGCAATCAAATACGACCTAAGGAACCATAGTATCTGCCCTGCCATGATCGTTCCTTATTTTTTGCGTTTTTCGGCCAAACAACTAGAATTCCGCGCGATTCCCATATTTTTGTGTGTTATAGCCCACACACTCCGAGTGGTCCCGGGACCTCCGGACCCCTATTGCATAAAATTTTTCCGGACTATCAAATATGACCTAAGGAACCATAGTATCCGCCCCGCTATGATCGTTCCTCATTTTTTGCGATTTTCGGCCAAACAACTAGAATTCCGCGCGATCCCATATTTTTGTGTGTAATAGCCCATGCCTTCCGAGTTGTCCCGGGTCTCCGAACCCCTATCGCCTAAACTTTTTTCAGAATATCAAATACGACCTAAGGAACCATAGTCACCGCCCCGCCATGATCATTCCTAATTTATTGCGTTTTTCGGCCAAAAAACTAGAATTCCGCTCGATTCCCATATTTTTTTGTGTTATAGCCCACGCCTTCCGAGTGGTCCCGGGACCTCCGGACCCCTATCGCCTAATATTTTTCCGGACTATCAAATAAGACCAAAGGAACCATAGTCACCGCCCTGCCAAGATCTGTCCACATTTTTTGCATGTTACTTAAAAAGACCTAGAATTTCGCCCGATTCCCATTTTTTCGTGTGCTATAACCACGCATTCCGAGTGGTCCCAAGAGTCGCGGACCCCTATCGCCTAAAAATTTTCCGGGCAATCAAATACGACCTAAGGAACCATAGTATCCGCCCCGCCATGATCGTTCCTTATTTTTTGCATTTTTCGGCCAAACAACTAGAATTACGCGCGATTCCCATATTTTTGTGTGTTATAGCCCACACCTTCCGAGTGGTCCCGGGAACTCCGGACCCCTATCGCCTAAAATTTTTCTGGACTATCAAATACGACCTAAGGAACCATAGTATCCGCCCCGCCATGATCGTTCCTCATTTTTTGCGTTTTTCGGCCAAACAACTAGAATTCCGCGCGATCCCATATTTTGTGTGTTATAGCCCACGACTTCCGAGTGGTCCCGGGTCTCCGGACCCCTATCGCCTAAAATTTTTCCGGACTATCAAATAAGACCTAAGGAACCATAGTCACCACCCAGCCATGATCGTTCCTAGTTTTTTCCATTTTTCGGCCAAAAAACGAGAATTCCGCGCGATTCCCATATTTTCGTGTCCTATAGCCCACGCCTTCCAAGTGAACCCGGGAACTCCAGACCCTTATCGCCTAAAATTTTTCCGGACTATCAAATATGACCTAAGGAACCATAGTCACCGCCCAGCCATGATCATTCCTCATTTGTTGCGTTTTTCGGCCAAAAAACTAGAATTCCGCCCGATTACAATATTTTTGTGTGCTATTGCCCACCCTTCCAAGTGGTTCCGGGACCCCCGGACCCCGATCGCCTAAAATTTTTCCGGGCCATCAAATACGACCTAAGGAACCATAGTAACCGCCCCGCCATCATCGTTTCTCATTTTTTGCATTTTTCGGCCAAAAAACTAGAATTACGCCCGATTCACATATTTTCGTGTGCTATACCCACGCCTTCCAAGTGGTCCGGGGAGCCGCGGACCCCGATCGCCTAAAATTTTTTTGGACTATAAAATACGACCTAAGGTACCATAGTCACCACCCCACCATGATCGTTCCAAATGCTTTGCATTTTTCGGCCAAAAAACTAGAACTCCGCGAGATTTGCATATTTTAGTGTGCCATAGCTTACGCCTTCCGAGTGGTCCCGGGAGCCGTGGACCCCGATCGCCTAAAATTTTCCGGGTCATCAAATATGACCTAAGAAACCATAGTAACCGCCCTGCCATGATTGTTCCTCATTTATTGCATTTTTCGGCCAAAAAACTAGAATTCCGCTCGATTACCATATTTTTGTGTGCTATTGCCCACGCCTTCTGAGTGGGCCGGGCTGCCGGACTCTGATCGCCTAAAAAGTTTTCGGGCCATCAATTAGGACCTAAGGAACCATAGTCACCACCTCGCCATGATCGTTCCTCATTTTTTGCATTTTTTGGCTAAAAAACTAGAATTCAGCCCGATTCCCATATTTTTGTGTCCTATAGCCCACGCCTTCCAAGTGAACCCGGGAACTCCGGACCCCTATCGCCTAAAATTTTTCCGGACTATCAAATATGACCTAAGGAACCATAGTCACCGTCCAGCCATGATCATTCCTCATTTGTTGCGTTTTTCGGCCAAAAAACTAGAATTCTGCCCGATTACAATATTTTTGTGTGCTATTGCCCACCCTTCCAAGTGGTTACGGGACCCCCGGACCCCGATCGACTAAAATTTTTTCGGGCCGTCAAATACGACCTAAGGAACCATAATAACCGCCCCGCCATCATCGTTTCTCATTTTTTGCATTTTTCGGCCAAAAAACTAGAATTACGCCCGATTCCCATATTTTCGTGTGCTATACCCACGCCTTACTAGTGATCCGGGGAGCCGCGGACCCCGATCGCCTAAAATTTTCCGGGCCATCAAATACGACCTAAGGATCCATAGTCACCGCCCCGCCATGATCGTTCCTCATTTATTGCGTTTTTCGGCCAAAAAACTAGAATTCCGCTCGATTACCATATTTTTGTGTGCTATTGCCCAAGCCTTCCGAGTGGGCCGGGCCGCCGGACTCGGATCGCCTAAAAAATTTTTGGGCCATCAATTAGGACCTAAGTAACCATAGGCACCGCCTCGCCATGATCGTTCCTCATTTTTTGCATTTTTTGGCCAAAAAACTAGAATTCCGCCCGATTCCCATATTTTTGTGTGCTATCGCCCACGCCTTCCGAGTGGGTCGGTCCCCCGAAGACGGATCGCCTAAAAATTTTCCGGACTATAAAATACAACCTAAGGAACCAGAGTATCCGCCCCTCCATGATCGTTCCTCATTTTTTGCGGTTTTTGGCAAAACAACTAGAATTCCGCGCGATTCCCATATTTTTGTGTGTTATAGCCCACGCCTTCCGAGTGGTCCTAGGACCTCCGGACCCCTATCGCCTAATATTTTTCCGGACTATCAAATAAGACCAAAGGAACCATAGTCACCGCCCTGCCAAGATCTTTCCACATTTTTTGCATGTTACTGAAAAAGACATAGAATTTCGCCCGATTCGCATATTTTCGTGTGCTATACCCACGCATTCCGAGTGGTCCCAAGAGCCGCGGACCCCGATCACCTAAAATTTTTCCGGGCAATCAAATACGACCTAAGGAACCATAGTATCTGCCCTGCCATGATCGTTCCTTATTTTTTGCGTTTTTCGGCCAAACAACTAGAATTCCGCGCGATTCCCATATTTTTGTGTGTTATAGCCCACACCTTCTGAGTGGTCCCGGGAACTCCGGACCCCTATCGCCTAAAATTTTTCTGGACTATCAAATACGACCTAAGGAACCATAGTATCCCAGTATCCGCCCCGCCATGATCGTTCCTCATTTTTTGCGTTTTTCGGCCAAACAACTAGAATTCCGCGCGATCCCATATTTTGTGTGTTATAGCCCACGACTTCCGAGTGGTCCCGGGTCTCCGGACCCCTATCGCCTAAAATTTTTCCGGACTATCAAATAAGACCTAAGGAACCATAGTCACCACCCAGCCATGATCGTTCCTAGTTTTTTCCATTTTTCGGCCAAAAAACGAGAATTCCGCGCGATTCCCATATTTTCGTGTCCTATAGCCCACGCCTTCCAAGTGAACCCGGGAACTCCGGACCCCGATCACCTAAAATTTTTCCGGGCAATCAAATACGACCTAAGGAACCATAGTATCTGCCCTGCCATGATCGTTCCTTATTTTTTGCGTTTTTCGGCCAAACAACTAGAATTCCGCGCGATTCCCATATTTTTGTGTGTTATAGCCCACACACTCCGAGTGGTCCCGGGACCTCCGGACCCCTATTGCATAAAATTTTTCCGGACTATCAAATATGACCTAAGGAACCATAGTATCCGCCCCGCTATGATCGTTCCTCATTTTTTGCGATTTTCGGCCAAACAACTAGAATTCCGCGCGATCCCATATTTTTGTGTGTAATAGCCCATGCCTTCCGAGTTGTCCCGGGTCTCCGAACCCCTATCGCCTAAACTTTTTTCAGAATATCAAATACGACCTAAGGAACCATAGTCACCGCCCCGCCATGATCATTCCTAATTTATTGCGTTTTTCGGCCAAAAAACTAGAATTCCGCTCGATTCCCATATTTTTTTGTGTTATAGCCCACGCCTTCCGAGTGGTCCCGGGACCTCCGGACCCCTATCGCCTAATATTTTTCCGGACTATCAAATAAGACCAAAGGAACCATAGTCACCGCCCTGCCAAGATCTGTCCACATTTTTTGCATGTTACTTAAAAAGACCTAGAATTTCGCCCGATTCCCATTTTTTCGTGTGCTATAACCACGCATTCCGAGTGGTCCCAAGAGTCGCGGACCCCTATCGCCTAAAAATTTTCCGGGCAATCAAATACGACCTAAGGAACCATAGTATCCGCCCCGCCATGATCGTTCCTTATTTTTTGCATTTTTCGGCCAAACAACTAGAATTACGCGCGATTCCCATATTTTTGTGTGTTATAGCCCACACCTTCCGAGTGGTCCCGGGAACTCCGGACCCCTATCGCCTAAAATTTTTCTGGACTATCAAATACGACCTAAGGAACCATAGTATCCGCCCCGCCATGATCGTTCCTCATTTTTTGCGTTTTTCGGCCAAACAACTAGAATTCCGCGCGATCCCATATTTTGTGTGTTATAGCCCACGACTTCCGAGTGGTCCCGGGTCTCCGGACCCCTATCGCCTAAAATTTTTCCGGACTATCAAATAAGACCTAAGGAACCATAGTCACCACCCAGCCATGATCGTTCCTAGTTTTTTCCATTTTTCGGCCAAAAAATGAGAATTCCGCGCGATTCCCATATTTTCGTGTCCTATAGCCCACGCCTTCCAAGTGAACCCGGGAACTCCAGACCCTTATCGCCTAAAATTTTTCCGGACTATCAAATATGACCTAAGGAACCATAGTCACCGCCCAGCCATGATCATTCCTCATTTGTTGCGTTTTTCGGCCAAAAAACTAGAATTCCGCCCGATTACAATATTTTTGTGTGCTATTGCCCACCCTTCCAAGTGGTTCCGGGACCCCCGGACCCCGATCGCCTAAAATTTTTCCGGGCCATCAAATACGACCTAAGGAACCATAGTAACCGCCCCGCCATCATCGTTTCTCATTTTTTGCATTTTTCGGCCAAAAAACTAGAATTACGCCCGATTCACATATTTTCGTGTGCTATACCCACGCCTTCCAAGTGGTCCGGGGAGCCGCGGACCCCGATCGCCTAAAATTTTTTTGGACTATAAAATACGACCTAAGGTACCATAGTCACCGCCCCACCATGATCGTTCCAAATGCTTTGCATTTTTCGGCCAAAAAACTAGAACTCCGCGAGATTTGCATATTTTAGTGTGCCATAGCTTACGCCTTCCGAGTGGTCCCGGGAGCCGTGGACCCCGATCGCCTAAAATTTTCCGGGTCATCAAATATGACCTAAGAAACCATAGTAACCGCCCTGCCATGATTGTTCCTCATTTATTGCATTTTTCGGCCAAAAAACTAGAATTCCGCTCGATTACCATATTTTTGTGTGCTATTGCCCACGCCTTCTGAGTGGGCCGGGCCGCCGGACTCTGATCGCCTAAAAAGTTTTCGGGCCATCAATTAGGACCTAAGGAACCATAGTCACCACCTCGCCATGATCGTTCCTCATTTTTTGCATTTTTTGGCTAAAAAACTAGAATTCAGCCCGATTCCCATATTTTTGTGTGCTATCCCCCACGCCTTCCGAGTGGGTCGGGCCGCCCGAAGCCGGATCGCCTAAAAATTTTCCTGAATATAAAATAATACCTAAGGAACCATAGTCACCGCCCCGCCATGATCGTTCCTAGTCTATTGCATTTTTCAGCCAAAAAACTAGAATTCCGCGCGATTTCCATATTTTCGTGTGCTTTAGCCCACGCCTTCCAAGGGGTCCCGGGAACCCCGAACCTCGATCGCCTAAAAATTTTCCGGGCCATAAAATACGACCTAAGGAACCATAGTAACCATCCCCCCATGACCGTTCCTCATTTTTTGCGTTTTTCGGCCAAACAACTAGAATTCCGCGCGATTCCCATATTTTTGTGTGTTATAGCCCACGCCTTCCGAGTGGTCCCGGGTCTCCGGACCCCTATCGCCTAAAATTTTTCCGGATATCAAATAAGACCTAAGGAACCATAGTCACCGCCCAACCATGATCGTTCCTAGTTTTTTCCGTTTTTCGGCAAAAAAACTAGAATTCCGCGCGTTTCCCTTATTTTCATGTCCTATAGCCCACGCCTTCCAAGTGAACCCGGGAACTACGGACCCCTATCGCCTAAAATTTTTCCGGACTATCAAATACGACCTAAGGAACCATAGTCACCGCCCAGCCATGATCATTCCTCATTTGTTGCGTTTTTCGGCCAAAAAACTAGAATTCCGCCCGATTACAATTTTTTTGTGTGATATTGCCCACCCTTCCAAATGGTTCCGGGACCCCAGGACCCCGATCGCCTAAAAATTTTCCGGGCCATCAAATACGACCTAAGGAACCATAGTAACCACCCCGCCATCATCGTTTCTCATTTTTTGCATTTTTCGGCCAAAAAACTAGAATTATGCCCGATTCCCATATTTTCGTGTGCTATACCCACGCCTTCCAAGTGGTCTGGGGAGCCGCGGACCCCGATCGCCTAAAATTTTTCCGGACTATCAAATACGACCTAAGGTACCATAGTCACCGCCCTACCATGATCGTTCCAAATGCTTTGCATTTTACGGCCAAAAAACTAGAACTCCGCGCGATTTGCATATTTTAGTGTGCTATAGCTTACGCCTTCCGAGTGGTCCCGGGAGCCGTGGACCCCGATCGCCTAAAATTTTTCGGGCCATCAAATATGACCTAAGGAACTGTAGTCACCGCCCCGCCATGATCGTTCCTCATTTATTGCGTTTTTTGGCCAAAAAACTAGAATTTCGCTCGATTTCCATATTTTGTGTGCTATTGCCCACGCCTTTCGAGTGGGCCGGGCCGCCGGACTGGGATCGCCTAAAAAAATTTTGGGCCATCAATTAGTACCTAAGGAACCATAGTCACCGCCTCACCATGATCGTTCCTCATTTTTTGCATTTTTTTGCCAAAAAACTATTATTGCGCCCGATTCCCATATTTTTGTGTTCTATCGCCCACTCCTTCCGAGTGGGTCGGGCACCCCGGAACCGGATCGCCTAAAAATTTTCCGGACTATAAAATACGACCTAAGGAACCATAGTCACCACCCCTCTATGATCGTTCCTAGTCTTTTGCGTTTTTCAGCCAAAAAACTAGAATTTCGCGTGATTCCCATATTTTTGTGTGTTATAGCCCACGCATTCCGAGTGGTCCCGGGACCTCCTCACCCCTATCGCCTAAAATTTTTCCGGACTATCAAATATGACCTAAGGAACCATAGTATCCGCCCGGCCATGATCGTTCCACATTTTTTGCGTTTTTCGGCCAAACAACCAAAATTCCGCGCGATTCCCATATTTTTGTGTGTTATAGCCCACGCCTTCCGAGTGGTCCCGGGACCTCCGGACCCCTATTGCCTAATATTTTTCCGGACTATCAAATAAAACCAAAGGAACCATAGTCACCGCCCTGCCAAGATCTTTCCACATTTTTTGCATGTTACTGAAAAAGACCTAGAATTTCGCCCGATTCCCATATTTTCGTGTGCTATACCCACACATTTCGAGTGGTCCCAAGAGCCGCGGACCCCGATCGCTTAAAATTTTTCCGGGCAATCAAATATGACCTAAGGAACCATAGTATCCGCCCCGCCATGATCGTTCCTTATTTTTTGTGTTTTTCGGCCAAAGAACTAGAATTCCGCGCGATTCCCATATTTTTGTGTGTTATAGCCCACACCTTCCGAGTGGTCCCGGGACCTCATGACCCCTATCGCCTAAAAATTTTCCGGACTATCAAATACGACCTAAGGAACCATAGTATCCGCCCCGCCATGATCGTTCCTCATTTTTTGCGTTTTTCGGCCAAACAACTAGAATTCCGCGCGATCCCATATTTTTGTGTGTTATAGCCCACGCCTTCCGAGTGGTCCCGGGTCTCCGGACCCCTATCGCCTAAAATTTTTCCGGATATCAAATAAGACCTAAGGAACCATAGTCACCGCCCAGCCATGATCGTTCCTAGTTTTTTCCGTTTTTCGGCAAAAAAACTAGAATTCCGCGCGATTCCCATATTTTCGTGTCCTATAGCCCACGCCTTCCAAGTGAACCCGGGAACTCCGGACCCCTATCGCCTAAAATTTTTCCGGACTATCAAATACGACCTACGGAACCATAGTCACCGCCCAGCCATGATCATTCCTCATTTGTTGCGTTTTTCGGCCAAAAAACTAGAATTCCGCCCGATTACAATATTTTTGTGTGATATTGCCCACCCTTCCAAATGGTTCCGGGACCCCAGGACCCCGATCGCCTAAAAATTTCCGGGCCGTCAAATACGACCTAAGGAACCATAGTAACCACCCCGCCATCATCGTTTCTCATTTTTTGCATTTTTCGGCCAAAAAACTAGAATTATGCCCGATTCCCATATTTTCGTGTGCTATACCCACGCCTTCCAAGTGGTCTGGGGAGCAGCGGACCCCGATCGCCTAAAATTTTTCCGGACTATCAAATACGACCTAATGTACCATAGTCACCGCCCCACCATGAAAGTTCCAAATGCTTTGCATTTTTCAGGCAAAAAACTAGAACTCAGCGCGATTTGCATATTTTAGTGTGCTATAGCTTACGCCTTCCGAGTGGTCCCGGGAGCCGTGGACCCTGATCGCCTAAAATTTTTCGGGCCATCAAATACGACCTAAGGAACCATAGTCACCGCCCCGCCATGATCGTTCCTCATTTATTGCGTTTTTCGGCCAAAAAACTAGAATTTCGCTCGATTTCCATATTTTGTGTGCTATTGCCCACGCCTTCCGAGTGGGCCGGGCCGCCGGACTCGGATCGCCTAAAAAATTTCGGGCCATCAATTAGGACCTAAGGAACCATAGTCACCGCCTCGCCATGATCGTTCCTCATTTTTTGCATTTTTTGGCCAAAAAACTATAATTGCGCCCGATTCCCTTATTTTTGTGTGCTATCGCCCACTCCTTCCGAGTGGGTCGGGCACCCCGGAGCCGGATCGCCTAAAAATTTTCCGGACTATAAAATACGACCTAAGGAACCATAGTCACCACCCCTCTATGATCGTTCCAAGTCTTTTGCATTTTTCAGCCAAAAAACTAGAATTTCGCGTGATTCCCATATTTTTATGTGTTATAGCCCACGCATTCCGAGTGGTCCCGGGACCTCCTCACCCCTATCGCCTAAAATTTTTCCGGACTATCAAATACGACCATAGTATCCGCCCCGCCATGATCGTTCCACATTTTTTGCGTTTTTCGGCCAAACAACCAAAATTCCGCGCGATTCCCATATTTTTGTGTGTTATAGCCCACGCCTTCCGAGTGGTCCCGGGACCTCCGGACCCCTATTGCCTAATATTTTTCCGGACTATCAAATAAAACCAAAGGAACCATAGTCACCGCCCTGCCAAGATCTTTCCACATTTTTTGCATGTTACTGAAAAAGACCTAGAATTTCGCCCGATTCCCATATTTTCGTGTGCTATACCCACACATTTCGAGTGGTCCCAAGAGCCGCGGACCCCGATCGCTTAAAATTTTTTCGGGCAATCAAATACGACCTAAGGAACCATAGTATCCGCCCCGCCATGATCGTTCCTTATTTTTGTGTTTTTCGGCCAAAGAACTAGAATTCCGCGCGATTCCCATATTTTTGTGTGTTATAGCCCACACCTTCCGAGTGGTCCCGGGACCTCATGACCCCTATCGCCTAAAAATTTTCCGGACTATCAAATACGACCTAAGGAACCATAGTATCCGCCCCGCCATGATCGTTCCTCATTTTTTGCGTTTTTCGGCCAAACAACTAGAATTCCGCGCGATCCCATATTTTTGTGTGTTATAGCCCACGCCTTCCGAGTGGTCCCGGGTCTCCGGACCCCTATCGCCTAAAATTTTTCCGGATATCAAATAAGACCTAAGGAACCATAGTCACCGCCCAGCCATGATCGTTCCTAGTTTTTTCCGTTTTTCGGCAAAAAAACTAGAATTCCGCGCGATTCCCATATTTTCGTGTCCTATAGCCCACGCCTTCCAAGTGAACCCGGGAACTCCGGACCCCTATCGCCTAAAATTTTTCCGGACTATCAAATACGACCTAAGGAACCATAGTCACCGCCCAGCCATGATCATTCCTCATTTGTTGCATTTTTCGGCCAAAAAACTAGAATTCCGCCCGATTACAATATTTTTGTGTGCTATTGCCCACCCTTCCAAGTGGTTCCGGGACCCCAGGACCCCGATCGCCTAAAAATTTCCGGGCCGTCAAATACGACCTAAGGAACCATAGTAACCACCCCGCCATCATCGTTTCTCATTTTTTGCATTTTTCGGCCAAAAAACTAGAATTATGCCCGATTCCCATATTTTCGTGTGCTATACCCACGCCTTCCAAGTGGTCTGGGGAGCAGCGGACCCCGATCGCCTAAAATTTTTCCGGACTATCAAATACGACCTAATGTACCATAGTCACCGCCCCACCATGAAAGTTCCAAATGCTTTGCATTTTTCAGGCAAAAAACTAGAACTCAGCGCGATTTGCATATTTTAGTGTGCTATAGCTTACGCCTTCCGAGTGGTCCCGGGAGCCGTGGACCCTGATCGCCTAAAATTTTTCGGGCCATCAAATACGACCTAAGGAACCATAGTCACCGCCCCGCCATGATCGTTCCTCATTTATTGCGTTTTTCGGCCAAAAAACTAGAATTTCGCTCGATTTCCATATTTTGTGTGCTATTGCCCACGCCTTCCGAGTGGGCCGGGCCGCCGGACTCGGATCGCCTAAAAAAGTTTCGGGCCATCAATTAGGACCTAAGGAACCATAGTCACCGCCTCGCCATGATCGTTCCTCATTTTTTGCATTTTTTGGCCAAAAAACTATAATTGCGCCCGATTCCCTTATTTTTGTGTGCTATCGCCCACTCCTTCCGAGTGGGTCGGGCACCCCGGAGCCGGATCGCCTAAAAATTTTTCGGACTATAAAATACGACCTAAGGAACCATAGTCACCACCCCTCTATGATCGTTCCAAGTCTTTTGCATTTTTCAGCCAAAAAACTAGAATTTCGCGTGATTCCCATATTTTTATGTGTTATAGCCCACGCATTCCGAGTGGTCCCGGGACCTCCTCACCCCTATCGCCTAAAATTTTTCCGGACTATCAAATACGACCATAGTATCCGCCCCGCCATGATCGTTCCACATTTTTTGCGTTTTTCGGCCAAACAACCAAAATTCCGCGCGATTCCCATATTTTTGTGTGTTATAGCCCACGCCTTCCGAGTGGTCCCGGGACCTCCGGACCCCTATTGCCTAATATTTTTCCGGACTATCAAATAAAACCAAAGGAACCATAGTCACCGCCCTGCCAAGATCTTTCCACATTTTTTGCATGTTACTGAAAAAGACCTAGAATTTCGCCCGATTCCCATATTTTCGTGTGCTATACCCACACATTTCGAGTGGTCCCAAGAGCCGCGGACCCCGATCGCTTAAAATTTTTCCGGGCAATCAAATACGACCTAAGGAACCATAGTATCCGCCCCGCCATGATCGTTCCTTATTTTTTGTGTTTTTCGGCCAAAGAACTAGAATTCCGCGCGATTCCCATATTTTTGTGTGTTATAGCCCACACCTTCCGTGTGGTCCCGGGACCTCATGACCCCTATCGCCTAAAATTTTTCCGGACTATCAAATACGACCTAAGGAACCATAGTATCCGCCCCGCCATGATCGTTCCTCATTTTTGCGTTTTCCGGCCAAACAACTAGAATTCCGCGCGATCCCATATTTTTATGTGTTATAGCCCACGCCTTCCGAGTGGTCCCGGGTCTCTGGACCCCTATCGCCTAAAATTTTTCCGGACTATCAAATAAGACCTAAGGAACCATTGTCACCGCCTAGCCATGATCGTTCCTAGTTGTTTCCATTTTTCGGCCAAAAAACTAGAATTCCTCGCGATTCCCATATTTTCTTGTCATATAGCCCACGCCTTCCAAGTGAACCCGGGAACTTCGGACCCCTATCGCCTAAAATTTTTTCGGACTATCAAATACGACCTAAGGAACCATAGTCACCGCCCAGCCATGATCATTCCTCATTTGTTGCGTTTTTCGGCCAAAAAACTAGAATTCCGCCCGATAACAATATTTTTGTGTGCTATTGCCCACCCTTCCAAGTGGTTCTCATTTTTTGCATTTTTCGGCCAAAAAACTAGAATTACGCCCAATTCCCATATTTTCGTGTGCTATCCCCACGCCTTCCAAGTGGTCCGGGGAGCCACGGACCGCGATCGCCTAAAAGTTTTCCGGACTATCAAATACGACCTAAGGTACCATAGTCACCGCCCCACCATGATCGTTCCAAATGCTTTGCATTTTTCGGCCAAAAAATTAGAACTCCGCGCGATTTGCATATTTTAGTGTGCTATAGCTTACGCCTTCCGAGTGGTCCCGGGAGCCGTGCACCCCGATTGCCTAAAATTTTCCGTGCCATCAAATACGACCTAAGGAACCATAGTCACCGCCCCACCATGATCGTTCCTCATTTATTGCGTTTTTCGGCCAAAAAACTAGAATTCCGCCCGATTCCCATATTTTTGAGTGCTATCGCCCACGCCTTCCGAGTGGGTCGGGCCCCCCGGAGCCGGATCGCCTAAAAACTTTCCGGACTATCAAATACGACCTAAGGAACCATAGTCACCGCCCCGCCATGATCGTTCCTAGTCTTTTGCGTTTTTCAGCCAAAAAACTAGAATTCCGCGCGATTTCCATATTTTCGTGTGCTTTAGCCCACGCCTTCCAAGGGGTCCCGGGAACCCCGAACCCTGATCGCCTAAAAATTTTCCGGGCCATCAAATACGACCTAAGGAACCATAGTAACCACCCCGCCATGACCGTTCCTCATTTTTTGCGTTTTTCGGCCAAACAACTAGAATTTCGCGTGATTCCCATATTTTTGTGTGTTATAGCCCACGCCTTCCGAGTGGTCCCGGGACCTCCTGACCCCTATCGCCTAAAATTTTTCCGGACTATCAAATACGACCTAAGGAACCATAGTATCTGCCCCGCCATGATCGTTCCTCATTTTTTGCGTTTTTCGGCCAAACAACTAGAATTCCGCGCGATTCCCATATTTTTGTGTGTTATAGCCCACGCCTTCCGAGTGGTCCCGGGACCTCCGGACCCCTATCGCCTAAAATTTTTCTGGACTATCAAATAAGACCTAAGGAACCATAGGCACCGCCCAGCCATGATCGTTCCTAGTTTTTTCCGTTTTTCGGCCAAAAAACTAGAATTCCGCGCGATTCCCATATTTTCGTGTCCTATAGGCCACGCCTTCCAAGTGAACCCAGGAACTCCGGACCCCTATCGCCTAAAAATTTTCCGGACTATCAAATACGACCTAAGGAACCATAGTCACCGCCCAGCCATGATCATTCCTCATTTTTTGCGTTTTTCGGCCAAAAAACTAGAATTCCGCCCGATTACAATATTTTTGTGTGCTATTGCCCACCCTTCCAAGTGGTTCCGGGACCCCCGGACCCCGATCGCCTAAAATTTTTCCGGGCCATCAAATACGACCTAAGGAACCATAGTAACCGCCCCGCCATCATCGTTTCTCATTTTTTGCATTTTTCGGCCAAAAAACTAGAATTACGCCCGATTCCCATATTTTCGTGTGCTATACCCACGCCTTCCAAGTGGTCCGGGGAGCCGCGGACCCCGATCGCCTAAAATTTTTCCGGACTATAAAATACGACCTAAGGTACCATAGTCACCACCTCACCATGATCGTTCCAACTACTTTGCATTTTTCGGCCAAAAAACTAGAACTCTGCGCGATTTGCATATTTTAGTGTGCTATAGCTTACGCCTTCCGAATGGTCCCGGGAGCCGTGGACCCCGATCGCCTAAAATTTTCCGGGCCATCAAATATGACCTAAGGAACCATAGTCACCGCCCCGCCATGATCGTTCCTCAGTTATTGCGTTTTTCGGCCAAAAAGCTAGAATTCCCCTCTATTACCATATTTTTGTGTGCGATTGCCCACGCCTTCCGAGTGGGCCGGGCCGCCGGACTCGCATCGCTTAAAAAATTTTCGTGCCATCAATTAGGACCTAAGGAACCATAGTCACTGCCTCGCCATGATCGTTCCTCATTTTTTGCATTTTTTGGCCAAAAAACTAGAATTCCGCCCGATTCCCATATTTTTGTGTTCTATCGCCCACGCCTTCCGAGTGGTCCCGAGTCTCCAGAACCCTATCGCCTAAAATTTTTCTGGACTATGAAATAAGACCTAAGTAACCATAAGCACCGCCCAGCCATGATCGTTCCTGGTTTTTTCCGTTTTTCGGCCAAAAAACTAGAATTCCGCGCGATTCCCATATTTTCGTTTCCTATAGGCCACGCCGTCCAAGTGAACCCGGGAACCCCGGACCCCTATCGCCTAAAAATTTTCCGGGCCATCAAATACGACCTAAGGAACCATAGTAACCACCCCGCCATGATCGTTCCTCATTTTTTGCATTTTTCGGCCAATCAACTAGAATTCCGCGCGATTCCCATATTTTTGTGTGTTATAGCCCACGCCGTCCGAGTGGTCCGGGACCCCCGGACCCCGATCGCCTAAAATATTTCCGGGCCGTCAAATACGACCTAAGGAACCATAGTAACCTCCCCGCTATCATCGTTTCTCATTTTTTGCATTTTTCGGCCAAACAACTAGAATTCCGCGCGATTCCCATATTTTTGTGTGTTATAGCCCACGCCTTCCGAGTGGTCCCAGGACCTCCTGACCCCTATCGCCTAAAAATTTTTCGGACTATCAAATACAACCTAAGAAACCATAGTATCCGCCCCGCCATGATCGTTCCTCATTTTTGCGTTTTTCGGCCAAACAACTAGAATTTCGCGCGATTCCCATATTTTCGTGTCCTATAGCCCACGCCTTTTAAGTGAACCTGGGAACTCCGGACCCCTATCGCCTAAAATTTTTTCGGACTATCAAATACGACCTAAGGAACCATAGTCACCGCCCAGCCATGATCATTGCTCATTTGTTGCGTTTTTCGGCCAAAACACTAGAATTCCGCCCGATTACCATATTTTTGTGTGCTATTGCCCACCCTTCCAAGTGGTTCCGGGACCCCCGGACCCCGATCGCCTAAAAATTTTCCGGGCTGTCAAATACGACCTAAGGAACCATAGTAACCGCCCCGCAATCATCGTTTCTCATTTTTCGGCCAAAAAACTAGAATTCCCCGCGATTCCCATATTTTCGTGTGCTATAACCACGCCTTCCAAGTGGTCCGGGGAGCCGCGGACCCCGATCGCCTAAAATTTTTCCGGACTATCAAATACAACTAAGGTACCATAGTCACCGCCCCACCATGATCGTTCCAATGGCTTTGCATTTTTCGGCCAAAAAACTAGAATTCCGCCCGATTCCCATATTTTTGTATGCTATCGCCCACGCCTTCCGAGTGGGTCGGGTCCCCCGGAGCCTGATCGCCTAAAAATTTTCCGGACTATCAAATACGACCTAAGGAACCATAGTCACCGCCCCGCCATGATCGTTCCTAGTGTTTTGCGTTTTTCAGCAAAAAAACTAGAATTCCGCGCAATTTCCATATTTTCGTGTGCTTTAGCCCACGCCTTCCAAGGGGTCCCGGGAACCCCGAACCCCGATCGCCTAAACATTTTTCGGGCCATCAAATACAACCTAAGGAACCATAGTAACCTCCTCGCCATGATCGTTCCTCATTTTTTGCGTTTTTCGGCCAAACAACTAGAATTCCGCACGATTCCCATATTTTTGTGTGTTATAGCCCACGCCTTCCGAGTGGTCCCGGGACCTCCTGACCCCTATCGCCTAAAATTTATCCGGACTATCAAATACGACCTAAGGAACCATAGTATCCGCCCCGCCATGATCGTTCCTCATTTTTTGCGTTTTTCGGCCAAACAACTAGAATTCCGCGCGATTCCCATATTTTTGAGTGTTATAGCCCACGCCTTCCGAGTGGTCCCGGGACCTCCGGACCCCTATCGCCTAATATTTTTCCGGACTATCAAATAAGACCAAAGGAACCATAGTCACCGCCCTGCCAAGATCTTTCCACATTTTTTGCATGTTACTGAAAAAGACCTAGAATTTCGCCCGATTCCCATATTTTCGTGTGCTATACCCACGCATTCTGAGTGGTACCAAAAGCCGAGGACCCCGATCGCCTAAAATTTTCTGGGCAATCAAATACGACCTAAGGAACCATAGTAGATGCCCCGCCATGATTGTTCCTTATGTTTTGCGTTTTTCGGCCAAACAACTAGAATTCCGCGTGATTCCCATATTTTTGTGTGTTATAGCCCACACCTTCCGAGTGGTCCCGGGACCTCCAGACCCCTATCGCCTAAAATTTTTCCGGACTATCAAATACGACCTAAGGAACCATAGAATCCGCCCTGCCATGATCGTTCCTCATTTTTTGCGTTTTTCGGCCAAACAACTAGAATTCCGCGCGATCCCATATTTTTGGGTGTTATAGCCAACGCCTTCCGAGTGGTCCCGGGTCTCCGGACCCCTATCGCCTAAAATTTTTTCGGACTATCAAATAAGACCTAAGGAACCATAGTCACCGCCCAGCCATGATCGTTCATAGTTTTTTCCGTTTTTCGGCCAAAAAACTAGAATTCCGCGCGATTCCCATATTTTCGTGTCCTATAGCCCACTCCTTCGAAGTGAACCCGGGAACTCCGGACCCCTATCGCCTAAAATTTTTTCGGACTATCAAATACGACCTAAGGAACCATAGTCACCGCCCATCCATGTCATTCCTCATTTGTTGCATTTTTCGGCCAAAAAACTAGAATTCCGCCCGATTACAATATTTTTGTGTGCTATTGCCCTCCCTTCCAAGTGGTTCCGGGACCCCCGGACCCCGATCGCCTAAAAGTTTTCCAGGCCATCAAATACGACCTAAGTAACCATAGTAACCGCCCCGCCATCATAGTTTCTCATTTTTCGTCCAAAAAACTAGAATTACGCCCAATTCCCATATTTTCGTGTGCTATACCCACGCCTTCCAGGTGGTCCGGGGAGACGCGGACCCCGATCGCCTAAAAGTTTTTCGGACTATCAAATATGACCTAAGGTACCATAGTCACCGCCCCACCATGATCGTTCCAAATGCTTTGACTTTTTCGGCCAAAAAACTAGAACTCCGCGCGATTTGCATATTTTAGTGTGCTATAGCTTACGCCTTCCGAGTGGTCCCGGGAGCCGTAGTCCCCGATCGCCTAAAATTTTCCGGGCCATCAAATACGACCTAAGGAACCATAGTCACCGCCAGCCATGATCGTTCCTCATTTATTGCGTTTTTCGGCCAAAAAACAAGAATTCCGCTCGATTACCATATTTTTGTGTGCTATTGCCCACACCTTCCGAGTGGGCCGGGCCCCCCGAAGCCGGATCGCCTATAAATTTTCCGAACTATAAAATATGACCTAAGGAACCATAGTCACCGCCACGCTATGATCGTTCCAAGGCTTTTGCATTTTTCAGCCAAAAAACTAAAATTCCGCGCGATTTCCATATTTTCGTGTGCTTTAGCCCATGCCTTCCAAGGGATCCCGGGAACCCCGAAACCCGATCGCCTAAAAATTTTCCGGGCCATCAAATACGACATAAGGAACCATAGTAACCACCCCGCCATGATCATTCCTCAAATTTTGCGTTTTTCGGCCAAACAACTAGAATTCCGCGCGATTCCCATATTTTTGTGTGTTATAGCCCACGCCTTCCGAGTGGTCCCGGGACCTCCTGACCCCTATCGCCTAAAATTTTTCCGGACTATCAAATAAGACCAAAGGAATCATAGTCACCGCCCTTCCAAGATCTTTCCACATTTTTTGCATGTTACTGAAAAAGACCTAGAATTTCGCCCGATTCCCATATTTTCGTGTGCTATACCCACGCATTCCGAGTGGTCCCAAGAGCCGCGGACCCCGATCGCCTAAAATTTTTCCGGGAAATCAAATACGACCTAAGGAACCATAGTATCCATCCCGCCATGATCGTTCCTCATGTTTTGTATTTTTCGGCCAAACAACTAGAATTCCGCGCGATCCCATATTTTTGTGTGTTATAGCCCACGCCTTCCGAGTGGTCCCGGGTCTCCGGACCCCTATCACCTAAAATTTTTCCGGACTATCAAATAAGACCTAAGGAACCATAGTCACTGCCCAGCCATGATCGTTCCTAGTTTTTTCCGTTTTTTGGCCAAAAAACTAGAATTTCGCGCGATTCCCATATTTTCGTGTCCTATAGCCCATGCCTTCCAAGTGAACCCGGGAACTCCGGACCCCTATCGCCTAAAAATTTTTAGGACTATCAAATACGGCCTAAGGAACAATAGTCACCGCCCAGCCATGATCATTCCTCATTTGTTGCGTTTTTCGGCCAAAAAACTAGAATTCCGCCCGATTACAATATTTTTGTGTGCAATTGCCCACCCTTCCAAGTGGTTCCGGGACCACCGGACCCCAATCGCCTAAAATTTTTCCGGGCCGTCAAATACAACCTAAGGAACCATAGTAACCGCCCCGCCATCATCGTTTCTCATTTTTTGCATTTTTCGGCCAAAAAACTAGAATTACGCCCGATTCCCATATTTTTGTGTGTTATAGCCCACGCCTTCCGAGTGGTCCCGGGACCTCCTGACCCCTATCGCCTAAAATTTTTCCGGACTATCAAATACGACCTAAGGAACCATAGTATCCGCCCCACCATGATCATTCCAAATGCTTTGCATTTTTCGGACAAAAAACTAGAACTCCGCGCGATTTGCATATTTTAGTGTGCTATAGCTTACGCCTTCCGAGTGGTCACGGGAACCGTGGACCCCGATTGCCTAAAATTTTTCGGCCAAAAAACTAGAATTCTGCTCGATTACCATATTTTTGTGTGCTATTGCCCACACCTTCCAAGTGAGCCAGGCCGCCGGACTCGGACCGCCTAAAAATTTTCGGGCCATCAATTAGGACCTAAGGAACCATAGTCACCGCCTCGCCATGATCGTTCCTCATTTTTGCATTTTTTGGCCAAAACACTAGAATTCCACGCGATTTCCATATTTTTGTGTGCTATCGCCCACGCCTTCCGAGTGGGTCAGCCCCCCGGAGCCGGATCGCCTAAAAATTTTCCGGACTATCAAATACGACCTAAGGAACCATAGTCACCGCCCCGCCATGATCGTTCCTCAATTTTTGCGTTTTTTGGCCAAAAAACTAGAATTCCGCGCGATTCCCATATTTTCGTGTGCTTTAGCCCACGCCTTCCGAGTGGTCCCAGGACCCCCGAACCCCGATCGCCTAAAAATTTTTCCGGGCCATCAAATACGACCTAAGGAACCATAGTAACCACCCCGCCGTGATCGTTCCTCATTTTTTGCGTTTTTCGGCCAAACAACTAGAATTCCGCGCAATTCCCATATTTTTGTGTGTTATAGCCCACGCCTTCCGAGTGGTCCTGGGACCTCCGGACCCCTATCGCCTAATATTTTTCCGGACTATCAAATAAGACCAAAGGAACCATAGTCACCGCCCTGCCAAGATCTTTCCACATTTTTTGCATGTTACTGAAAAAGACCTAGAATTTCGCCCGATTCCCATATTTTCGTGTGCTATACCCACGCTTTCCGAGTGGTCCCAAGAGCCGCGGACCCCGATCGCCTAAAATTTTTCCGGGCAATCAAATACGACCTAAGGAACCATAGTATCCGCCCCGCCATGATCGTTCCTTATTATTTGCATTTTTCGGCAAAACAACTAGAATTCCGCGCGATTCCCATATTTTTGTGTGTGATAGCCCACACCTTCCGAGTGGTCCCGGGACCTCCGGACCCCTATCGCCTAAAATTTTTCCGGACTATCAAATACGACCTAAGGAACCATAGTATCCGCCCCGCCATGATCGTTCCTCATTCTTTGCGTTTTTCGGCCAAACAACGAGAATTCCGCGCGATCCCATATTTTTGTGTGGTATAGCCCACGCCTTCCGAGTGGTCCCGGGTCTCCGGACCCCTATCGCCTAAAATTTTTCTGGACTATCAAATAAGACCTAAGGAACCATAGTCACCGCCCAGCCATGATCGTTCTTAGTTTTTTCCGTTTTTCGGCCAAAAAACTAGAATTCCGCGCGATTCCCATATTTTCGTGTCCTATAGCCCACGCCTTCCAAGTGAACCCGGGAACTCCGGACCCCTATCGCGTAAAATTTTTCCGGACTATCAAATACGACCTAAGGAACCATAGTCACCGCCCAGCCATGATCATTCCTCATTTGTTGCATTTTTCGGCCAAAAAACTAGAATTTCGCTTGATTACCATATTTTTGTGTGCTATTGCCCACACCTTCCGAGTGGGCCGGGCCGCCGGACTCGGATCGCCTAAAAATTTTCGGGCCATCAATTAGGACCTAAGGAACCATAGTCACCACCTCGCCATGATCGTTCCTCATTTTTGCATTTTTTGGCCAAAAAATTAGAATTCCGCCCGATTCCCATATTTTTGTGTGCTATCACCCACGCCTTCCTAGTGGGTCGGACCCCCCGGAGCCGGATCGCCTAAAAATTTTTTGGACTATCAAATACGACCTAAGGAACCATAGTCACCGCCCCGCCATGATCGTTCCTAGTCTTTTGCATTTTTCAGCCTAAAAACTAGAATTTCGCGCGATTTCCATATTTTCGTATGCTTTAGCCCACGCCTTCCAAGGGGGTCCCGGGAACCCCGAACCCCGATCGCCTAAAAATTTTCCGGGCCATAAAATATGACATAAGGAACCATAGTAACCACCCCGCTATGATCGTTCCTCAATTTTTGCATTTTTCGGCCAAACAACTAGAATTCCGCGCGATTCCCATATTTTTGTGTGTTATAGCCCACGCCTTCCGAGTGCTCCCGGGACCTCCTGACCCCTATCGCCTAAAATTTTTCCGGACTATCAAATATGACCTAAGGAACCATAGTATCCGCCCCGCCATGATCGTTCCTCATTTTTGGCGTTTTTCGGCCAAACAACTAGAATTCCGCGCAATTCCATATTTTTGTGTGTTATAGCCCACGCCTTCCGAGTGGTCCCGGGACCTCCGGACCCCTATCTCCTAATATTTTTCCGGACTATCAAATAAGACCAAAGGAACCATAGTCACCGCCCTGCCAAGATCTTTCCACATTTTTTGCATGTTACTGAAAAAGACCTAGAATTTCACCCGATTCCCATATTTTCATGTGCTATACCCACGCATTCCGAGTGGTCCCAAGAGCCGCGGACACCGATCGCCTAAAATTTTTCCGGGCAATCAAATACGACCTAAGGAACCATAGTATCCACCCCGCCATGATCGTTCCTTATTTTTTGCATTTTTCGGCAAAACAACTAGAATTCCGTGCGATTCCCATATTTTTGTGTGTGATAGCCCACACCTTCCGAGTGGTCCCGGGACCTCCGGACCCCTATCGCCTAAAATTTTTCCGGACTATCAAATACGACCTAAGGAACCATAGTATCCGCCCCTCCATGATCGTTCCTCATTTTTTGCATTTTTCGGCCAAACAACGAGAATTCCGCGCGATCCCATATTTTTGTGTGTTATAGCCCACGCCTTCCGAGTGGTCCCGGGTCTCCGGACCCCTATCGCCTAAAATTTTTCCGGACTGTCAAATAAGACCTAAAGAACCATAGTCACTGCCCAGCCATGATCGTTCCTAGTTTTTCCATTTTTCGGCCAAAAAACTAGAATTCCGCGCGATTCCCATATTTTCGTGTCCTATATCTCACGCCTTCCAAGTGAACCCGGGAAATCCGGACCCCTATCGCGTCAAATTTTTCCGGACTATCAAATACGACCTAAGGAACCATAGTCACCGCCCAGCCATGATCATTCCTCATTTGTTATGTTTTTCGGCCAAAAAACTAGAATTCCGCTCGATTATCATATTTTTGTGTGCTATTGCCCACACCTTCCGAGTGGTCCGGGCCGCCGGACTCGTATCGCCTAAAAATTTTCGGGCCATCAACTAGGACCTAAGGAACCATAGTCACCGCCTCGCCATGATCGTTCCTCATTTTTGAATTTTTTGGCCAAAAAACTAGAATTCCGCCCGATTCCCATATTTTTGTGTGCTATCGCCCACGCCTTCCCAGTGGGTCAGGCCCCCCCGAGCCGGATCGCCTAAAAATTTTCTGGACTATCAAATACGACCTAAGGAACCATAGTCACTGCCTCGCCATGATCGTTCCTAGTCTTTTGCGTTTTTCAGCCAAAAAACTATAATTCCACGCGATTTCCATATTTTCGTGTGCTTTAGCCCACGCCTTCCAAGGGGTCCCGGGAACCCCGAACCCCGATCGCCTAAAATTTTCCGGGAAATCAAATATGACCTAAGGAACCATAGTAACCACCCCGCCATGATCGTTCCTCATTTTTTGCATTTTTCGGCCAAACAACTAGAATTCCGCGCGATTCCCATATTTTTGTGTGTTATAGCCCACGCCTTCCGAGTGCTCCTGGGACCTCCTGACCCCTATCGCCTAAAATTTTTCCGGACTATCAAATACGACCTAAGGAACCATAGTATCCGCCCCGCCATGATCGTTCCTCATTTTTTGCGTTTTTCGGCCAAACAACTAGAATTCCGCACAATTCCCATATTTTTGTGTGTTATAGCCCACGCCTTCCGAGTGGTCCCGGGACCTCCGGACCCCTATCGCCTAATATTTTTCCGGACTATCAAATAAGACCAAAGGAACCATAGTCACCGCCCTGCCAAGATCATTCCACATTTTTTGCATGTTACTGAAAAAGACCTAGAATTTCGTCCGATTCCCATATTTTCGTATGCTATACCCCTGCATTCCGAGTGGTCCCAAGAGCCGCGGACACCGATCGCCTAAAATTTTTCCGGGCAATCAAATACGACCTAAGGAACCATAGTATCCGCCCCGCCATGATCGTTCCTTATTTTTTGTATTTTTCGGCAAAACAACTAGAATTCCGCACGATTCCCATATTTTTGTGTGTGATAGCCCACACCTTCCGAGTGGTCCCGGGACCTCCAGACCCCTATCGCCTAAAATTTTTCCGGACTATCAAATACGACCTAAGGAACCATAGTATCCGCCCCGCCATGATCGTTCCTCATTTTTTGCATTTTTCGGCCAAACAACGAGAATTCCGCGCGATCCCATATTTTTGTGTGTTATAGCCCACGCCTTCCGAGTGGTCCCGGGTCTCCGGACCCCTATCGCCTAAAATTTTTCCGGCCTATCAAATAAGACCTAAGGAACCATAGTCACCGCCCAGTCATTATCGTTCCTAGTTTTTTCCGTTTTTCGGCCAAAAAACTAGAATTCCGCACGATTCCCATATTTTCGTGTCCTATAGCCCATGCCTTCAAAGTGAACCCGGGAACTCCGAACCCATATCGCGTAAAATTTTTCCGGACTATCAAATATTACCTAAGGAACCATAGTCATCGCCCAGCCATGATCGTTCCTCATTTATTGCGTTTTTCGGCCAAAAAACTAGAATTCCGCTCGATTACCATATTTTTGTGTGCTATTGCACACGCCTTCCGAGTGGGCCGGGCCGCCGGACTCGGATCGCCTAAAAAGTTTTCGGGCCATCAATTAGGACCTAAGGAACCATAGTCACTGCCTCGCCATGATCGTTCCTTATTTTTTGCATTTTTTGGCCAAAAAACTTGAATTTCGCCCGATTTCCATATTTTTGTGTGCTATCGCCCACGCCTTCCGAGTGGGTCGGGCCCCCCGGAGCCGGATCGCCTAAAAATTTTCCGGACTATCAAATACGACCTAAGGAACCATAGTCACCGCCCCGCCATGATAATTCCTAGTCTTTTGCGTTTTTCAGCCAAAAAACTAAAATTCCGCGCGATTTCCATATTTTCGTGTGCTTTAGCCCAGGCCTTCCAAGGTGTCCCGGGAACCCCGAACCCCGATCGCCTAAAAATTTTTCGGGCCATGAAATACGACATAAGGAACCATAGTAACCACCCCGCCATGATCGTTCCTCAATTTTTGTGTTTTTCGGCCAAACAACTAGAATTCCGCGCGATTCCCATATTTTTGTGTGTTCCCACGCCTTCCGAGTGGTCCCGGGACCTCCTGACCCCTATCGCCTAAAATTTTTCCGGACTATCAAATACGACCTAAGGAACCATAGTATCCGCCCCGCCATGATCGTTCCTCATTTTTTGTATTTTTCGGCCAAACAACTAGAATTCCGCGCAATTCCCATATTTTTGTGTGTTATAGCCCACGCCTTCCGAGTGGTCCCGGGACCTCCGGACCCCTATCGCCTAATATTTTTCCGGACTATCAAATAAGACCAAAGGAACCATAGTCACCGCCCTGCCAAGATCTTTCCACATTTTTTGCATGTTACAGAAAAAGACCTAGAATTTCGCCCGATTTCCATATTTTCGTGTGCTATACCCACGCATTCCGAGTGGTCCCAAGAGCCGCGGACACCGATCGCCTGAAATTTTTCTGGGCAATCAAATACGACCTAAGGAACCATAGTATCCGCCCCGCCATGATCGTTCCTTATTTTTTTTATTTTTCGGCAAAACAACTAGAATTCCGCGCGATTCCCATATTTTTGTGTGTTATAGCCCACACCTTCCGAGTGGTCCCGGGACCTCCGGACCGCTATCGCCTAAAATTTTTCCGGACTATCAAATTCGACCTAAGGAACTATAGTATGCGCCCCGCCATGATCGTTCCTCATTTTTTGCATTTTTCGGCCAAACAACGAGAATTCCGCGAGATCCCATATTTTTGTGTATTATAGCCCACGCCTTCCGAGTGGTCCCGGGTCTCCGGACCCCTATCGCCTAAAATTTTTCCGGACTATCAAATAAGACCTAAGGAACCATAGTCACCGCCCAGCCATGAGCGTTCCTAGTTTTTTCCGTTTTTCGGCCAAAAAACTAGAATTTCGCGCGATTCCCATATTTTCGTGTCCTATAGCCCATGCCTTCCAAGTGAACCCGGGAACTCCGGACCCCTATCGCGTAAAATTTTTCCGGACTATCAAATACGACCTAAGGAACCATAGTCACCGCCCAGCCATGATCATTCCTCATTTGTTGCGTTTTTCGGCCAAAAAACTAGAATTCCGCTCGATCACCATATTTTTGTGTGCTATTGCCCACACCTTCCGAGTGGGCCGGGCCGCCGGACTCGGATCGCCTAAAAATTTTCGGGCCATCAATTAGGACCTAAGGAACCATAGTCACAACCTCGCCATGATCGTTCCTCATTTTTGCATTTTTTGGCCAAAAAACTAGAATTCCGCCCGATTCCCATATTTTTGTGTGCTATCGCCCACGCCTTCCGAGTGGGTCGGGCCCCCCGGATCCGGTTCGCCTAAAAATTTTCCGGACTATCAAATACGACCTAAGGAACCATAGTCACCGCCCCGCCATGATCGTTCCTAGTCTTTTGCAATTTTCAGCCAAAAAACTAGAATTTCGCGCGATTTCCATATTTTCGTGTGCTTTAGCCCACGCCTTCCAAGGGGTCCCGGGAACCCCGAACCCCGATCGCCTAAAAATTTTCCGGGAAATCAAATACGACATAAGGAACCATAGTAACCACCCCGCCATGATCGTTCCTCAATTTTTGCGTTTTTCGGCCAAACAACTAGAATTCCGCGCGATTCCCATATTTTTGTGTGTTATAGCCCACGCCTTCCGAGTGGTCCCGGGACCTCCTTACCCCTATCGCCTAAAATTTTCCGGACTATCAATTACGACCTAAGGAACCATAGTCACCGCCCAGCCATGATCATTCCTCATTTGTTGCGTTTTTCGGCCAAAAAACTAGAATTCCGCTCGATTACCATATTTTTGTGTGCTATTGCCCACACCTTCCGAGTGGGCGGGGCTGCCGGACTCGGATCGCCTAAAAATTTTCGGGCCATCAATTAGGACCTAAGGAACCATAGTCACCATCTCGCCATGATCGTTCCTCATTTTTGCATTTTTTTTGCCAAAAAACTAGAATTCCGCCCGATTCCCATATTTTTGTGTGCTATCGCCCACGCCTTCCGAGTGGGTCGGGCCCCCGGAGCCGGTTCGCCTAAAAATTTTCTGGACTATCAAATACGACCTAAGGAACCATAGTCACCGCCCCGCCATGATCATTCCTAGTCTTTTGCGTTTTTCAGCCAAAAAACTAGAATTTCGCGCGATTTTCATATTTTCGTGTGCTTTAGCCCACGCCTTCCAAGGGGTCCCAAGAACCCCGAACCCCGATCGCCTAAAAATTTTCCGGGCCATCCAATACGACATAAGGAACCATAGTAACCACCCCGCCATGATCGTTCCTCAATATTTGCGTTTTTCGGCCAAACAACTAGAATTCCGCGCGATTCCTATATTTTTGTGTGTTATAGCCCACTCCTTCCGAGTGGTCCCGGGACCTCCTGACCCCTATCGCCTAAAATTTTTCCGGACTATCAAATACGACCTAAGGAACTATAGGATCCGCCCCTCCATGATCGTTCCTCATTTTTTGCATTTTTCGGCCAAACAACTAGAATTCCGCGCGATTCCCATATTTTTGTGTGTTATAGCCCACGCCTTCCGAGTGGTCCCGGGACCTCCGGACCCCTATCGCCTAAAATTTTTCCGGACTATCAAATACGACCTAAGGAATCATAGTCACCGCCCAGCCATGATCATTCCTCATTTGTTGCGTTTTTCGGCCAAAAAACTAGAATTCCGCCCGATTACAATATTTTTGTGTGCTATTGCCCACCCTTCCAAGTGGTTTCGGAACCACCGGACCCCGATCGCCTAAAATTTTTCCAGGCCGTCAAATACGACCTAAGGAACCATAGTTACCGCCCCGCCATCATCGTTTCTCATTTTTTGCATTTTTCGGCCAAAAAACTAGAATTACGCCCGATACCCATATTTTTGTGTGTTATAGCCCTCGCCTTCCGAGTGGTCCCGCGACCTCCTGACCCCTATCGCCTAAAATTTTTCCGGACTATCAAATACGACCTAAGGAACCATAGTATCCGCCCCACCATGATCATTCCAAATGCTTTGCATTTTTCGGCCAAAAAACTAGAACTCCGCGCGATTTGCATATTTTAGTGTGCTATCTATAGCTTACGCCTTCCGAGTGGTCCCGGGAGCCGTGGACCCCGATCGCCTAAAATTTTCCGGGCCATCAAATACGACCTAAGGAACCATAGTCACCGCCCAGCCATGATCGTTCCTCATTTATTGCGTTTTTCGGCCAAAAAACTAGAATTCCGCTCGATTACCATATTTTTGTGTGCTATTGCACACGCCTTCCGAGTGGGCCGGGCCGCCGGACTCGGATCGCCTAAAAAGTTTTCGGGCCATCAATTAGGACCTAAGGAACCATAGTCACCGCCTCGCCATGATCATTCCTTATTTTTTGCATTTTTTGGCCAAAAAACTTGAATTTCGCCCGATTTCCATATTTTTGTGTGCTATCGCCCACGCCTTCCGAGTGGGTCGGGCCCCCGGAGCAGGATCGCCTAAAAATTTTCCGGACTATCAAATACGACCTAAGGAACCATAGTCACCGCCCCGCCATGATAATTCCTAGTCTTTTGCGTTTTTCAGCCAAAAAACTAAAATTCCGCGCGATTTCCATATTTTCGTGTGCTTTAGCCCAGGCCTTCCAAGGTGTCCCGGGAACCCCGAACCCCGATCGCCTAAAAATTTTCCGGGCCATGAAATACGACATAAGGAACCATAGTAACCAGCCCGCCATGATCGTTCCTCAATTTTTGTGTTTTTCGGCCAAACAACTAGAATTCCGCGCGATTCCCATATTTTTGTGTGTTATAGCCCACGCCTTCCGAGTGGTCCCGGGACCTCCTGACCCCTATCGCCTAAAATTTTTCCAGACTATCAAATACGACTTAAGGAACCATAGTATCTGCCCCGCCACGATCATTCCTCATTTTTTGCGTTTTTCGGCCAAACAACTAGAATTCCGCGCGATTCCCATATTTTTGTGTGTTATATAGCCCACGCCTTCCGAGTGGTCCCGGGACCTCCGGACCCCTATCGCCTAATATTTTTCCGGACTATCAAATAAGACCAAAGGAACCATAGTCACCGCCCTGCCAAGATCTTTCCACATTTTTTGCAAGTTACAGAAAAAGACCTAGAATTTTGCCCGATTTCCATATTTTCGTGTGCTATACCCACGCATTCCGAGTGGTCCCAAGAGCCGCGGACACCGATCGCCTGAAATTTTTCTGGGCAATCAAATACGACCTAAGGAACCATAGTATCCGCCCCGCCATGATCGTTCCTTATTTTTTTCATTTTTCGGCAAAACAACTAGAATTTCGCGCGATTCCCATATTTTTGTGTGTGATAGCCCACACCTTCCGAGTGGTCCCGGGACCTCCGGACCGCTATCGCCTAAAATTTTTCCGGACTATCAAATACGACCTAAGGAACTATAGTATGCGCCCCGCCATGATCGTTCCTCAATTTTTGCGTTTTTCGGCCAAACAACTAGAATTCCGCGCGATCCCATATTTTTGTGTGTTATAGCCCACGCCTTCCGAGTGGTCCCGGGACCTCCTGACCCCTATTGCCTAAAATTTTTCCGGACTATCAAATACGACCTAAGGAACCATAGTATCCGCCCCGCCATGATCGTTCCTCAGTTTTTGCGTTTTTCGGCCAAACAACTAGAATTTCGCGCGATTCCCATATTTTTGTGTGTTATAGCCTACGCCTTCCGAGTGGTCCCGGGACCTCCGGACCCCTATCGCCTAATATTTTTCCGGACTATCAAATAAGACTAAAGGAACCATAGTCACCGCCCTGCCAAGATCTTTCCACATTTTTTGCATGTTACTGAAAAAGACCTAGAATTTTGCCCGATTCCCATATTTTCGTGTACTATACCCACGCATTCCGAGTGGTCCCAAGAGCTGCGGACCCCGATCGCCTAAAAATTTTCATGGCAATCAAATACGACCTAAGGAACCATAGTATCCGCCCTGCCATGATCGTTCCTTATTTTTTACATTTTTCGGCAAAACAACTAGAATTCCGCGCGATTCCCATATTTTTGTGTGTGCCCACACCTTCCGAGTGGTCCCGGGACCTCCGGACCCCTATCGCCTAAAATTTTTCCTGACTATCAAATACAACCTAAGGAACCATAGTATCCGCCCCGCCATGATCGTTCCTCAATTTTTGCGTTTTTCAGCCAAACATCTAGAATTCCGCGCGATCCCATATTTTGTGTGTTATAGCCCACGCCTTCCGAGTGGTCCCGGGATCTCCTGACCCCTATTGCCTAAAATTTTCCGGACTATTAAATACGACCTAAGGAACCATAGTATCCGCCCCGCCATGATCGTTCCTCCGTTTTTGCGTTTTTCGGCCAAACAACTAGAATTTCGCGCGATTCCCATATTTTTGTGTGTTATAGCCTACGCCTTCCGAGTGGTCCCGGGACCTCCGGACCCCTATCGCCTAATATTTTTCCGGACTATCAAATAAGACTAAAGGAACCATAGTCACCGCCCTGCCAAGATCTTTCCACATTTTTTGCATGTTACTGAAAAAGACCTAGAATTTCGCCCGATTCCCATATTTTCGTGTACTATAACTACGCATTCCGAGTGGTCCCAAGAGCCGCGGACCCCGATCGCCTAAAATTTTTTTCGGGCAATCAAATATGACCTAAGGAACCATAGTATCCGCCTCGCCATGATCATTCCTTATTTTTTGCATTTTTCGGCAAAACAGCTAGAATTCCGCGCGATTCCCATATTTTTGTGTGTTATAGCCCACACCTTCCGAGTGGTCCCGGGACCTCCGGACCCCTATCGCCTAAAATTTTTCCTGACTATCAAATATGACCTAAGGAACCATAGTATCCGCCCGCCATGATTGTTCCTCATTTTTTGCATTTTTCGGCCAAACAACTAGAATTCCGCGCGATCCTATATTTTTGTGTGTTATAGCCCACTCCTTCCGAGTGGTCCCGGGTCTCCGGACCCCTATCGCCTAAAATTTTTCCGGACTATCAAATAAGACCTAAGGAACCATAGTTACCGCCCAGCCATGATCGTTCCTAGTTTTTTCCGTTTTTTGGCCAAAAAACTATAATTCCACGCGATTCCCATATTTTTGTGTCCTATAGCCCACGCCTTCCAAGTGAACCCGGGATCTCCGGACCCCTATTGCGTAAAATGTATCCGGACTATCAAATACGACCTAAGGAACTATAGTCACCGTCCAGCCATGATCATTCCTCATTTGTTGCGTTTTTCGGCCAAAAAACTAGAATTCCGCCCGATTACAATATTTTTGTGTGCTATTGCCCACCCTTACAAGTGGTTCCGGGACCACCGGACCCCGATCGCCTAAAATTTTTCCGGGCCGTCAAATACGACCTAAGGAACCATAGTAACTGCCCCGCGATCATCATTTCTCATTTTTTGCATTTTTCGGCCAAAAAACTAGAATTACGCCCGATTCCCATATTTTTGTGTGTTATAGCCCACGCCTTCCAAGTGGTCCCGGGACCTCCTGACCCCTATCGCCTAAAAATTTTTCGGACTATCAAATACGACCTAAGGAACCATAGTATCCGCCCCACCATGATCATTCCAAATGCATTGCATTTTTCGGACAAAAAACTAGAACTCCGCGCGATTTGCATATTTTAGTGTGCTATAGCTTACGCCTTCCGAGTGGTCCCGGGAGCCGTGGACCCCGATCGCCTAAAATGTTTCGGGCCATCAAATACGACCTAAGGAACCATAGTCACCGCCCAGCCATGATCGTTCCTCATTTTTGCATTTTTTGGACAAAAAACTAGAATTCCGCCGGATTCCTATATTTTTGTGTGCTATCGCCCACGCCTTCCTAGTGGGTCGGGGCCCCCGGAGCCGGATCGCCTAAAAATTTTCCGGACTATCAAATACAACCTAAGGAACCATAGTCACCGACCCGCCATGATTGTTCCTAGTCTTTTGCGTTTTTCTGCCAAAAACTAGAATTCCGCGCGATTTCCATATTTTCGTGTGCTTTAGCCTACACCTTCCAAGGGGTCCCGGGAACCCCAAAACCTGATAGCCTAAAAATTTTTCCGGGCCATGAAATACGACATAAGGAACCGTAGTAACCACCCTGCCATGATCGTTCCTCAATTTTTGCGTTTTTCGGCCAAACAACTAGAATTCCGCGCGATTCCCATATTTTTGTGTTTTATAGCCCACGCCTTCCGAGTGGTCCCGCGACCTCCGGACCCCTATCGCCTAATATTTTTCCGGACTATCAAATAAGACCAAAGGAACCATAGTCACCGCCCTGCCAAGATCTTTCCACATTTTTTGCATGTTACTAAAAAGACCTAGAATTTCGCCCGATTCCCATATTTTCGTGTGCTATAACCACGCATTCCGAGTGGTCCCAAGAGCCGCGAACCCCGATCGCCTAAAATTTTTCTGGGAAATCAAATACGACCTAAGGAACCATAGTATCCGCCCCGCCATGATCGTTCCTCTTTTCTTGCATTTTTCGGCCAAACAACTAGAATTCCGCCCGATTCTCATATTTTTGTGTGTTATAGCCCACGCCTTACGAGTGGTCCCGGGTCCTCCGGACCCCTATCGCCTAATATTTTTCCGGACTATAAAATAAGACCAAAGGAACCATAGTCACCGCCCAGCCATGATCGTTCCTAGTTTTTTCCGTTTTTCGGCCAAAAAACTAGAATTCCGCGCGATTCCCATATTTTCGTGTCCTATAGACCACGCCTTCCAAGTGAACCCGGGAACTCCGGACCCCTATCGCGTAAAATTTTTCTGGACTATCAAATACGACCTAAGGAACCATAGTCACCGTCCAGCCATGATCATTCCTCATTTGTTGCGTTTTTCGGCCAAAAAACTAAAACTCCGCGCGATTTGCATATTTTAGTGTGCTATAGCTTACGCCTTCCGAGTGGTCCCGGGAGCCGTGGACCCCGATCGCCTAAAATTTTCCGGGCCATCAAATACGACCTAAGGAACCATAGTCACCGCCCAGCCATGATCGTTCCTCATTTATTGCGTTTTTCGGCCAAAAAACTAGAATTCCGCTCGATTACCATATTTTTGTGTGCTATTGCCCACGCCTTCCGAGTGGGCCGGGCCGCCGGACTCGGATCGCCTAAAAAATTATCGGGCCATCAATTAGGACCTAAGGAACCATAGTCACCCCCTCGCCATGATCGTTCCTCATTTTTGCATTTTTTGGACAAAAAACTAGAATTTTACCGGATTCCCATATTTTTGTGTGCTATCGCCCACGCCTTCCTAGTGGGTCGGGGCCCCCGGAGCTGGATCGCCTAAAAATTTTCCGGACTATCAAATACAACCTAAGGAACCATAGTCACCGACCCGCCATGATCATTCCTAGTCTTTTGCGTTTTTAGCCAAAAAACTAGAATTCCGCGCGATTTCCATATTTTCGTGTGCTTTAGCTCACACCTTCCAAGGGGTCCCGGGAACCCCGAACCCCGATCGCCTAAAAGTTTTCCGGGCCATCAAATACGACCTAAGGAACCATAGTAACCACCCCGCCATGATCGTTCCTCATTTTTTGCGTTTTTCGGCCAAAAGATTAGAATTCCGCGCGATTCCCATATTTTTGTGTGTTATAGCCCACGCCTTCCGAGTGGTCCCGGGACCTCCTGACCCCTATCGCCTAAAATTTTCCGGACTATAAAATACGACCTAATGAACCATAGTATCCGCACCGCCATGATCGTTCCTCATTTTTTGCGTTTTTCGGCCAAACAACTACAATTCCGCGCAATTCCCATATTTTTATGTGTTATAGCCCACGCCTTCCGAGTGGTCCCGGGACCTTCTGACCCCTATCGCCTAAAATTTTCCGGACTATCAAATACGACCTAATGAACCATAGTATCCGCCCCGCCATGATCGTTCCTCATTTTTTGCGTTTTTCGGCCGAACAACTACAATTCCGCGCAATTCCCATATTTTTGTGTGTTATAGCCCACGCCTTCCGAGTGGTCCCGGGACCTCCGGACCCCTATCGCCTAATATTTTTCTGGACTATCAAATAAGACCAAAGGAACCATAGTCACCGCCCTGCCAAGATCTTTCCACATTTTTTGCATGTTACTGAAAAAGACCTAGAATTTCGCACGATTCCCATATTTTCGTGTGCTATACCCACGCATTCCGAGTGGTCCCAAGAGCCGCGGACCCCGATCGCCTAAAATTTTTTCGGGAAATCAAATACGACCTAAGGAACCATAGTATCCGCCCCGCCACGATCGTTCCTCCTTTTTTGCGTTTTTCGGCCAAACAACTAGAATTCCGCGCGATTCCCATATTTTTGTGTGTTATACCCACGCCTTACGAGTGGTCCCGGGACCTCCGAACCCCTATCGCCTAATATTTTTCAAGACTATCAAATAAGACCAAAGGAACCATAGTCACCGCCCAGCCATGATCGTTCCTAGTTTTTTCCGTTTTTCGGCCAAAAAACTAGAATTCCGCGCGATTCCCATATTTTCGTGTCCTATAGACTATGCCTTCCAAGTGAACCCGGGAACTCCGGACCCCTATCGCGTAAAATTTTTCTGGACTATCAAATACGACCTAAGGAACCATAGTCACCGTCCAGCCATGATCATTCCTCATTTGTTGCGTTTTTCGGCCAAAAAACTAGAATTCCGCCCGATTACAATATTTTTGTGTGCTATTGCCCACCCTTCCAAGTGGTTCCGGGACCACCGGACCCCGATCGCCTAAAATTTTTCCGGGCCGTCAAATACGACCTAAGGAACCATAGTAACCGCCCCGCCATCATCGTTTCTCATTTTTTGCATTTTTCGGCCAAAAAACTAGAATTACGCCCGATTCCCATATTTTTGTGTGTTATAGCCCACGCCTTCCAAGTGGTCGCGGGACCTCCTGAACCCTATCGCCTAAAATTTTTCCGGACTATCAAATACGACCTAAGGAACCATAGTATCCGCCCCACCATGATCATTCCAAATGCTTTGCATTTTTCGGCCAAAAAACTAGAACTCCGCGCGATTTGCATATTTTAGTGTGCTATAGCTTACGCCTTCCGAGTGGTCCCGGGAGCCGTGGACCCCGATCGCCTAACATTTTCCGGGCAATCAAATACGACCTAAGGTACCATTGTCACCACCCAGCCATGATCGTTCCTCATTTATTGCGTTTTTCGGCCAAAAAACTAGAATTCCGCTCGATTACCATATTTTTGGGTGCTATTGCCCATGCCTTCCGAGTGGGCCGGGCCGCCGGACTCGGATCACCTAAAAAATTATCGGGCCATCAATTAGGACCTAAGGAACCATAGTTACCGCCTCGCCATGATCGTTCCTCATTTTTGCATTTTTTGGACAAAAAACTAGAATTCCGCCGGATTCCCATATTTTTGTGTGCTATCGCCCACGCCTTCCTAGTGGGTCGGGCCACCCGGAGCCGGATCGCCTAAAAATTTTCCGGACTATCAAATACAATATAAGGAACATAGTCACCGCCCCGCCATGATCGTTCCTAGTCTTTTGCATTTTTTCTGCCAAAAAACTAGAATTCCGCGCGATTTCCATATTTTCGTGTGCTTTAGCCCGCGCCTTCCAAGGGGTCCCGGGAACCCCGAACCCTGATAGCCTAAAAATTTTTCCGGGCCATGAAATACGACATAAGGAACCATAGTAACCACCCCGCCATGATCGTTCCTCAATTTTTGTGTTTTTCGGCCAAACAACTAGAATTCCGCGCGATTCCCTTATTTTTGTGTGTTATAGCCCACGCCTTCCGAGTGGTCCCGGGACCTCCTGACCCCTATCGCCTAAAATTTTCCGGACTATCAAATACGACCTAAGGAACCATAGTATCCGCCCCGCCATGATCGTTCCTCATTTTGTGCGTTTTTTGGCCAAACAACTACAATTCCGCGCAATTCCCATATTTTTGTGTGTTATAGCCCACGCCTTCCGAGTGGTCCCGGGACCTCCGGACCCCTATCGCCTAATATATTTTCGGACTATCAAATACGACCAAAGGAACCATAGTCACCACCCTGCCAAGATCTTTCCACATTTTTTGCATGTTACTAAAAAAGACCTAGAATTTCGCCCGATTCCCATATTTTCGTGTGCTATACCCACGCATTCCGAGTGGTCCCAAGAGCCGCGGACCCCGATCGCCTAAAATTTTTCCGGGAAATCAAATACGACCTAAGGAACCATAGTATCCGCCCCGCCATGATCGTTCCTCCTTTTTTGCATTTTTCGGCCAAACAACTAGAATTCCGCGCGATTCCCATATTTTTGTGTGTTATAGCCCACGCCTTACGAGAGGTCCCGGGACCTCCGGACCCCTATCGCCTAATATTTTTCCGGACTATCAAATAAGACCAAAGGAACCATAGTCACCGCCCAGCCATGATCGTTCCTAGTTTTTTCTATTTTTCGGCCAAAAAACTAGAATTCCGCGCGATTCCCATATTTTCGTGTCCTATAGACCACGCCTTCCAAGTGAACCCGGGAACTCCGGACCCCTATCGCGTAAAATTTTTCTAGACTATCAAATACGACCTAAGGAACCATAGTCACCGTCCAGCCATGATCATTCCTCATTTGTTGCGTTTTTCGGCCAAAAAACTAGAATTTCGCCCGATTACAATATTTTTGTGTGCTATTGCCCACCCTTCCAAGTGGTTCCGGGACCACCGGACTCCGATCGCCTAAAATTTTTCCGGGCCGTCAAATACGACCTAAGGAACCATAGTAACCGCCCCGCCATCATCGTTTCTCATTTTTTGTATTTTTCGGCCAAAAAACTAGAATTACGCCCGATTCCCATATTTTTGTGTGTTATAGCCCATGCCTTCCAAGTGGTCCCGGGACCTCCTGACCCCTATCGCCTAAAATTTTTCCGGACTATCAAATACGACCTAAGGAACCATAGTATCCGCCCCACCATGATCATTCCAAATGCTTTGCATTTTTCGGCCAAAAAACTAGAACTCCGCGCGATTTGCATATTTTAGTGTGCTATAGCTTACGCCTTCCGAATGGTCCCGGGAGCCGTGGACCCCGATCGCCTAAAATTTTTCGGGCCATCAAATACGACCTAAGGTACCATAGTCACCGCCCAGCCATGATCGTTCCTCATTTATTGCGTTTTTCGGCCAAAAAACTAGAATTCCGCTCGATTACCATATTTTTGTGTGCTATTGCCCACGCCTTCCGAGTGGGCCGGGCCGCCGGACTCGGATCGCCTAAAAAATTATCGGGCCATCAATTAGGACCTAAGGAACCATAGTCACCGCCTCGCCATGATCGTTCCTAATTTTTGCATTTTTTGGACAAAAAACTAGAATTCCGCCGGATTCCCATATTTTTGTGTGCTATCGCCCATGCCTTCCTAGTGGGTCGGGCCCCCCAGAGCCGGATCGCCTAAAAATTTTCCGGACTATCAAATACAATCTAAGGAACCATAGTCACCGCCCCGCCATGATCGTTCCTAGTCTTTTGCATTTTTTCTGCCAAAAAACTAGAATTCCGCGCGATTTCCATATTTTCGTGTGCTTTAGCCCGCGCCTTCCAAGGGGTCCCGGGAACCCCGAACCCTGATAGCCTAAAAATTTTCCGGGCCATGAAATATGACATAAGGAACCATAGTAACCACCCCGCCATGATCGTTCCTCAATTTTTGTGTTTTTCGGCCAAACAACTAGAATTCCGCGCGATTCCCTTATTTTTGTGTGTTATAGCCCACGCCTTCCGAGTGGTCCCGGGACCTCCTGACCCCTATCGCCTAAAATTTTCCGGACTATCAAATACGACCTAAGGAACCATAGTATCCGCCCCGCCATGATCGTTCCTCATTTTGTGCGTTTTTTAGCCAAACAACTACAATTCCGCGCAATTCCCATATTTTTGTGTGTTATAGCCCACGCCTTCCGAGTGGTCCCGGGACCTCCGGACCCCTATCGCCTAATATTTTTCCGGACTATCAAATAAGATCAAAGGAACCATAGTCACCGCCCTGCCAAGATCTTTCCACATTTTTTGCATGTTACTAAAAAAGACCTAGAATTTTGCCCGATTCCCATATTTTCGTGTGCTATACCCACGCATTCCGAGTGGTCCCAAGAGCCGCGGACCCCGATCGCCTAAAAATTTTCCGGGAAATCAAATACGACCTAAGGAACCATAGTATCCGCCCCGCCACGATCGTTCCTCCTTTTTTGCGTTTTTCGGCCAAACAACTAGAATTCCGCGCGATTCCCATATTTTTGTGTGTTATAGCCCACGCCTTACGAGTGGTCCCGGGACCGCCGGACCCCTATCGCCTAATATTTTTCCGGACTATCAAATAAGACCAAAGGAACCATAGTCACCGCCCAGCCATGATCGTTCCTTGTTTTTTCCGTTTTTCGGCAAAAAAACTAGAATTCCGCGCGATTCCCATATTTTCGTGTCCTATAGACCACGCCTTCCAAGTGAACCCGGGAACTCCGGACCCCTATCGCGTAAAATTTTTCTGGACTATCAAATATGACCTAAGGAACCATAGTCACCGTCCAGCCATGATCATTCCTCATTTGTTGCGTTTTTCGGCCAAAAAACTAGAATTCCGCACGATTACAATATTTTTGTGTGCTATTGCCCACCCTTCCAAGTGGTTCCGGGACCACCGGACCCCGATCGCCTAAAATTTTTCCGGGCCGTCAAATACGACCTAAGAAACCATAGTAACCGCCCCGCCATCATCGTTTCTCATTTTTTGCATTTTTCGGCCAAAAAACTAGAATTACGCCCGATTCCCATATTTTTGTGTGTTATAGCCCACGCCTTTCAAGTGGTCCCGGGACCTCCTGACCCCTATCGCCTAAAATTTTTCCGGACTATCAAATACGACCTAAGGAACCATAGTATCCGCCCCACCATGATCATTCCAAATGCTTTGCATTTTTCGGCCAAAAAACTAGAACTCCGCGCGATTTGCATATTTTAGTGTGCTATAGCTTACGCCTTCCGAGTGGTCCCGGGAGCCGTGGACCCCGATCGCCTAAAATTTTCCGGGCCATCAAATACGACCTAAGGTACCATAGTCACCGCCCAGCCATGATCGTTCCTCATTTATTGCGTTTTTCGGCCAAAAAACTAGAATTCCGCTCGATTACCATATTTTTGTGTGCTATTGCCCACGCCTTCCGAGTGGGCCGGGCCGCCGGACTCGGATCGCCTAAAAAATTATCGGGCCATCAATTAGGACCTAAGGAACCATAGTCACCGCCTCGCCATGATCGTTCCTCATTTTTACATTTTTTGGACAAAAAACTAGAATTCCGCCAGATTCCCATATTTTTGTGTGCTATCGCACACGCCTTCCTAGTGGGTCGGGCCCCCCGGAGCCGGATCGCCTAAAAATTTTCCGAACTATGAAATACAATCTAAGGAACCATAGTCACCGCCCCGCCATGATCGTTCCGAGTCTTTTGCATTTTTTCTGCCAAAAAACTAGAATTCCGCGCGATTTCCATATTTTCGTGTGCTTTAGCCCGCGCCTTCCAAGGGGTCCCGGGAACCCCGAACGCTGATAGCCTAAAAATTTTCCGGGCCATGAAATACGACATAAGGAACCATGGTAACCACCCCACCATGATCGTTCCTCAATTTTTGTGTTTTTCGGCCAAACAACTAGAATTCCGCGCGATTCCCTTATTTTTGTGTGTTATAGCCCACGCCTTCGAGTGGTCCCGGGACTTCCGGACCCCTATCGCCTAAAATTTTTCTAGACTATCAAATACGACCTAAGGAACTATAGTATCCGCCCCGCTATGATTGTTCCTCATTTTGTGCGTTTTTCGGCCAAACAACTAGAATTCCGCGCGATTCCCATATTTTTGTGTGTTATAGCCCATGCCTTCCGAGTGGTCCCGGGACCTCCGGACCCCTATCGCCTAATATTTTTTCGGACTATCAAATAAGACTAAAGGAACCATAGTCACCGCCCTGCCAAGATCTTTCCACATTTTTTTCATGTTACTGAAAAAGACCTAGAATTTCGCCCGATTCCCATATTTTCGTGTACTATACCCACGCATTCCGAGTGGTCCCAAGAGTCGCGGACCCCGATCGCCTAAAAATTTTCCGGGCAATCAAATACGACCTAAGGA
The DNA here is from genome assembly GCF_000390325.3 of Nicotiana tomentosiformis. Taxonomy (NCBI): domain Eukaryota; kingdom Viridiplantae; phylum Streptophyta; class Magnoliopsida; order Solanales; family Solanaceae; genus Nicotiana; species Nicotiana tomentosiformis. Next base: position 698,634 of record NW_027174565.1, read on the forward strand.
ACCATATTATCCGCCCCGCCATGATCGTTCCTTATTTTTTGCATTTTTCGGCAAAACAACTAGAATTCCGCGCGATTCCCATAATTTTGTGTGTTGTAGCCCACGCCTTCCGAGTGGTCCCGGGACCTCCGGACCCCTATCGCATAATATTTTTCCGGACTATCAAATAAGACCAAAGGAACCATAGTCACCACCCTTCCAATATCTTTCCACATTTTTTGCATGTTACTGAAAAAGACCTAGAATTTCGCCCGATTCCCATATTTCCGTGTGCTATACCCACGCATTCCGAGTGGTCCCAAGAGTCGCGGACCCCGATCACCTAAAAATTTTCTGGGCAATCAAATACGACCAAAGGAACCATAGTATCCGCCCCACCATGATCGTTCCTTATTTTTTGCATTTTTCGGCAAAACAACTAGAATTCCGCGCGATTCCCATATTTTTGTGTGTTATAGCCCACACCTTCCGAGTGGTCCCGGGACCTCCGGACCCCTATCGCCTAAAATTTTTCCGGACTATCAAATACGACCTAAGGAACCATAGTATCCGCCCCGCCATGATCGTTCCTCAATTTTTGCATTTTTCGGCCAAACAACTAGAATTTCGCGCGATCCCATATTTTTGTGTGTTATAACCCACGCCTTCCGAGTGGTCCCGGGTCTCCGGACCCCTATCGCCTAAAATTTTTCCGGACTATCAAATAAGACCTAAGGAACCATAGTCACCGCCCAGCCATGATCGTTCCTAGTTTTTTCCGTTTTTCGGCCAAAAAACTAGAATTCCGCGCGATTCCCATATTTTCGTGTCCTATAGCCCACGCCTTCCAAGTGAACCCGGGAACTCCGGACCCCTATCGCCTAAAATTTTTCCGGACTATCAAATACGACCTAAGGAACCATAGTTACCGCCCAGCCATGATCATTCCTCATTTGTTGCGTTTTACGGCCAAAAAACTAGAATTCCGCCCGATTACAATATTTTTGTGTGCTATTGCCCACCCTTCCAAGTGGTTCCGGGACCCCCGGACCCCGATCGCCTAAAATTTTTCTGGGCCGTCAAATACGACCTAAGGAACCATAGTAACCGCCCCGCCATCATCGTTTCTCATTTTTTGCATTTTTCGGCCAAAAAACTAGAATTACGCCCGATTTTCATATTTTCGTGTGCTATACCCACGCCTTCCAAGTGGTCCGGAGAGCCGCGGACCCCGATCGCCAAAAATTTTCCGGACTATCAAATACGACCTAAGGTACCATAGTCACCGCCCCACCATAATTGTTCCAAAAGCTTTGCATTTTTCGGCCAAAATACTAGAACTCCGCGCGATTTGCATATTTTAGTGTGCTATAGCTTACGCCTTCCGAGTGGTCCCGGGAGCCGTGGACCCCGATCGCCTAAAATTTTCCGGGCCATCAAATACGACCTAAGGAACCATAGTCACCGCCCAGCCATGATCGTTCCTCATTTATTGCGTTTTTCGGCCAAAAAACTAGAATTCCGCTCGATTACCATATTTTTGTGTGCTATTGCCCACGCCTTCCGAGTGGGCTGGGCCGCCAGACTCGGATCACCTAAAAATTTTTCGGGCTATCAATTAGGACCTAAGGAACCATAGTCACCGCCTCGCCATGATCGTTCATTATTTTTTGCATTTTTTGGCCAAAAACTAGAATTCCGCCCGATTCCCATATTTTTGTGTGCTATCGCCCACGCCTTCCGAGTGGGTCGGGCGCCCCGGAGCCGGATCGCCTAAAAATTTTCTGGACTATCAAATACGACCTAAGGAACCATAGTCACCGCCCCGCCATGATCATTCCTAGTCTTTTGCGTTTTTCAGCCAAAAAACTAAAATTCCGCGCGATTTCCATATTTTCGTGTGCTTTAGCCCACGCCTTCCAAGGTGTCCCGGGAACCCCGAACCCCGATCGCCTAAAAATTTTCCGGGCCATGAAATACGACATAAGGAACCATAGTAACCACCCCGCCATGATCGTTCCTCAATTATTGTGTTTTTCGGCCAAACAACTAGAATTCCGCGCGATTCCCATATTTTTGTGTGTTATAGCCCACGCCGTCCGAGTGGTCCCGGGAACTCCTGACCCCTATCGCCTAAAATTTTTCCAGACTATCAAATACGACCTAAGGAACCATAGTATCTGCCCCGCCATGATCATTCCTCATTTTTTGCATTTTCCGGCCAAACAACTAGAATTCCGTGCGATTCCCATATTTTTGTGTGTTATATAGCCCACGCCTTCCGAGTGGTCCCGGGACCTCCGGACCCCTATCGCCTAATATTTTTCCGGACTATCAAATAAGACTAAAGGAACCATAGTCACCACCCTGCCAAGATCTTTCCACATTTTTTGCATGTTACTGAAAAAGACCTAGAATTTCGCCCGATTCCCATATTTTCGTGTACTATACCCACGCATTCCGAGTGGTCCCAAGAGCCGCGGACCCCGATCGCCTAAAAATTGTCCGGGCAATCAAATACGACCTAAGGAACCATAGTATCCGCCCAACCATGATCGTTCCTTATTTTTTGCATTTTTCGGCAAAACAACTAGAATTCCGCGCGATTCCTATATTTTTGTGTGTTATAGCCCACACCTTCCGAGTGGTCCCGGGACCTCCGGACCCCTATCGCCTAAAATTTTTCCGGACTATCAAATACGACCTAAGGAACCATAGTATCCGCCCCGCCATGATCGTTCCTCATTTTTTACGTTTTTCGGCCAAACAACTAGAATTCCGTGCTATCCCATATTTTTATGTGTTATAGCCCACGCCTTCCGAGTGGTCCCGGGTCTCCGTACCCCTATCGCCTAAAAGTTTTCCGGACTATCAAATAAGACCTAAGGAACCATAGTCACCGCCCAGCTATGATCGTTCCTAATTTTTTTCCATTTTTCGGCCAAAAAACTAGAATTCCGCGCGATTCCCATATTTTCGTGACCTATAGCCCACGCCTTCCAAGTGAACCCGGGAACTCCGGACCCCTATCGCCTAAAGCTTTTCCGGACTATCAAATATGACCTAAGGAACCATAGTCACCGCCCAGCCATGATCATTCCTCATTTGTTGCGTTTTTCGGCCAAAAAACTAGAATTCCGCCCGATTACAATATTTTTGTGTGCTATTGCCCACCCTTCCAAGTGGTTCCGGGACCCCCGGACCCCGATCGCCTAAAATTTTTCTGGGCCATCAAATACGACCTAACGAACCATAGTAACCGCCCCGCCATCATCATTTCTAATTTTTTGCATTTTTCGGCCAAAAAACTAGAATTACGCCCGATTCCCATATTTTCGTGATAGACCCACGCCTTCCAAGTGGTCCGGAGAGCCGCGGACCCCGATCGCCTAAAATTTTTCCGGACTATCAAATACGACCTAAGGTACCATAGTCACCACCCCACCATGATTGTTCCAAATGCTTTGCATGTTTCGGCCAAAAAACTAGAACTCCGCGCGATTTGCATATTTTAGTGTGCTATAGCTTACGCCTTCCGAGTGGTCCCGGGAGCCGTGGACCCCGATCGCCTAAAATTTTTCGGGCCATCAAATACGACCTAAGGAACCATAGTCACCGCCCAGCCATGATCGTTCCTCATTTATTGCGTTTTTCGGCCAAAAAACTAGAATTCCGCTCGATTACCATATTTTTGTGTGCTATTGCCCACGCCTTCCGAGTGGGCCGGGCCGCCGGACTCGGATCGCCTAAAAAATTTTCGGGCCATCAATTAGGACCTAAGGAACCATAGTCACCACCTCGCCATGATCGTTCCTTATTTTTTGCATTTTTTGGCCAAAAAACTAGAATTCCGCCCGATTCCCATATTTTTGTATGCTATCGCCCACGCCTTCCGAGTGGGTCGAGCCCCCCGGAGCCGGATCGCCTAAAAATTTTCCAGACTATCAAATATGACCTAAGGAACCATAGTCACCGCCCCGCCATGATCATTCCTAGTCTTTTGCGTTTTTCAGCCAAAAAACTAAAATTCCGCGCGATTTCCATATTTTCGTGTGCTTTAGCCCACGCCTTCCAAGGTGTCCCGGGAACCCCGAACCCCGATCGCCTAAAAATTTTCTGGGCCATCAAATACGACATAAGGAATCATAGTAACCACCCCTCCATGATCATTCCTCATGTTTTGCGTTTTTCGGCCAAACAACTAGAATCCCGCGCGATTCCCATATTTTTGTGTGTTATAGCCCACGCCTTCCGAGTTGTCCCGGGACCTCCTGACCCCTATCGCCTAAAATTTTTCCGGACTATCAAATATGACCTAAGGAACCATAGTATCCGACCCGCCATGATCGTTCCTCTTTTTTTTGCATTTTTCGGCCAAACAACTAGAATTCAGCGCGATTCCCATATTTTTGTGTGTTATAGCCAACGCCTTCCGAGTGGTCCCGGGACCTCCGGACCCCTATCGCCTAATATTTTTCCGGACAATCAAATAAGACCTAAGGAACCATAGTCACCGCCTCGCCATGATCGTTTCACGTTTTTGCATTTTTTGGCCAAAAACTAGAATTCCGCCCGATTCCCATATTTTTGTGTGCTATCGCTCACGCCTTCCGAGTGGGTCGGGCCCCCCGGAGCCGGATCGCCTAAAAATTTTCCGGACTATCAAATACGACCTAAGGAACCATAGTCACCGCCCTGCCATGATCGTTCCAAGTCTTTTGCGTTTTTCAGCCAAAAAACTAGAATTCCGCGCGATTTCCATATTTTCGTGTGCTTTAGCCCACGCCTTCCAAGGGGTCCCGGGAACCCCGAACCCCGATCGCCTAAAACTTTTCCGGGCCATCAAATATGACATAAGGAACCATAGTAACCACCCCGCCATGATCGTTCCTCAATTTTTGCGATTTCGGCCAAACAACTAGAATTCCGCGCGATTCCCAATATTTTTGTGTGTTATAGCCCACGCCTTCCGAGTGGTCCCGGGACCTCCTGACCCCTATCGCCTAAAATGTTTCCGGACTATCAAATAATACCAAAGGAACCATAGTCACAGCCCTGCCAAGATCTTTCCACATTTTTTGCATGTTACTGAAAAAGACCTTGAATTTCGCCCGATTCCCATATTTTCGTGTGCTTTAGCCCACGCCTTCCAAGGTGTCCCGGGAACCCCGAACCCCGATCGCCTAAAAATTTTCCGGGCCATGAAATACGACATAAGGAACCATAGTAACCACCCCGCCATGATTGTTCCTCAATTATTGTGTTTTTCGGCCAAACAACTAGAATTCCGCGCGATTCCCATATTTTTGTGTGTTATAGCCCACGCCTTCCGAGTGGTCCCGGGACCTCATGACCCCTATCGCCTAAAATTTTTCCAGACTATCAAATACGACCTAAGGAACCATAGTATCCGCCCCGCCATGATCATTCCTCATTTTTTGCATTTTCCGGCCAAACAACTAGAATTCCGCGCGATTCCCATATTTTTGTGTGTTATATAGCCCACGCCTTCCGAGTGGTCCCGGGACCTCCGGACCCCTATCGCCTAATATTTTTCCGGACTATCAAATAAGACTAAAGGAACCATAGTCACCGCCCTGCCAAGATCTTTCCACATTTTTTGCATGTTACTGAAAAAGACCTAGAATTTCGCCCGATTCCCATATTTTCGTGTACTATACCCACGCATTCCGAGTGGTCCCAAGAGCCGCGGACCTCGATCGCCTAAAAATTGTCCGGGCAATCAAATACGACCTAAGGAACCATAGTATCCGCCCAACCATGATCGTTCCTTATTTTTTGCATTTTTCGGCAAAACAACTAGAATTCCGCGCGATTCCTATATTTTTGTGTGTTATAGCCCACACCTTCCGAGTGGTCCCGGGACCTCCGGACCCCTATCGCCTAAAATTTTTCCGGACTATCAAATATGACCTAAGGAACCATAGTATCCGCCCCTCCATGATCGTTCCACATTTTTTGCGTTTTTCGGCCAAACAACTAGAATTCCGTGCTATCCCATATTTTTGTGTGTTATAGCCCACGCCTTCCGAGTGGTCCCGGGTCTCCGTACCCCTATCGCCTAAAAGTTTTCCGGACTATCAAATAAGACCTAAGGAACCATAGTCACCGCCCAGCCATGATCGTTCCTAATTTTTTTCCATTTTTCGGCCAAAAAACTAGAATTCCGCGCGATTCCCATATTTTCGTGACCTATAGCCCACGCCTTCCAAGTGAACCCGGGAACTCCGGACCCCTATCGCCTAAAACTTTTCCGGACTATCAAATATGACCTAAGGAACCATAGTCACCGCCCAGCCATGATCATTCCTCATTTGTTGCGTTTTTCGGCCAAAAAACTAGAATTCCGCCCGATTACAATATTTTTGTGTGCTATTGCCCACCCTTCCAAGTGGTTCCGGGACCCCCGGACCCCGATCGCCTAAAATTTTTCTGGGCCATCAAATACGACCTAACGAACCATAGTAACCGCCCCGCCATCATCATTTCTAATTTTTTGCATTTTTCGGCCAAAAAACTAGAATTACGCCCGATTCCCATATTTTCGTGATAGACCCACGCCTTCCAAGTGGTCCGGAGAGCCGCGGACCCCGATCGCCTAAAATTTTTCCAGACTATCAAATACGACCTAAGGTACCATAGTCACCACCCCACCATGATTGTTCCAAATGCTTTGCATGTTTCGGCCAAAAAACTAGAACTCCGCGTGATTTGCATATTTTAGTGTGCTATAGCTTACGCCTTCCGAGTGGTCCCGGGAGCCGTGGACCCCGATCGCCTAAAATTTTCCGGGCCATCAAATACGACCTAAGGAACCATAGTCACCGCCCAGCCATGATCGTTCCTCATTTATTGCGTTTTTCGGCCAAAAAACTAGAATTCCGCTCGATTACCATATTTTTGTGTGCTATTGCCCACGCCTTCCGAGTGGGCCGGGCCGGCGGACTCGGATCGCCTAAAAATTTTCCGGCCATCAATTAGGACCTAAGGAACCATAGTCACCACCTCGCCATGATCGTTCCTTATTTTTTGCATTTTTTGGCCAAAAAACTAGAATTCCGCCCGATTCCCATATTTTTGTGTGCTATCGCCCACGCCTTCCGAGTGGGTCGGGCCCCCCGGAGCCGGATCGCCTAAAAATTTTCCGGACTATCAAATATGACCTAAGGAACCATAGTCACCGCCCCGCCATGATCATTCCTAGTCTTTTGCGTTTTTCAGCCAAAAAACTAAAATTCCGCGCGATTTCCATATTTTCGTGTGCTTTAGCCCACGCCTTCCAAGGTGTCCCGGGAACCCCGAACCCTGATCGCCTAAAAATTTTCTGGGCCATCAAATACGACATAAGGAATCATAGTAACCACCCCTCCATGATCATTCCTCAAGTTTTGCGTTTTTCGGCCAAACAACTAGAATCCCGCGCGATTCCCATATTTTTGTGTGTTATAGCCCACGCCTTCCGAGTTGTCCCGGGACCTCCTGACCCCTATCGCCTAAAATTTTTCCGGACTATCAAATATGACCTAAGGAACCATAGTATCCGCCCCGCCATGATCGTTCCTCTTTTTTGCATTTTTCGGCCAAACAACTAGAATTCCGCGCGATTCCCATATTTTTGTGTGTTATAGCCCACGCCTTCCGAGTGGTCCCGGGACCTCCGGACCCCTATCGCCTAATATTTTTCCGGACTATCAAATAAGACCTAAGGAACCATAGTCACCGCATCGCCATGATCGTTTCTCGTTTTTGCATATTTTGGCCAAAAAACTAGAATTCCGCCCGATTCCCATATTTTTGTGTGCTATCGCCCACGCCTTCCGAGTGGGTCGGGCCCCCGGAGCCGGATCGCCTAAAAATTTTCCGGACTATCAAATACGACCTAAGGAACCATAGTCACCGCCCTGCCATGATCGTTCCAAGTCTTTTGCGTTTTTCAGACAAAAAACTAGAATTCCGCGCGATTTCCATATTTTCGTGTGCTTTAGCCCACGCCTTCCAAGGGGTCCCGGGAACCCCGAACCCCGATCGCCTAAAACTTTTCCGAGCCATCAAATATGACATAAGGAACCATAGTAACCACCCCGCCATGATCGTTCCTCAATTTTTGCGATTTCGGCCAAACAACTAGAATTCCGCGCGATTCCCATATTTTTGTGTGTTATAGCCCACGCCTTCCGAGTGGTCCCGGGACCTCCTGACCCCTATCGCCTAAAATGTTTCCGGACTATCAAATAATACCAAAGGAACCATAGTCACAGCCCTGCCAAGATCTTTCTACATTTTTTGCATGTTACTGAAAAAGACCTTGAATTTCGCCCGATTCCCATATTTTCGGGTGCTATACCCACGCATTCCGAGTGGTCGCGGACCCCGATCGCCTAAAATTTTTTCGGGCAATCAAATACGGCCTAAGGAACCATAATATCTGCCCCGCCATGATCGTTCCTTATTTTTTGCGTTTTTCGGCCAAACAACTAGAATTCCGCACGATTCCCATATTTTTGTGTGTTATAGCCCACACCTTCCGAGTGGTCCCGGGACTTCCGGACCCCTATCGCCTAAAATTTTTCTAGACTATCAAATACGACCTAAGGAACCATAGTATCCGCCCCGCCATGATCGTTCCTCATTTTTTGCATTTTTCGGCCAAACAACTAGAATTCCGTGCGATCCCATATTTTTGTTTATTACGCCTTCCGAGTGGTCCCGGGTCTCCAGACCCCTATCGCCTAAAATTTTTCCGGACTATCAAATACCACCTAAGGAACCATAGTCACCGCCCGCCATCATCGTTTCTCATTTTTTGCATTTTTCGGCCAAAAAACTAGAATTACGCCAGATTCCCATATTTTCGTGTGCTATACCCACGCCTTCCAAGTGGTCCGGGGAGTCGCGGACCCCGATCGCCTAAAATTTTTCCGGACAATCAAATATGACCTAAGGTACCATAGTCACCGCCCCACCATGATCGTTCAAAATGCTTTGTATTTTTCGGCCAAAAAACTAGAACTCCGCGCGATTTGCATATTTTCGTGTGCTATAGCTTACGCCTTCCGACTGTCCCGGGAGTCGTGGACCACGATCGCCTAAAATTTTCCGGGCCATCAAATACGACCTAAGGAACTATAGTCACCGCCCCGCCATGATCGTTCCTCATTTATTGCGTTTTTCGGCCAAAAAACTAGAATTCCGCTCGATTACCATATTTTTGTGTGCTATTGCCCACGCCTTCCGAGTGGGCCGGGCCGCCGGACTCGGATCGCCTAAAAAATTTTCGGGCCATCAATTAGGACCTAAGGAACCATAGTTACCGCCCCGCCATGATCGTGCCTACTCTTTTGTGTTTTTCAGCCAAAAAACTAGAATTCCGCGCGATTTCCATATTTTCATGTGCTTTAGCCCACGCCTTCCAAGGGGTCCCGGGAACCCCGAACCCCGATCGCCTAAAATTTTCCGGGCCATCAAATATGACCTAAGGAACGATAGTAACCACCCCGCCATGATCGTTCCTCATTTTTTGCTTTTTTCGGCCAAACAACTAGAATTCCGCGCAACTCCCATATTTTTGTGTGTAGCCCACGCCTTCCGAGTGGTCCCGGGACCTCCTGATCCCTATCGCCTAAAATTTCTCCGGACTATCAAATACGACCTAAGGAACCATAGTATCCGCCTCGCCATGATCGTTCCTCATTTTTTGCATTTTTCGGCCAAACAACTAGAATTCTGCGCTATCCCATATTTTTGTGTGTTATAGCCTACGCCTTCCGAGTGGTCCCGGGTCTCCGGACCCCTATCGCCTAAAAATTTTACGGACTATCAAATAAGACCTAAGGAACCATAGTCACCGCCCAGCCATGATCGTTCCTAGTTTTTTCTGTTTTTCGGCCAAACAACTAGAATTCCGCGCAATTCCCATATTTTTGTGTGTACCCCACACCTTCAGAGTGGTCCCGGGACCTCCTGACCCCTATCGCCTAAAATTTTTCCGGACTACCAAATATGACCTAAGGAACCATAGTATCCGCCCCGCCATGATCGTTCCTCTTTTTTAGCGTTTTTCGGCCAAACAACTAGAATTCCGCGCGATTTCCATATTTTTGTGTGTTATAGCCCACGCCTTCCGAGTGGTCCCGGGACCTCTGGACCCCTATCGCCTAATATTTTTCCGGACTATCAAATAAGACCTAAGGAACCATAGTCACCGCCTCGCCATGATCGTTCCTCGTTTTTGCATTTTTTGGCCAAAAAACTAGAATTCCGCCCGATTCCCATATTTTTGTGTGCTATCGCCCACGCCTTCCGAGTGGGTCGGGCCCCCGGAGCCGGATCGCCTAAAAATTTTCCGGACTATCAAATACGACCTAAGGAACCATAGTCACCGCCCCTCCATGATCGTTCCAAGTCTTTTGCGTTTTTCAGCCAAAAAACTAGAATTCCGCGCGATTTCCATATTTTCGTGTGCTTTAGCCCACGCCTTCCAAGGGGTCCCGGGAACCCCGAAACCCGATCGCCTAAAACTTTTCCGGGCCATCAAATATGACATAAGGAACCATAGTAACCACCCCGCCATGATCGTTCCTCAATTTTTGCGATTTCGGCCAAACAACTTGAATTCCGCGCGATTCCCATATTTTTGTGTGTTATAGCCCACGCCTTCCGAGTGGTCCCGGGACCTCCTGACCCCTATCGCCTAAAATGTTTCCGGACTATCAAATAAGACCAAAGGAACCATAGTCACAGCCCTGCCAAGATCTTTCCACATTTTTTGTATGTTACTGAAAAAGACCTTGAATTTCGCCCGATTCCCATATTTTCGTGTGCTATACCCACGCATTCTGAGTGTTCCCAAGAGCCGCGGACCCCGATCGGCTAAAATTTTTTCGGGCAATCAAATACGGCCTAAGGAACCATAATATCCGCCCCGCCATGATCGTTCCTTATTTTTTGCGTTTTTCGGCCAAACAACTAGAATTCCGCACGATTCCCATATTTTTGTGTGTTATAGCCCACACCTTCCGAGTGGTCCCGGGACCTCCGGACCCCTATCGCCTAAAATTTTTCTAGACTATCAAATACGACCTAAGGAACCATAGTATCCGCCCCGCCATGATCGTTCCTCATTTTTTGCGTTTTTCGGCCAAACAACTAGAATTCCGCGCGATCCCATATTTTTCTTTATTACGCCTTCCGAGTGGTCCCGGGTCTCCAGACCCCTATCGCCTAAAATTTTTTCGTACTATCAAATACCACCTAAGGAACCATAGTCACCGCCCGCCATCATCGTTTCTCATTTTTTGCATTTTTCGGCCAAAAAACTAGAATTACGCCAGATTCCCATATTTTCGTGTGCTATACCCACGCCTTCCAAGTGGTCCGGGGAGTCGCGGACCCCGATCGCCTAAAATTTTTCCGGACAATCAAATATGACCTAAGGTACCATAGTCACCGCCCCACCATGATCGTTCAAAATGCTTTGTATTTTTCGGCCAAAAAACTAGAACTCCGCGCGATTTGCATATTTTCGTGTGCTATAGCTTACGCCTTCCGACTGTCCCGGGAGCCGTGGACCACGATCGCCTAAAATTTTCCGGGCCATCAAATACGACCTAAGGAACCATAGTCACCGCCCCGCCATGATTGTTCCTCATTTATTGCGTTTTTCGGCCAAAAAACTAGAATTCCGCTCGATTACCATATTTTTGTGTGCTATTGCCCACGCCTTCCGAGTGGGCCAGGCCGCCGGACTCGGATCGCCTAAAAAATTTTCGGGCCATCAATTAGGACCTAAGGAATCATAGTTACCGCCTCGCCATGATCGTGCCTACTCTTTTGTGTTTTTCAGCCAAAAAACTAGAATTCCGCGCGATTTCCATATTTTCATGTGCTTTAGCCCATGCCTTCCAAGGGGTCCCGGGAACCCCGAACCCCGATCGCCTAAAATTTTCCGGGCCATCAAATACGACCTAAGAAACGATAGTAACCACCCCGCCATGATCGTTCCTCATTTTTTGCATTTTTCGGCCAAACAACTAGAATTCCGCGCAATTCCCATATTTTTGTGTGTAGCCCACGCCTTCCGAGTGGTCCCGGGACCTCCTGACCCCTATCGCCTAAAATTTTTCCGGACTATCAAATACGACCTAAGGAACCATAGTATCCGCCCCGCCATGATCGTTCCTCATTTTTTGCATTTTTCGGCCAAACAACTAGAATTCTGCGCTATCCCATATTTTTGTGTGTTATAGCCTACGCCTTCCGAGTGGTCCCGGGTCTCCGGACCCCTATCGCCTAAAAATTTTACGGACTATCAAATAAGCCTACGGAACCATAGTCAACGCCCAGCCATGATCGTTCCTAGTTTTTTCTGTTTTTCGGCCAAACAACTAGAATTTCGCGCAATTCCCATATTTTTGTGTGTAGCCCACGCCTTCCGAGTGGTCCCGGGACCTCCTGACCCCTATCGCCTAAAATTTTTCCGGACTATCAAATACGACCTAAGGAACCATAGTATCCGCCCCGCCATGATCGTTCCTCATTTTTTGCATTTTTCGGCCAAACAACTAGAATTCTGCGCTATCCCATATTTTTTGTGTGTTATAGCCTACGCCTTCCGAGTGGTCCCGGGTCTCCAGACCCCTATCGCCTAAAAATTTTACGGACTATCAAATAAGACCTAAGGAACCATAGTCACCGCCCAGCCATGATCGTTCCTAGTTTTTTCTGTTTTTCGGCCAAACAACTAGAATTTCGCGCAATTCCCATATTTTTGTGTGTAGCCCACGCCTTCCGAGTGGTCCCGGGACCTCCTGACCCCTATCGCCTAAAATTTTTCCGGACTACCAAATATGACCTAAGGAACCATAGTATCCGCCCTGCCATGATCGTTCCTCTTTTTTTGCGTTTTTCGGCCAAACAACTAGAATTCCGCGCGATTCCCATATTTTTGTGTGTTATAGCCCACGCCTTCCGAGTGGTCTCGGGACCTCCGGACCCCTATCGCCTAATATTTTTCCTGACTATCAAATAAGACCTAAGGAACCATAGTCACCGCCTCGCCATGATCGTTCCTCGTTTTTGCATTTTTTGGCCAAAAAATTAGAATTCCGCCCGATTCCCATATTTTTGTGTGCTATCGCCCACGCCTTCCGAGTGGGTCGGGCCCCCCGGAGCCGGATCGCCTAAAAATTTTCCGGACTATCAAATACGACCTAAGGAACCATAGTCACCGCCCCGCCATGATCGTTCCAAGTCTTTTGCGTTTTTCAGCCAAAAAACTAGAATTCCGCGCGATTTCCATATTTTCGTGTGCTTTAGCCCACGCCTTCCAAGGGGTCCCGGGAACCCCGAACCCCGATCGCCTAAAACTTTTCCGGGCCATCAAATATGACATAAGGAACCATAGTGACCACCCCGCCATGATCGTTCCTCAATTTTTGCGATTTCGGCCAAACAACTAGATTTCCGCGCGATTCCCATATTTTTGTGTGTTTGATATTCCGGACTATCAAATAAGACCAAAGGAACCATAGTCGCATCCCTGCCAAGATCTTTCCACATTTTTTGCATGTTACTGAAAAAGACCTTGAATTTCGCCCGATTCCCATATTTTCGTGTGCTATACCCACGCATTCTGAATGGTCCCAAGAGCCGCGGACCCCGATCGCCTAAAATTTTTTCGGGCAATCAAATACGGCCTAAGGAACCATAATATCCGCCCCGCCATGATCGTTCCTTATTTTTTGCATTTTTTGGCCAAACAACTAGAATTCCGCACGATTCCCATATTTTTGTGTGTTATAGCCCACACCTTCCGAGTGGTCCCGGGACCTCCGGACTCCTATCGCCTAAAATTTTTCTAGACTATCAAATACGACCTAAGGAACCATAGTATCCGCCCCGCCATGATCGTTCCTCATTTTTTGCGTTTTTCGGCCAAACAACTAGAATTCCGCGCGATCCCATTTTTTTTTTATTACGCCTTCCTAGTGGTCCCGGGTCTCCAGACCCCTATCGCCTAAAATTTTTCCGGACTATCAAATACCACCTAAGGAACCATAGTCACCACCCGCCATCATCGTTTCTCATTTTTTGCATTTTTCGGCCAAAAAACTAGAATTACGCCAGATTCCCATATTTTCGTGTGCTATACCCACGCCTTCCAAGTGGTCCGGGGAGTTACGGACCCCGATCGCCTAAAATTTTTCCGGACAATCAAATATGACCTAAGGTACCATAGTCACCGCCCCACCAGGATCGTTCAAAATGCTTTGTATTTTTCGGCCAAAAAACTAGAACTCCGCGCGATTTGCATATTTTCGTGTGCTATAGCTTACGCCTTCCGACTGTCCCGGGAGCCGTGGACCACGATCGCCTAAAATTTTCCGGGCCATCAAATACGACCTAAGGAACCATAGTCACCGCCCCGCCATGATCGTTCCTCATATATTGCGTTTTTCGGCCAAAAAACTAGAATTCCGCTCGATTACCATATTTTTGTGTGCTATTGCCCACGCCTTCCGAGTGGGCCGGGCCGCCGGACTCGGATTGCCTAAAAAATTTTCGGGCCATCAATTAGGACCTAAGGAACCATAGTTACCGCCCCGCCATGATCGTGCCTACTCTTTTGTGTTTTTCAGCCAAAAAACTAGAATTCTGCGCGATTTCCATATTTTCATGTGCTTTAGCCCACGCCTTCCAAGGGGTCCCGGGAACCCCGAACCCCGATCGCCTAAAATTTTCCGGGCCATCAAATACGACCGAAGGAACGATAGTAACCACCCCGCCATGATCGTTCCTCATTTTTTGCGTTTTTCGGCCAAACAACTAGAATTCCGCGCAATTCCCATATTTTTGTGTGTAGCCCACGCCTTCCGAGTGGTCCCGGGACCTCCTGACCCCTATCGCCTAAAATTTTTCCGGACTATCAAATATGACCTAAGGAACCATAGTATCCGCCCCGCCATGATCGTTCCTCATTTTTTGCATTTTTCGGCCAAACAACTAGAATTCTGCGCTATCCCATATTTTTGTGTGTTATAGCCTACGCCTTTCGAGTGGTCCCGGGTCTCCAGACCCCTATCGCCTAAAAATTTTACGGACTATCAAATAAGACCTAAGGAACCATAGTCACCGCCCAGCCATGATCGTTCCTAGTTTTTTCTATTTTTCGGCCAAACAACTAGAATTCCGCACAATTCCCATATTTTTGTGTGTAGCCCACGCCTTCCGAGTGGTCCCCGGACCTCCTGACCCCTATCGCCTAAAATTTTTCCGGACTACCAAATATGACCTAAGGAACCATAGTATCCGCCCTGCCATGATCGTTCCTCATTTTTTGCATTTTTCGGCCAAACAACTAGAATTCCGCGCAATTCCCATATTTTTGTGTGTAGCCCACGCCTTCCGAGTGGTCCCGGGACCTCCTGACCCCTATCGCCTAAAATTTTTCCGGACTATCAAATACGACCTAAGGAACCATAGTATCCGCCCCGCCATGATCGTTCCTCATTTTTTGCATTTTTCGGCCAAACAACTAGAATTCTGCGCTATCCCATATTTTTGTGTGTTATAGCCTACGCCTTCCGAGTGGTCCCGGGTCTCCAGACCCCTATCGCCTAAAAATTTTACGGACTATCAAATAAGACCTAAGGAACCATAGTCACCGCCCAGCCATGATCGTTCCTAGTTTTTTCTGTTTTTCGGCCAAACAACTAGAATTCCGCGCAATTCCCATATTTTTGTGTGTAGCCCACGCCTTTCGAGTGGTCCCGGGACCTCCTGACCCCTATCGCCTAAAATTTTTCCGGACTACCAAATATGACCTAAGGAACCATAGTATCCGCCCTGCCATGATCGTTCCTCTTTTTTGCGTTTTTCGGCCAAACAACTAGAATTCCGCGCGATTCCCATATTTTTGTGTGTTATAGCCCACGCCTTCCGAGTGGTCTCGGGACCTCCGGACCCCTATCGCCTAATATTTTTCCGGACTATCAAATAAGACCTAAGGAACCATAGTCACCGCCTCGCCATGATCGTTCCTCGTTTTTGCATTTTTTGGCCAAAAAACTAGAATTCCGCCCGATTCCCATATTTTTGTGTGCTATCGCCCACGCCTTCCGAGTGGGTCGGGCCCCCGGAGCCGGATCGCCTAAAAATTTTCCGGACTATCAAATACGACCTAAGGAACCATAGTCACCGCCCCGCCATGATCGTTCCAAGTCTTTTGCGTTTTTCAGCCAAAAAACTAGAATTCCGTGCGATTTCCATATTTTCGTGTGCTTTAGCCCACGCCTTCCAAGGGGTCCCGGGAACCCCGAACCCCGATCGCCTAAAACTTTTCCGGGCCATCAAATATGACATAAGGAACCATAGTGACCACCCCGCCATGATCGTTCCTCAATTTTTGCGATTTCGGCCAAACAACTAGAATTCCGCGCGATTCCCATATTTTTGTGTGTTTGATATTCCGGACTATCAAATAAGACCAAAGGAACCATAGTCGCAGCCCTGCCAAGATCTTTCCACATTTTTTGCATGTTACTGAAAAAGACCTTGAATTTCGCCCGATTCCCATATTTTCGTGTGCTATACCCACGCATTCCGAGTGGTCCCAAGAGCCGCGGACCCCGATCGCCTAAAATTTTTCCGGGCAATCAAATACGGCCTAAGGAACCATAATATCCGCCCCGCCATGATCGTTCCTTATTTTTTGCGTTTTTCGGCCAAACAACTAGAATTCCGCACGATTCCCATATTTTTGTGTGTTATAGCCCACACCTTCCGAGTGGTCCCGGGACCTCCGGACCCCTATCGCCTAAAATTTTTCTAGACTATCAAATACGACCTAAGGAACCATAGTATCCGCCCCGCCATGATCGTTCCTCATTTTTTGCGTTTTTCGGCCAAACAACTAGAATTCTGCGCTATCCCATATTTTTGTGTGTTATAGCCTACGCCTTCCGAGTGGTCCCGGGTCTCCAGACCCCTATCGCCTAAAATTTTTCCGGACTATCAAATACCACCTAAGGAACCATAGTCACCGCCCGCCATCATCGTTTCTCATTTTTTGCATTTTTCGGCCAAAAAACTAGAATTACGCCAGATTCCCATATTTTCGTGTGCTATACCCACGCCTTCCAAGTGGTCCGGGGAGTCGCGGACCCCGATCGCCTAAAATTTTTCGGACAATCAAATATGACCTAAGGTACCATAGTCACCGCCCCACCATGATCGTTCAAAATGCTTTGTATTTTTCGGCCAAAAAACTAGAACTCCGCGCGATTTGCATATTTTCGTGTGCTATAGCTTACGCCTTCCGACTGTCCCAGGAGCTGTGGACCACGATCGCCTAAAATTTTCCGGGCCATCAAATACGACCTAAGGAACCATAGTCACCGCCCCGCCATGATCGTTCCTCATTTATTGCATTTTTCGGCCAAAAAATTAGAATTCCGCTCGATTACCATATTTTTGTGTGCTATTGCCCACGCCTTCCGAGTGGGCCGGGCCGCCGGACTCGGATCGCCTAAAAAGTTTTCGGGCCATCAATTAGGACCTGAGGAACCATAGTTACCGCCCCGCCATGATCGTGCCTACTCTTTTGTGTTTTTCAGCCAAAAAACTAGAATTCCGCGCGATTTTCATATTTTCATGTGCTTTAGCCCACGCCTTCCAAGGGGTCCCGGGAACCCCGAACCCCGATCGCCTAAAATTTTCCGGGCCATCAAATACGACCTAAGGAACGATAGTAACCACCCCGCCATGATCGTTCCTCATTTTTTGCGTTTTTCGGCCAAACAACTAGAATTTCGCGCAATTTCCATATTTTTGTGTATAGCCCACGCCTTTCGAGTGGTCCCGGGACCTCCTGACCCCTATCGCCTAAAATTTTTCCGGACTATCAAATATGACCTAAGGAACCATAGTATCCTCCCCGCCATGATCGTTCCTCATTTTTTGCATTTTTCGGCCAAACAACTAGAATTCTGTGCTATCCCATATTTTTGTGTGTTATAGCCTACGCCTTCCGAGTGGTCCCGGGTCTCCGGACCCCTATCGCCTAAAAATTTTACGGACTATCAAATAAGACCTAAGGAACCATAGTCACTGCCCAACCATGATCGTTCCTAGTTTTTTCTGTTTTTCGGCCAAACAACTAGAATTCCGCGCAATTCCCATATTTTTGTGTGTAGCCCACGCCTTCCGAGTGGTCCCGGGACCTCCTGACCCCTATCGCCTAAAATTTTTCCGGACTACCAAATATAACCTAAGGAACCATAGTATCCGTCCCGCCATGATCGTTCCTCTTTTTTTGCGTTTTTCGGCCAAACAACTAGAATTCTGCGCTATCCCATATTTTTATGTATTATAGCCTACGCCTTCCGAGTGGTCCCGGGTCTCCGGACCCCTATCGCCTAAAAATTTTACGGACTATCAAATAAGACCTAAGGAACCATAGTCACCGCCCAGCCATGATCGTTCCTAGTTTTTTCTGTTTTTCGGCCAAAAAACTAGAATTTCCGCGCGATTCCCATATTTTCGTTTCCTATAGCCCACGCCTTCCAAGTGAACCCAGGAACTCCGAACCCCGAACCCCTATCGCCTAAAATTTTTCCGGACTATCAAATACGACCTAAGGAACCATAGTCACCGCCCAGCCATGATCATTCCTCATTTGTTGCGTTTTTCGGCCAAAAAACTAGAATTCCGCCCGATTACAATATTTTTGTGTGCTATTGCCCACCCTTCCAAGTGGTTCCGGGACCCCCGGACCCCGATCGCCTAAAAATTTTCTGGGCCGTCAAATACGACCTAAGGAACCATAGTAACCGCCCCGCCATAATCGTTTCTCATTTTCTGCATTTTTCGGCCAAAAAACTAGAGTTACGCCCGATTCCCATATTTTCGTGTGCTATACCCACGCCTTCCAAGTGGTCCGGGGAGCCGCGGACCCTTATCGCCTAAAATTTTTTCGGACTATCAAATACGACCTAAGGTACCATAGTCACCGCCCCACCATGATCGTTCCAAATACTTTGCATTTTTCGGCCAAAAAACTAGAACTCCGCGCGATTTGCATATTTTAGTGTGCTATAGCTTACGCCTTCCGAGTGGTCCCGGGAGCCGTGGACCCCGATCGCCTAAAATTTTCTGGCCCATCAAATACGACCTAAGGAACCATAGTCACCGCCCCGCCATGATCGTTCCTCATTTATTGCGTTTTTCGGCCAAAAAACTAGAATTCCGCTCGATTACCATTTTTTGTGTGCTATTGCCCATGCCTTCCGAGTGGGCCGGGCCGCCGGACTCGGATCGCCTAAAAATTTTTCGGGCCATCAATTAGGACCTAAGGAACCATAGTCACCGCCTCGCCATGATCGTTCCTCATTTTTTGCATTTTTTGGCCAAAAAACTAGAATTCCGCCCGATTCCCATATTTTTGTGTGCTATCGCCCACGCCTTCCGAGTAGGTCGGGGCCCCCGGAGCCGGATCGCCTAAAAATTTTCCGGACTAACGACCTAAGGAACCATAGTCACCGCCCTGCAATGATCGTTCCTAGTCTTTTTCATTTTTCAGCCAAAAAACTAAAATTCCGTGCGATTTCCATATTTTCGTGTGCTTTAGCCCACGCCTTCCAAGGGGTCCCGGGAACCCCGAACCCCGATCGCCTAAAATTTTCCGGGCCATCAAATACGACCTAAGGAACGATAGTAACCACCCCGCCATGATCGTTCCTCATTTTTTGCGTTTTTCGGCCAAACAACTAGAATTTCGCGCAATTTCCATATTTTTGTGTATAGCCCACGCCTTTCGAGTGGTCCCGGGACCTCCTGACCCCTATCGCCTAAAATTTTTCCGGACTATCAAATATGACCTAAGGAACCATAGTATCCTCCCCGCCATGATCGTTCCTCATTTTTTGCATTTTTCGGCCAAACAACTAGAATTCTGTGCTATCCCATATTTTTGTGTGTTATAGCCTACGCCTTCCGAGTGGTCCCGGGTCTCCGGACCCCTATCGCCTAAAAATTTTACGGACTATCAAATAAGACCTAAGGAACCATAGTCACTGCCCAACCATGATCGTTCCTAGTTTTTTCTGTTTTTCGGCCAAACAACTAGAATTCCGCGCAATTCCCATATTTTTGTGTGTAGCCCACGCCTTCCGAGTGGTCCCGGGACCTCCTGACCCCTATCGCCTAAAATTTTTCCGGACTACCAAATATGACCTAAGGAACCATAGTATCCGCCCCGCCATGATCGTTCCTCTTTTTTTGCGTTTTTCGGCCAAACAACTAGAATTCTGCGCTATCCCATATTTTTATGTATTATAGCCTACGCCTTCCGAGTGGTCCCGGGTCTCCGGACCCCTATCTCCTAAAAATTTTACGGACTATCAAATAAGACCTAAGGAACCATAGTCACCGCCCAGCCATGATCGTTCCTAGTTTTTTCTGTTTTTCGGCCAAAAAACTAGAATTCCGCGCGATTCCCATATTTTCGTTTCCTATAGCCCACGCCTTCCAAGTGAACCCAGGAACTCCGAACCCCGAACCCCTATCGCCTAAAATTTTTCCGGACTATCAAATACGACCTAAGGAACCATAGTCACCGCCCAGCCATGATCATTCCTCATTTGTTGCGTTTTTCGGCCAAAAAACTAGAATTCCGCCCGATTACAATATTTTTGTGTGCTATTGCCCACCCTTCCAAGTGGTTCCGGGACCCCCGGACCCCGATCGCCTAAAAATTTTTTGGGCCGTCAAATACGACCTAAGGAACCATAGTAACCGCCCCGCCATAATCGTTTCTCATTTTCTGCATTTTTCGGCCAAAAAACTAGAGTTACGCCCGATTCCCATATTTTCGTGTGCTATACCCACGCCTTCCAAGTGGTCCGGGGAGCCGCGGACCCTTATCGCCTAAAATTTTTTCGGACTATCAAATACGACCTAAGGTACCATAGTCACCGCCCCACCATGATCGTTCCAAATGCTTTGCATTTTTCGGCCAAAAAACTAGAACTCCGCGCGATTTGCATATTTTAGTGTGCTATAGCTTACGCCTTCCGAGTGGTCCCGGGAGCCGTGGACCCCGATCGCCTAAAATTTTCCGGCCCATCAAATACGACCTAAGGAACCATAGTCACCGCCCCGCCATGATCGTTCCTCATTTATTGCGTTTTTCGGCCAAAAAACTAGAATTCCGCTCGATTACCATTTTTTGTGTGCTATTGCCCATGCCTTCCGAGTGGGCCGGGCCGCCGGACTCGGATCGCCTAAAAATTTTTCGGGCCATCAATTAGGACCTAAGGAACCATAGTCACCGCCTCGCCATGATCGTTCCTCATTTTTTGCATTTTTTGGCCAAAAAACTAGAATTCCGCCCGATTCCCATATTTTTGTGTGCTATCGCCCACGCCTTCCGAGTAGGTCGAGGCCCCCGGAGCCGGATCGCCTAAAAATTTTCCGGACTAACGACCTAAGGAACCATAGTCACCGCCCTGCAATGATCGTTCCTAGTCTTTTTCATTTTTCAGCCAAAAAACTAAAATTCCGTGCGATTTCCATATTTTCGTGTGCTTTAGCCCATGCCTTCCAAGGGGTCCCGGGAACCCCGAACCCCGATCGCCTAAAATTTTCCGGGCCATCAAATACGACCTAAGGAACGATAGTAACCACCCCGCCATGATCGTTCCTCATTTTTTGCGTTTTTCGGCCAAACAACTAGAATTTCGCGCAATTTCCATATTTTTGTGTATAGCCCACGCCTTTCGAGTGGTCCCGGGACCTCCTGACCCCTATCGCCTAAAATTTTTCCGGACTATCAAATATGACCTAAGGAACCATAGTATCCTCCCCGCCATGATCGTTCCTCATTTTTTGCATTTTTCGGCCAAACAACTAGAATTCTGTGCTATCCCATATTTTTGTGTGTTATAGCCTACGCCTTCCGAGTGGTCCCGGGTCTCCGGACCCCTATCGCCTAAAAATTTTACGGACTATCAAATAAGACCTAAGGAACCATAGTCACTGCCCAACCATGATCGTTCCTAGTTTTTTCTGTTTTTCGGCCAAAAAACTAGAATTCCGCGCAATTCCCATATTTTTGTGTGTAGCCCACGCCTTCCGAGAGGTCCCGGGACCTCCTGACCCCTATCGCCTAAAATTTTTCCGGACTACCAAATATGACCTAAGGAACCATAGTATCCGCCCCGCCATGATCGTTCCTCTTTTTTTGCATTTTTCGGCCAAACAACTAGAATTCTGCGCTATCCCATATTTTTATGTATTATAGCCTACGCCTTCCGAGTGGTCCCGGGTCTCCGGACCCCTATCGCCTAAAAATTTTACGGACTATCAAATAAGACCTAAGGAACCATAGTCACCGCCCAGCCATGATCGTTCCTAGTTTTTTCTGTTTTTCGGCCAAAAAACTAGAATTCCGCGCGATTCCCATATTTTCGTTTCCTATAGCCCACGCCTTCCAAGTGAACCCAGGAACTCCGAACCCCGAACCCCTATCGCCTAAAATTTTTCCGGACTATCAAATACGACCTAAGGAACCATAGTCACCGCCCAGCCATGATCATTCCTCATTTGTTGCGTTTTTCGGCCAAAAAACTAGAATTCCGCCCGATTACAATATTTTTGTGTGCTATTGCCCACCCTTCCAAGTGGTTCCGGGACCCCCGGACCCCGATCGCCTAAAAATTTTCTGGGCCGTCAAATACGACCTAAGGAACCATAGTAACCGCCCCGCCATAATCGTTTCTCATTTTCTGCATTTTTCGGCCAAAAAACTAGAGTTACGCCCGATTCCCATATTTTCGTGTGCTATACCCACGCCTTCCAAGTGGTCCGGGGAGCCGCGGACCCTTATCGCCTAAAATTTTTTCGGACTATCAAATACGACCTAAGGTACCATAGTCACTGCCCCACCATGATCGTTCCAAATGCTTTGCATTTTTCGGCCAAAAAACTAGAACTCCGCGCGATTTGCATATTTTAGTGTGCTATAGCTTACGCCTTCCGAGTGGTCCCGGGAGCCGTGGACCCCGATCGCCTAAAATTTTCCGGCCCATCAAATACGACCTAAGGAACCATAGTCACCGCCCCGCCATGATCGTTCCTCATTTATTGCGTTTTTCGGCCAAAAAACTAGAATTCCGCTCGATTACCATTTTTTGTGTGCTATTGCCCATGCCTTCCAAGTGGGCCGGGCCGCCGGACTCGGATCGCCTAAAAATTTTTCGGGCCATCAATTAGGACCTAAGGAACCATAGTCACCGCCTCGCCATGATCGTTCCTCATTTTTTGCATTTTTTGGCCAAAAAACTAGAATTCCGCTCGATTCCCATATTTTTGTGTGCTATCGCCCACGCCTTCCGAGTGGTTCGGGCCCCCCGGAGCCGGATCGCCTAAAAATTTTCCGGACTATCAAATACGACCTAAGGAACCATAGACAACGCCCCGCCATGATCGTTCCTAGTCTTTTGCATTTTTCAGCCAAAAAACTAAAATTCCGTGCGATTTCCATATTTTCGTGTGCTTTAGCCCACGCCTTCCAAGGGGTCCCGGGAACCCCGAACCCCGATCGCCTAAAAATTTTCCGGGCCATCAAATACAACCTAAGGAACCATAGTAACCACCCCACCATGATCGTTCCTCAATTTTTGCATTTTTCGGCCAAACAACTAGAATTCCGCACGATTCCCATATTTTTGTGTGTTATAGCCCACGCCTTCCGAGTGGTCCCGGGACCTCCTGACCCCTATCGCCTAAAATTTTTCTGAACTATCAAATACGACCTAAGGAACTATAGTATCCGCCCCGCCATGATCGTTCCTCATTTTTTGGGTTTTTCGGCCAAACAACTAGAAATCCGCGCGATTCCCATATTTTTGTGTGTTATAGCCCATGCCTTCCGAGTGGTCACTGGACCTCCGGACCCCTATCGCCTAATATTTTTCCGGACTATCAAATAAGACCAAAGGAACCATAGTCACCGCCCTGCCAAGATCTTTCCACATTTTTTGCATGTTACTGTAAAAGACCTAGAATTTCGCCTGATTCCCATATTTTCGTGTGCTATACCCACGCATTCCGAGTGGTCCCAAGAGCCGCGGACCCCGATCGCCTAAAATTTTTCCGGGCAATCAAATACGACCTAAGGAACCATAGAATCCGCCCTGCCATGATTGTTCCTTATTTTTTGCATTTTTCGGCCAAACAACTAGAATTCCGCGCGATTCCCATATTTTTGTGTGTTATAGCCCACACCTTCCGAGTGGTCCCGGGACCTCCGGACCCCTATCGCCTAAAATTTTTCCGGACTATCAAATACGACCTAAGGAACCATAGTATCCGCCCTGCCATGATCGTTCCTCATTTTTTGCGTTTTTCGGCCAAACAACTAGAAATCCGCGCGATTCCCATATTTTTGTGTGTTATAGCCCATGCCTTCCGAGTGGTCCCTGGACCTCCGGACCCCTATCGCCTAATATTTTTCCGGACTATCAAATAAGACCAAAGGAACCATAGTCACCGCCCTGCCAAGATCTTTCCACATTTTTTGCATGTTACTGAAAAAGACCTAGAATTTCGCCCGATTCCCATATTTTCGTGTGCTATACCCACGCATTCCGAGTGGTCCCAAGAGCCGCGGAGCCCTATCGCCTAAAATTTTTTCGGACTATCAAATACGACCTAAGGAACCATAGTCACCGCCCAGCCATGATCATTCCTCATTTGTTGCGTTTTTCGGCCAAAAAACTAGAATTCCGCCCGATTACAATATTTTTGTGTGCTATTGCTCACCCTTCCAAGTGGTTCCGGGACCCCCGGACCCCGATCGCCTAAAATTTTTTTGCGCCGTCAAATAGGACCTAAGGAACCATAGTAACCGCCCCGCCATAATCGTTTCTCATTTTCTGCATTTTTCGGCCAAAAAACTAGAGTTACGCCCGATTCCCATATTTTCGTGTGTTATACCCACGCCTTCCAAGTGGTCCGGGGAGCCGCGGACCCCGATCGCCTAAAATTTTTCTGGACTATCAAATACGACCTAAGGAACCATAGTATCCGCCCCGAAATGATCGTTCCTCATTTTTTGCGTTTTTCGGCCAAACAACTAGAATACCGTGCGATCCCATATTTTTGTGTGTTATAGCCCACGCCTTCCGATTGGTCCCGGGTCTCCGGACCCCTATCACCTAAAAATTTTCCGGACTATCAAATAAGACCTAAGGAACCATAGTCACCGCCCAGCCATGATCGTTCCTAGTTTTTTCCGTTTTTCGGCCAAAAACTAGAATTCCGCGCGATTCCCATATTTTCGTGTCCTATAACCCACGCCTTCCAAGTGAACCCGGGAACTTCGGACCCCTATCGCCTAAAATTTTTACGGACTATCAAATACGACTTAAGGAACCATAGTCACCGCCCCGCCATGATCGTTCATCAATTTTTGCATTTTTTGGCCAAAGAACTAGAATTCCGCACGATTCTCATATTTTTGTGTGCTATCACCCACGCCTTCTGTGTGGGTCGGGCCCCCCGGAGCCGGATCGCCTAAAAATTTTCCGGACTATCAAATACGACCTAAGGAACCATAGTCACTGCCCCGCCATGATCGTTCCTAGTCTTTTGCGTTTTTCAGCCAAAAAACTAGAATTTCGCACGATTTCCATATTTTCGTGTGCTTTAGCCCACGCCTTCCAAGGGGTCACGGGAACCCCGAACCCCGATCGCCTAAAAATTTTCCGGGCCATCAAATATGACCTAAGGAACCATAGTAACCACCCCGCCATGATCGTTCCTCATTTTTTGCGTTTTTCGGCCAAACAACTAGAATTCCGCGCGATTCCCATATTTTTGTGTGTTATAGCCCACGTCTTCCGAGTGGTCCCGGGACCTCCTGACCCCTATCACCTAAAAATTTTCCGGACTATCAAATACGACCTAAGGAACCATATTATACGCCCCGCCATGATCGTTCCTCATTTTTTGCGTTTTTCGGCCAAACAACTAGAATTCCGCCCGATTCCCATATTTTTGTGTGTTATAGCCCATGCCTTCCGAGTGGTCCCGGGACCTCCGGACCCCTATCGCCTAAAATTTTTTTGGACTATCAAATATGACCTAAGGAACCATAGTCACCGCCCAGCCATGATCATTCCTCATGTGTTGCGTTTTTCGGCCAAAAATCTAGAATTCCGTGCGATTACAATTTTTTTGTGTGCTATTGCCCACCCTTCCAAGTGGTTCCGGGACCCCCGGACTCCGATCGCCTAAAATTTTTCCGGGTCATCAAATACGACCTAAGGAACCATAGTAACCGCCCCTCCATCATCGTTTCTCATTTTTCGGCCAAAAAACTAGAATTACGCCCGATTCCCATATTTTCGTGTGCTATACCCACGCCTTCCAAGTGGTCCGGGGAGCCGCGGACCCCGATCGCCTAAAAATTTTCCGGACTATCAAATACGACCTAAGGTACCATAGTCACCGCCCCACCATGATCGTTCCAAATGCTTTGCATTTTTCGGCCAGAAAACTAGAACTCCGCGCGATTTGCATATTTTCGTGTCCTATAGCTTACCCCTTCCGAGTGGTCCCGGGAGCCGTGTACCCCGATCGCCTAAAATTTTCCGGGCCATCAAATACGACCTAAGGAACCATAGTCACCGCCCCGCCATGATCGTTCCTCATTTATTGCGTTTTTCGGCCAAAAAACTAGAATTCCACTCGATTACCATATTTTTGTGTACTATTGCCCACGCCTTCCGAGTGGGCCGGGCCGCCGGACTCGGATAGCCTAAAAAATTTCCGGGCCATCAATTAGGACCTAAGGAAACATAATTACCGCCCCGCCATGATCGTTCCTAATCTTTTATGTTTTTCATCCAAAAAACTAGAATTCTGCCCGATTTCCATATTTTCGTGTGCTTCAGCCCACGCCTTCCAAGGGGTCCCGGGAACCCCGAACCCCGATCGCCTAAAATTTTTTCGGGCCATCAAATACGACCTAAGGAACCATAGTAACCACCCTGCCATGATCGTTCCTCAATTTTTTGCGTTTTTCGGCCAAACAACTAGAATTCCGCGCGATTCCCATATTTTTGCGTGTTATAGCCCACGCCTTCCGAGTGGTCCCGGGACCTCCTGACCCCTATCGCCAAAATTTTTTTCGGACTATCAAATACGACCTAAGGAACCATAGTAACCGCCCCGCCATGATCATTCCTTATTTTTTGTGTTTTTCGACCAAACAACTAGAATTCCGCGCGATTCCCATATTTTTGTGTGTTATAGCCCACACCTTCCGAGTGGTCCCGGGACCTCCGGACCCCTATCGCCTAAAATTTTTCCGGACTATCAAATACGACCTAAGGAACCATAGTATCCGCCCCGCCATGATCGTTCCTTATGTTTTGCATATTTTGGCCAAAAAACTAGAATTCCGCCCGATTCCCATATTTTTGTGTGCTATCGCCCACCCCTTCCGAGTGGGTCGGGCGCCACGGAGCCGGATCGCCTAAAAATTTTCCGGACTATCACATACGACCTAAGGAACCATAGTCACCACCCTGCCATGATCGTTCCTAGTTTTTTCTGTTTTTCGGCCAAAAAACTAGAATTCCGCGCGATTCCCATATTTTCGTGTCCTATAGCCCACGCCTTCCAAGTGAACCCGGGAACTCCGGACCCCTATCGCCTAAAACTTTTCCGGACTATCAAATACGACCTAAGGAACCATAGTCACTGCCCAGCCATGATCATTCCTCATTTGTTGCGTTTTTCGGCCAAAAAACTAGAATTCCGCCCGATTACAATATTTTTGTGTGCTATTGCCCACCCTTCCAAGTGGTTCCGGGACCCCCGGAACCCGATCGCCTAAAATTTTTCCGGGCCGTCAAATACGACCTAAGGAACCATAGTAACCGCCCCGCCATCATCGTTTCTCATTTTTTGCATTTTTCGGCCAAAAAACTAGAATTACGCCCGATTCCCATATTTTCGTGTGCTATACCCACGCCTTCCAAGTGGTCCGGGGAGCCACGGACCCCGATTCGCCTAAAATTTTTCCGGACTATCAAATATGACCTAAGGTACCATAGTCACCGCCCCACCATGATCGTTCCAAATGCTTTGCATTTTTCGGCCAAAAAACTAGAACTCTGCGCGATTTGCATATTTTAGTGTGATATAGCTTACGCCTTCCGAGTGGTCCCGGGAGCCGTGGAACCCGATCTCCTAAAATTTTCCGGGCCATCAAATACGACCTAAGGAACCATAGTCACCGCTCCGCCATGATCGTTCCTCATTTATTTCCTTTTTCGGCCAAAAAACTAGAATTCCGCGCGATTTCCATATTTTCGTGTGCTAAATTTAGCTCACGCCTTCCAAGGGGTCCCGGGAACCCCGAACCCCGATCGCCTAAAAATTTTTCGGGCCATCAAATACGACCTAAGGAACCATAGTAACCACCCTGCCATGATCGTTCCTCATTTTTTGCGTTTTTCGGCCAAACAACTAGAATTCCGCGCGATTCCCATATTTTTGTATGTTATAGCCCACGCCTTCCGAGTGGTCCCGGGACCTCCTGACCCCTATCGCCTAAAAATTTTCCGGACTATCAAATACGACCTAAGGAACCATAGTATCCGTCCCGCCATGATCGTTCCTCATTTTATGCATTTTTCGGCCAAACAACTAGAATTCCGCGCGATTCCCATATTTTTGTGTGTTATAGCCCACGCCTTCCGAGTGGTCCCGGGACCTCCGGACCCCTATCGTCTAATATTTTTCCGGACTATCAAATAAGACCAAAGGAACCATAGTCACCGCCCTGCCAAGAGCTTTCCACATTTTTTGCATGTTACTGAAAAAGACCTAGAATTTCGCCCGATTCCCATATTTTCGTGTGCTATACCCACGCATTCCGAGTGGTCCCAAGAGCCGTGGACCCCGATCGCCTAAAATTTTTCCGGGCAATCAAATACGACCTAAGGAACCATAGTATCCGCCCCGCCATGATCGTTCCTTATTTTTTGCGTTTTTCGGCCAAACAACTAGAATTCCGCGCGATTCCCATATTTTTGTGTGTTATAGCCCACACCTTCCGAGTGGTCCCGGGACCTCCGGACCCCTATCGCCTAAAATTTTTCCGGACTATCAAATACGACCTAAGGAACCATAGTATCCGCCCCGCCATGATCATTCCTCATTTTTTGCGTTTTTCGGCCAAACAACTAGAATTCCGCGCGATCCCATATTTTTGTGTGTTATAGCCCACGCCTTCCGAGTGGTCCCGGGTCTCCGGACCCCTATCGCCTAAAATTTTTTGCGGACTATCAAATAAGACCTAAGGAACCATAATCACCGCCCAGCCATGATCGTTCATAGTTTTTTCCATTTTTCGGCCAAAAAACTAGAATTCCGCGCGATTCCCATATTTTCGTGTCCTATAGCCCACGCCTTCGAAGTGAACCCGGGAACTCCGGACCCCTATCGCCTAAAAATTTTCCGGACTATCAAATACGACCTAAGGTACCATAGTCACCGCCCCACCATGATCGTTCCAAATGCTTTGCATTTTTCGGCCAGAAAACTAGAACTCCGCGCGATTTGCATATTTTCGTGTCCTATAGCTTACCCCTTCCGAGTGGTCCCGGGAGCCGTGTACCCCGATCGCCTAAAAATTTTCGGGCCATCAAATACGACCTAAGGAACCATAGTCACCGCCCCGCCATGATCGTTCCTCATTTCTTGCGTTTTTCGGCCAAAAAACTAGAATTCCGCTCGATTACCATATTTTTGTGTACTATTGCCCACGCCTTCCGAGTGGGCCGGGCCGCCGGACTCGGATAGCCTAAAAAATTTCTGGGCCATCAATTAGGACTTAAGGAAACATAGTTACCGCACCGCCATGATCGTTCCTAATCTTATGTGTTTTTCAGCCAAAAAACTAGAATTCCGCGTGATTTCCATATTTTCGTGTGCTTTAGCCCACGCCTTCCAAGGGGTCCCGGGAACCCCGAACCCCGATCGCCTAAAATTTTTTCGGGCCATCAAATACGACCTAAGGAACCATAGTAACCACCCCGCCATTATCGTTCCTCAATTTTTTGCGTTTTTCGGCCAAACAACTAGAATTCCGCGCGATTCCCATATTTTTGTGTGTTATAGCCCACGCCTTCCGAGTGGTCCCGGGACCTCCTGACCCCTATCGCCAAAAATTTTTTCGGACTATCAAATACGACCTAAGGAACCATAGTAACCGCCCCGCCATGATCGTTCCTTATTTTTTGTGTTTTTCGGCCAAACAACTAGAATTCCGCACGATTCCCATATTTTTGTGTGTTATAGCCCACACCTTCCGAGTGGTCCCGGGACCTCCGGACCCCTATCGCCTAAAATTTTTCCGGACTATCAAATACGACCTAAGGAACCATAGTATCCGCCCCGCCATGATCGTTCCTTATGTTTTGCATTTTTTGGCCAAAAAACTAGAATTCCGCGCGATTCCCATATTTTCGTGTCCTATAGCCCACGCCTTCCAAGTGAACCCGGGAACTCCGGACCCCTATCGCCTAAAATTTTTCCGGACTATCAAATACGACCTAAGGAACCATAGTCACCGCCCCCGCCATGATCGTTCCTCATTTATTGCATTTTTCGGCCAAAAAACTTGAATTCCGCTCGATTACCATATTTTTGTGTGCTATTGCCCACGCCTTCCGAGTGGGCCGGGCCGCCGGACTCGGATCGCCTAAAAAATTTCGGGCCATCAATTAGGACCTAAGGAACCATAGTCACCGCCTCGCCATGATCGTTCCTCATTTTTTGCATTTTTTGGCCAAAAAACTAGAATTCCGCCCCGATTCCCATATTTTTGTATGCTATCGCCCACGCCTTCCGAGTGGGTCGGGCCCCCCGGAGCCGGATCGCCTAAAAATTTTCCGGACTATCAAATACGACCTAAGGAACCATAGTCACCGCCCCGCCATGATCGTTCCTAGTCTTTTGCGTTTTTCAGCCAAAAAACTAGAATTCCGCGCGATTTCCATATTTTCGTGTGCTTTAGCCCACGCCTTCCAAGGGGTCCCGGGAACCCCGAACCCCGATCGCCTAAAAAATTTTCCGGGCCATCAAATACCACCTAAGGAACCATAGTAACCACCCCGCCATGATCGTTCCTCATTTTTTGCATTTTTCGGCCAAACAACTAGAATTCCGCGCGATTCCCAAATTTTTGTGTGCTTTTGCCCACGCCTTCCGAGTGGGCCGGGCCGCCGGACTCGGATCGCCTAAAAAATTTTCGGGCAATCAATTATGACCTAAGGAACCATAGTCACCGCCTCGCCATGATCGTTCCTCATTTTTTGCATTTTTTGGCCAAAAAACTAGAATTCCGCTCGATTACCATATTTTTGTGTGCTTTTGCCCACGCCTTCCGAGTGGGCCGGGCCGCCGGACTCGGATCGCCTAAAAAATTTTCGGGCAATCAATTATGACCTAAGGAACCATAGTCACCGCCTCGCCATGATCGTTCCTCATTTTTTGCATTTTTTGGCCAAAAAACTAGAATTCCGCCCGATTTCCATATTTTTGTGTGCTATCGCCCACGCCTTCCGAGTGGGTCGGGCCCCCCGGAGCCAGATCGCTTAAAAATTTTCCAGACTATCAAATATGACCTAAGGAACCATAGTCACCGCCGCGCCATGATTGTTCCTAGTCTTTTGCATTTTTCAGCCAAAAAACTAGAATTCCGCGCGATTTCCATATTTTTGTGTGCTAAAGCCCACGCCTTCCAAGGGGTCCCGGGAACCCCGAACCCCGATCGCCTAAAAATTTTCCGGGCCATCAAATACGACCTAAGGAACCATAGTAACCACCCCGCCATGATCGTTCCTCATTTTTTGCATTTTTCGGCCAAAAGACTAGAATTCCGCGCGATTCCCATATTTTTGTGTGTTATACCCCATGCCTTTCGAGTGGTCCCGGGACCTCCTGACCCCTATCGCCTAAAATTTTCCCGGACTATCAAATACGACCTAAGGAACCATAGTATCCTCCCCGCCATGATCGTTCCTCATTTTTGCCTTTTTCGGCCAAACAACTAGAATTCCGCGCGATTCCCAAATTTTTGTGTGTTATAGCCCACACCTTCCGAGTGGTCCCGGGACCTCCGGACCCCTATCGCCTAAAATTTTTCCGGACTATCAAATACGACCTAAGGAACCATAGTATCCGCTCCGAAATGATCGTTCCTCATTTTTTGCATTTTTCGGCCAAACAACTAGAATACCGCGCGATCCCATATTTTTGTGCGTTATAGCCCACGCCTTCCAAGTGGTCCCGGGTCTCCGGACCCCTATCGCCTAAAAATATTCCGGACTATCAAATAAGACCTAAGGAACCGTAGTCACCGCCCAGCCATGATCGTTCCTAGTTTTTTCCATTTTTCGGCCAAAAAACTAGAATTACGCGTGATTCCCATATTTTCGTGTCCTATAGCCCACGCCTTCCAAGTGAACCCGGGAACTCCGGACCCCTATCGCCTAAAATTTTTCCGGACTATCAAATACGACCTAAGGAACCATAGTCACCGCCCCGCCATGATCGTTCCTACTCTTTTGCGTTTTTCAACCATAAAACTAGAATTCCGCGCGATTTCCATATTTTCGTGTGCTTTAGCCCACGCCTTCAAAGGGGTCCCGGGAACCCCGATCGTCCAAAAAATTTTCCGGGCCATCAAATACGACCTAAGGAACCATAGTAACCACCCCGCCATGATCGTTCCTCATTTTTTGCGTTTTTCGGCCAAAAGACTAAAATTCCGCGCGATTCCCATATTTTTGTGTGTTATACCCCATGCCTTCCGAGTGGTCCCGGGACCTCCTGACCCCTATCGCCTAAAATTTTTCCGGACTATCAAATACGACCTAAGGAACCATAGTATCCGCCCCGCCATGATCGTTCCTCATTTTTGCCTTTTTCGGCCAAACAACTAGAATTCCGCGCGATTCCCAAATTTTTGTGTGTTATAGCCCACACCTTCCGAGTGGTCCCGGGACATCCGGACCCCTATCGCCTAAAATTTTTCCGGACTATCAAATACGACCTAAGTAAACATAGTATCCGCCCCAAAATGATCGTTCCTCATTTTTTGCGTTTTTCGGCAAAACAACTAGCATACCGCGCGATCCCATATTTTTGTGTGTTATAGCCCACGCCTTCCGAGTGGTCCCGGGGCTCCGGACCCCTATCGCCTAAAAATTTTCCGGACTATCAAATATGACCTAAGGAACCATAGTCACCGCCCAGCCATGATCGTTCCTAGTTTTTTCCGTTTTTCGGCCAAAAAACTAGAATTCCGCGCGATTCCCATATTTCGTGTCCTATAGCCCACGCCTTCCAAGTGAACCCGGGAACTCCGGACCCCTATCGCCTAAAATTTTTCCGGACTATCAAATACGACCTAAGGAACCATAATCACCGCCCCGCCATGATCGTTCCTCATTTTTTGCGTTTTTCGGCCAAAAAACTAGAATTCCGCTCGATTACCATATTTTTGTATGCTATTGCCCACGCCTTCCGAGTGGGCCGGGCCGCCGGACTCGGATCGCCTAAAAAATTTTCGGGCCATCAATTAGGACCTTAGGAACCATAGTCACCACCTCGCCATGATCGTTCCTCATTTCTTTGCATTTTTTGGCCAAAAAACTAGAATTCCGCCTGATTCCCATATTTTTGTGTGCTATCGCCCACGCCTTCCGAGTGGGTCGGGCCCCCGGAGCCGGATCGCCTAAAAATTTTCCGGACTATCAAATACGACCTAAGGAACCATAGTCACCGCCCCGCCATAATCGTTCCTAGTCTTTTGCATTTTTCAGCCAAAAAACTAGAATTCCGCGCGATTTCCATATTTTCGTGTGCTAAATTTAGCTCACGCCTTCCAAGGGGTCCCGGGAACCCCGAACCCCGATCGCCTAAAAATTTTTCGGGCCATCAAATACGACCTAAGGAACCATAGTAACCACCCCGCCATGATCGTTCCTCATTTTTTGCGTTTTTCAGCCAAAAGACTAGAATTCCACGCGATTCCCATATTTTTGTGTGTTATACCCCATGCCTTCCGAGTGGTCCCGGGACCTCCTGATCCCGATCGCCTAAATTTTTTCCGGACTATCAAATACGACCTAAGGAACCATAGTATCCGCCCCGCCATGATCGTTCCTCATTTTTTGCGTTTTTCGGCCAAACAACTAGAATTCCGCGCGATTCCCATATTCTTGTGTATTATAGCCCACACCTTCCGAGTGGTTCCGGGACCTCCGGACCCCTATCGCCTAAAATTTTTTCGGACTACCAAATACGACCTAAGAAATCATAGTATCCGCCCTGCCATGATCGTTCCTCATTTTTTGCATTTTTCGGCCAAACAACTAGAATTCCGCGCTATCCCATATTTTCGTGTGTTATAGCCCACGCCTTCCGAGTGGTCCCGGGTCCCCGGACCCCGATCTCCTAAAATTTTTCCGGACTATCAAATAAGACCTAAGGAACCATAGTCACCGCCCAGCCATGATCGTTCCTAGTTTTTTCATTTTTTCGTCCAAAAAACTAGAATTCCGCGCGATTCCCATATTTTCGTGTCCGATAGCCCACGCCTTCCAAGTGAACCCGAGAAATCCGGACCCCTATCGCCTAAAATTTTTCCGGACTATCAAATACGACCTAAGGAACCATAGTCACCGCCCAGCCATGATCATTCCTCATTTGTTGCGTTTTTCCGCCAAAAAACTAGAATTCCGCCCGATTAGAATATTTTTGTGTGTTATTGCCCACCCTTCCAAGTGGTTGCGGGACCCCCGGACCCCGATCGCCTAAAAATTTTCCGGGCCGTCAAATACGACCTAAGGAACCATAGTAACCGCCCCGCCATCATCGTTTCTCATTTTTCTGCCAAAAAACTAGAATTACGCCCGATTCCCATATTTTCGTGTGCTATACCCACGCCTTCCAAGTGGTTCGGGGAGCCGCGGACCCCGATCGCCTAAATTTTTTCCGGACTATCAAATACGACCTAAGGAACCATAGTATACGCCCCGCCATGATCGTTCCTCATTTTTTGCATTTTTCGGCCAAACAACTAGAATTCCGCGCGATTCCCATATTTTTGTGTGTTATAGCCCACGCCTTCCGAGTGGTCGCGGGACCTCCGGACCCCTATCGCCTAATATTTTTCCGGACTATCAAATAAGACCAAAGGAACCATAGTCACCGCCCTGCCAAGATCTTTCCACATTTTTTGCAAGTTTCTGAAAAGACTTCCGCGCGATTCCCATATTTTTGTGTGTTATAGCCCACGCCTTCCGAGTGGTCGCGGGACCTCCGGACCCCTATCGCCTAATATTTTTCCGGACTATCAAATAAGACCAAAGGAACCATAGTCACCGCCATGCCAAGATCTTTCCACATTTTTTGCAAGTTACTGAAAAAGACTTCCGCGCGATTCCCATATTTTTGTGTGTTATAGCCTACAACTTCCGGGTGGTCCCGGGACCTCCGGACCCGTATCGCCTAAAATTTTTCCGGACTATCAGATATGACCTAAGGAACCATAGTATCCGCCCCGCCATGATCGTTCCTCATTTTTTGCGTTTTTCGGCCAAACAACTAGAATTCCGCGCGATTCCCATATTTTTGTGTATTATAGCCCACACCTTCCGAGTGGTTCCGGGACCTCCGGACCCCTATCGCCTAAAATTTTTCCGGACTACCAAATATGACCTAAGGAACCATAGTATCCGCCCCGCCATGATCGTTCCTCATTTTTTGCGTTTTTCGGCCAAACAACTAGAATTCCGCGCTATCCCATATTTTCGTGTGTTATAGCCCACGCCTTCCGAGTGGTCCCAGGTCTCCGGACCCCTATCGCCTAATATTTTTCCGGACTATCAAATACGACCTAAGGAACCATAGTATCCGCCCCGCCATGATCGTTCCTCATTTTTTGCGTTTTTCGGCCAAACAACTAGAATTCCGCGCGATTCCCATATTTTTGTGTATTATAGCCCACACCTTCCGAGTGGTTCCGGGACCTCCGGACCCCTATCGCCTAAAATTTTTTCGGACTACCAAATACGAACGAAGAAACCATAGTATCTGCCCTGTCATGATCGTTCCTCATTTTTTGCGTTTTTCGGCCAAACAACTAGAATTCCGCGCTATCCCATATTTTCGTGTGTTATAGCCCACGCCTTTCGAGTGGTCTCGGGTCTCCGGACCCCGATCGCCTAAAATTTTTCCGGACTATCAAATAAGACCTAAGGAACCATAGTCACCGCCCAGCCATGATCGTTCCTAGTTTTTTCATTTTTTCGGCCAAAAAACTAGAATTCCGCGCGATTCCCATATTTTCGTGTCCTATAGCCCACGCCTTCCAAGTGAACCCGGGAAATCCGGACCCCTATTGCCTTAAATTTTTCCGGACTATCAAATACGACCTAAGGAACCATAGTCACCGCCCAGCCATGATCATTCCTCATTTGTTGCGTTTTTCAGCCAAAAAACTAGAATTCCGCCCGATTACAATATTTTTGTGTGCTATTGCCCACCCTTCCAAGTGGTTCCGGGACCCCGGGACCCCGATCGCCTAAAAATTTTCCGGGCCGTCAAATACGACCTAAGGAACCTTAGTAACCGCCCCGCCATCATCGTTTCTCATTTTTTGGCCAAAAAACTAGAATTACGCCCGATTCCCATATTTTCGTGTGCTATACCCACGCCTTCCAAGTGGTCCGGGGAGCCGCGGACCCCGATCGCCTAAATTTTTTCCGGACTATCAAATACGACCTAAGGAACCATAGTATCCGCCCCGCCATGATAGTTCCTCATTTTTTGCGTTTTTCGGCCAAACAACTAGAATTCCGCGCGATTCCCATATTTTTGTGTGTTATAGCCCACGCCTTCCGAGTGGTCCCGGGACCTCCGGACCCCTATCGCCTAATATATTTCCGGAATATCAAATAAGACCTAAGGAACCATAGTCACCGCCCTGCCAAGATCTTTCCACATTTTTTGCAAGTTTCTTAAAAGACTTCCGCGCGATTCCCATATTTTTGTGTATTATAGCCCACGCCTTCCGAGTGGTCCCGGGTCTCCGGACCCCTATCGCCTCAAATTTTTCCGGACTATCAAATACGACATAAGGAACCATAGTATCCGCCCCACCATGATCGTTCCTCATTTGTTGCGTTTTTTGGCCAAACAACTAGAATTCCGCGCGATCCCATATTTTTGTGTGTTATAGCCCACGCCTTCCGAGTGGTCCCGGGTCTCCGGACCCCTATCGCCTAATATTTTTCCGGACTATCAAATACGACCTAAGGAACCATAGTATCCGCCCCGCCATGATCGTTCCTCATTTTTTGCGTTTTTCGGCCAAACAACTAGAATTCCGCGCGATTCCCATATTTTTGTGTATTATAGCCCACACCTTCCGAGTGGTTCCGGGACCTCCGGACCCCTATCGCCTAAATTTTTTCCGGACTACCAAATACGACCTTAGGAACCATAGTATCCGCCCCGCCATGATCGTTCCTCATTTTTTGCCTTTTTCGGCCAAACAACTAGATTTCCGCGCTATCCCATATTTTCGTGTGTTATAGCCCACGCCTTCCGAGTGGTCCCGGGTCTCCGGACCCCTATCGCCTAAAATTTTTCCGGACTATCAAATACGACCTAAGGAACCATAGTCACCGCCCAGCCATGATCATTCCTCATTTGTTGCGTTTTTCGGCCAAAAAACTAGAATTCCGCCCGATTACAATATTTTTGTGTGCTATTGCCCACCCTTCCAAGTGGTTCCGGGACCCCCGGACCCCGATCGCCTAAAATTTTTCCGGGCCATCAAATACGACCTAAGGAACCATAGTAACCGCCCCGCCATCATCGTTTCTCATTTTTTGCATTTTTCGGCCAAAAAACTAGAATTACGCCCGATTCCCATATTTTTGTGTGCTATACCCACGCCTTCCAAGTGGTCCGGGGAGCCGCGGACCCCGATCGCCTAAAATTTTTCCGGACTATCAAATACGACCTAAGGTGCCATAGTCACCGCCCCACCATGATCGTTCCAAATGCTTTGCATTTTTCGGCCAAAAAACTAGAACTCCGCGCGATTTGCATATTTTAGTGTGCTATAGCTTACGCCTTCCGAGTGGTCCCGGGAGCCGTGGACCCCGATCGCCTAAAATTTTCCGGGCCATCAAATACGACCTAAGGAACCGTAGTCACCGCCCCGCCATGATCGTTCCACATTTATTGCGTTTTTCGGCCAAAAAACTAGAATTCCGCTCGATTACCATATTTTTGCGTGCTTTTGCCCACGCCTTCCGAGTGGGCCGGGCCGCCGGACTCGGATCGCCTAAAAAATTTTCGGGCAATCAATTATGACCTAAGGAACCATAGTCACCGCCTCGCCATGATCGTTCCTCATTTTTTGCATTTTTTGGCCAAAAAACTAGAATTCCGCCCGATTTCCATATTTTTGTGTGCTATCGCCCACGCCTTCCGAGTGGGTCGGGCCCCCCGGAGCCAGATCGCTTAAAAATTTTCCAGACTATCAAATATGACCTAAGGAACCATAGTCACCGCCGCGCCATGATTGTTCCTAGTCTTTTGCATTTTTCAGCCAAAAAACTAGAATTCCGCGCGATTTCCATATTTTTGTGTGCTAAAGCCCACGCCTTCCAAGGGGTCCCGGGAACCCCGAACCCCGATCGCCTAAAATTTACCGGACTATCAAATATGACCTAAGGAACCATAGTCACCGCCCCTCTATGATCGTTCCTAGTCTTTTGCATTTTTCAGCCAAAAAACAAGAATTCCGCGTGATTTCCATATTTTCGTGTGTTATAGCCCACGCCTTCCGAGTGGTCCCAGGACCTCCTGACCCCGATCGCCTAAAAATTTTCTGGGCCATCAAATACGACCTAAGGAACCATGGTAACCACCCCGCCATGATCGTTCCTCATTTTTTGCGTTTTTCGGCCAAACAACTAGAATTCCGCGCGATTCCCATATTTTTGTGTGCTATTGCCCACGCCTTCCGAGTGGGCCGAGCCGCCGGACTCGGATGGCCTAAAAAAATTTCGGGCCATCAATTAGGACCTAATGAACCATAGTCACCCCCTCGCCATGATCGTTCCTCATTTTTTGCATTTTTTGACAAAAAACTGGAATTTCGCCCGATTCCCATATTTTTGTGTGCTATCGCCCACGCCTTCCGAGTGGGTCGGGCACCCCGGAGCCGGATCGCCTAAAAATTTTCCGGACTATCAAATACGACCTAAGGAACCATAGTCACCGCCCCGCCATGATCGTTCCTAGTCTTTTGCGTTTTTCAGCCAAAAAACTAGAATTCCGCGCGATTTCCATATTTTCGTGTGCTTTAGCCCACGCCTTCCAAGGGGTCACGGGAACCCCGAACCCCGATCGCCTAAAAATTTTCTGGGCCATTAAATACGACCTAAGGATCCATAGTAACCACCCTGCCAAGATCGTTCCTCATTTTTTGCGTTTTTTGGCAAAACAACTAGAATTCCGCGCGATTCCTATATTTTTGTGTGTTATAGCCCACGCCTTCCGAGTGGTCCCGGGACCTCCTGACCCCTATTGCCTAAAATTTTTCCGGACTATCAAATACGACCTAAGGAACCATAGTATCCACCCCGCCATGATCGTTCCTCATTTTTTGTGTTTTTCGGCCAAACAACTAGAATTCCGCGCGATTTCCATATTTTCGTGTGCTTTAACCCACGCCTTCCAAGGGGTCTCGGGAACCCCGAACCCCGATCGCCTAAAAATTTTTCGGGCCATCAAATACGACCTAAGGAACCATAGTAACCACCCCGCCATGATCGTTCCTCATTTTTTGCGTTTTTCGGCCAAACAACTAGAATTCCGCGCGATTCCCATATTTTTGTGTGTTATAACCCACGCCTTCCGAGTGGTCCCGGGACTTCCTGACCCCTATTGCCTAAAATTTTTCTGGACTATCAAATACGACCTAAGGAACCATAGTATCCGCCCCGCCATGATCGTTCCTCATTTTTTGCATTTTTCGGCCAAACAACTAGAATTCCGCGCTATCCCATATTTTTGTGTATTATAGCCCACGCCTTCCGAGTGATCCCGGGTCTCCGGACCCCTATCGCCTAAAACTTTTCCGGACTATCAAATAAGACCTAAGGAACCTTAGTCACCGCCCAGCCATGATCGTTCCTAGTTTTTTCCGTTTTTTGGCTAAAAAACTAGAATTCCGCGCGATTCCCATATTTTCGTGTCCTATAGCCCACGCCTTCCAAGTGAACCCGGGAACTTCGGACCCCTATCGCCTAAAATTTTTCCGGACTATCAAATACGACCTAAGGAACCATAGTCACCGCCCAGCCATGTTCATTCCTCATTTGTTGCGTTTTTCGGCCAAAAAACTAGAATTTCGCCCGATTACAATATTTTTGTGTGCTATTGCCCACCCTTCCAAGTGGTTCCGGGACCCCCGGACCTCGATCGCCTAAAATTTTTCCGGGCCGTCAAATATGACCTAAGGAAGCATATTAACCGCCGCGCCATCATCGTTTCTCATATTTTGCATTTTTCGGCCACAAAACTAGAATTACGCCCGATTCCCATATTTTCGTGTGCTATACCCACGCCTTCCAATTGGTCCGGGGAGCCGCGGACCCCGATCGCCTACAATTTTTCCGGACTATCAAATACGACCTAAGGTACCATAGTCACCGCCCCACCATGATCGTTCCAAATGCTTTGCATATTTCGGCAAAAAAACTAGAACTCCGCTCGATTTACATATTTTAGTGTGCTATGCTTACGCCTTCCGAGTGGTCCCGGGAGCCGTGGACCCCGATTGCCTAAAATTGTCCGGGCCATCAAATACGACCTAAGGAACCATAGTCACTGCCCCGCCATGATCGTTCCTCATTTATTGCGTTTTTCGGCCAAAAAACTAGAATTCCGCTCGATTACCATATTTTTGTGTGCTATTGCCCACGCCTTCCGAGTGGGCCGGGCCGCCGGACTCGGATTGCCTAAAACTTTTTCGGGCCATCAATTAGGACCTAAGGAACCATAGTCACCACCTCGCCATGATCGTTCCTCATTTTTTGCATTTTTTGGCCAAAAAACTAGAATTCTGCCCGATTCCCATATTTTTGTGTGCTATCGCCCACGCCTTCCGAGTGGGTCGGGCCCCCAGATACGGATCGCCTAAAAATTTTCCGGACTATCAAATACAACCTAAGGAACCATAGTCACTGCCCCGCCATGATCGTTCCTAGTCTTTTGCATTTTTCAGCCAAAAAACTAGAATTTCGCGCGATTTCCATATTTTCGTGTGCTTT
Organism: Nicotiana tomentosiformis; assembly: GCF_000390325.3. NCBI lineage: Eukaryota > Viridiplantae > Streptophyta > Magnoliopsida > Solanales > Solanaceae > Nicotiana > Nicotiana tomentosiformis. The sequence goes on from NW_027174565.1 coordinate 740,072, forward strand.
AGCCCACGTCTTCCAAGGGGTCCCGGGAACCCCGAACCCCGATCGCCTAAAAATTTTCCGGGCCATTAAATACGACCTAAGGAACCATAGTAACCACCCCGCCAAGATCGTTCCTCATTTTTTGCGTTGTTCGGCCAAACAACTAGAATTCCGCGCGATTCCCATATTTTTGTGTGTTATAGCCCACGCCTTCCGAGTGGTCCCGGGACCTCCTGACCCCTATTGCCTAAAACTTTTCCGAACTATCAAATATGACCTAAGGAACCATAGTATCCGCCCCGCCATGATCGTTCCTTAGTTTTTGCATTTTTCGGCCAAACAACTAGAATTCCGCGCGATTCCCATATTTTTGTGTGTCATAGCCCACGCCTTCCTAGTGGTCCCGGGACCTCCGGACCCCTATCGCGTAATATTTTTCCGGACTATCAAATACGACCTAAGGAACCATAGTATCCGCCACACCATGATCGTTCTTCATTTTTTGCATTTTTCGGCCGTACAACTAGAATTCCGCCCGATTACAAAATTTTTGTGTGCTATTGCCCACCCTTCCAAGTGGTTCCGGGACCCCCGGACCCCGATTGCCTAAAATTTTTCCGGGCCGTCAAATACGACCTAAGGAACCATAGTAACCGCCCCGCCATCATCGTTTCTCATTTTTTGCATTTTTCGGCCAAAAAACTGGAATTACGCCCGATTCCCATATGTTTGTGTGCTATACCCACGCCTTCCAAGTGGTCCGGGGAGCCGCGGGCCCCTATCGCCTAAAAGTTTCCGGGCCATCATATACGACCTAAGGAACCATAGTCACCGCCTCGCCATGATCTTTCCTCATTTATTGTGTTTTTCGGCCAAAAAACTAGAATTCCGCTCGATTACCATATTTTTGTGTTCTATTGCCCACGCCTTCCGAGTGGGCGGGGCCGCCGGACTCGGATCGCCTAAAAATTTTTCGGGCCATCAATTAGGACCTAATGAACCATAGTCATCGCCTCGCCATGATCGTTCCTCATTTTTTACATTTTTGGACAAAAAACTAGAATTCCGCCTGATTCCCATATTTTTGTATGCTATCGCCCACGCCTTCCGAGTGGGTTGGGCCCCCCGGAGCCGGATTGCCTAAAATTTTCCGGGCCGTCAAATATGACCTAAGGAACCATAGTCACCGCCCTGCCATGATCGTTCCTAGTCTTTTACGTTTTTCAGCCAAAAAACTAGAATTCCGCGCGATTTCCATATTTTCGTGTGCTTTAGCCCACGCCTTCCAAGGGGTACTGGGAACCCCGATCCCCGATCGCCTAAAAATTTTCCGGGCCATCAGATATGACCTAAGGAACCATAGTAAGCTCCCCGCCATGATCGTTCCTCATTATTTGCGTTTTTCGGCCAAACAACTAGAATTCCGCGCGATTCCCATATTTTTGTGTGTTATAGCCCACGCATTCCGAGTGGTCCCGGGACCTCCTGACCCCTATTGGCTAATATTTTTCCGGACTATCAAATACGACCTAAGGAACCATAGTATCCGCCCCGCCATGATCGTTCCTAATTTTTTGCGTTTTTCGGCCAAACAACTAGCATTCCGCGCGATTCCCATATTTTCGTGTCCTATAGCCCACGCCTTCCAAGTGAACCCGGGAACTCCGGACCCCTATCGCCTAAAATTTTTCCGGACTATCAAATACGACCTAAGGAACCATAGTCACCGCCCAGCCATGATCATTCCTCATTTGTTGCATTTTTCAGCCAAAAAACTAGAATTCCGCCCGATTACAATATTTTTGTGTGCAGCCCACCCTTCCAAGTGGTTCCGGGACCCCCGGACCCTGATCGCCTAAAATTTTTCCGGGCCGTCAAATACAACTAAGGAACCATAGTAACCGCCCCGCCATCATCGTTTCACATTTTTTGCATTTTTCGGCCAAAAAACTAGAATTATGCCCGATTCCCATATTTTCGTGTGCTATACCCACGCCTTCCAAGTGGTCCGGGGAGCCGCAGACCCCGATCGCCTAAAATTTTTCCGGACTATCAAATACGACCTAAGGTACCATAGTCACCGCCCCACCATGATCGTTCCAAATGCTTTGCATTTTTCGGCCAAAAACTAGAACTTCGCGCGATTTGCATATTTTAGTGTGCTATAGCGTACGCCTTCCGAGTGGTCCCGGGAGCCGTAGACCCCGATTGCCTAAAATTTCCGGGCCATCAAATACGACCTAAGGAACCATAGTCACCGCCTCGATATGATCGTTCCTCATTTATTGTGTTTTTCGGCCAAAAAACTAGAATTTCGCTCGATTACCATATTTTTGTGTGCGCCCACGCATTCCGAGTGGGCCAGGCCGCCGGACTCGGATCGCTTAAAATTTTTTTGGGCCATCAATTAGGACCTAATGAACCATAGTCACCGCCTCGACATGATCCTTCCTCATTTTTTGCATTTTTTGGCTAAAAAACTAGAATTCCGCCCGATTCCCATATTTGTGTATGCTATCGCCCATGCCTTCTGAGTGGGTCGGGCTCCCCGGAGCCGGATCGCCTAAAAATTTTCCGGACTATCAAATACGACCTAAGGAACCATAGTCACCGCCCCGCAATGATCATTCCTAGTCTTTTGCATTTTTCAGCCAAAAAACTACAATTCCGCACGATTTGCATATTTTAGTGTGCTATAGCGTACGCCTTCCGAGTGGTCCCGGGAACCGTGGACCCCGATCGCCTAAAATTTTCCGGGCCATCAAATACGACCTAAGGAACCATAGTCACCGCCCCGCCATGATCGTTCCTCATTTATTGCGTTTTTTGGCCAAAAAACTAGAATTCCGCTCGATTACCATATTTTTGTGTTCTATTGCCCACGCCTTCCGAGTGGGCGGGGCCGCCGGACTCGGATCGCCTAAAAAATTTTCGGGCCATCAATTAGGACCTAATGAACCATAGTCATCGCCTCGTCATGATCGTTCCTCATTTTTTGCATTTTTTGGCCAAAAAACTAGAATTCCGCCTGATTTGCATATTTTTGTGTGCTATCGCCCACGCCTTCTGAGTGGGTCGGGCCCCCCGGAGCCGGATCGCCTAAAAATTTTCCGGACTATCAAATACGACCTAAGGAACCATAGTCACCGCCCCGCCATCATCGTTCCTAGTCTTTTGCATTTTTCAGCCAAAAAACTAGAATTTCGCGCGATTTCCATATTTTCGTGTGCTTTAGCCCACGCCTTCCAAGGGGTCCCGGGAACCCCGAACCCCGATCGCCTAAAAATTTTCAGGGCCATCAAATACGACCTAAGGAACCATAGTAACCACCCCGCCATGATCGTTCCTCATTTTTTGCGTTTTTCGGCCAAACAACTAGAATTCCGCGCGATTCCCATATTTTTGTGTGTTATAGCCCACGCCTTCCGAGTGGTCCCAGGACCTCCTGACCCCGATCGCCTAAAAATTTTCCGGGCCATCAAATACGACCTAAGGAACCATAGTAACCACCCCGCCATGATCGTTCCTCATTTTTTGCGTTTTTCGGCCAAACAACTAGAATTCCGCGCGATTCCCATATTTTTGTGTGCTATTGCCCACGCCTTCCGAGTTGGCCGGGCTGCCGGAGTCGGATGGCCTAAAAACTTTTCGGGCCATCAATTAGGACCTAATGAACCATAGTCACCGCCTCGCCATGATCATTCCTCATTTTTTGCATTTTTTGCCCAAAAAACTAGAATTCCGCCCGATTCCCATATTTTTGTGTGCTATCGCCCACGCCTTCCGAGTGGGTCGGGCCCCCGGAGCCGGATCGCCTAAAAATTTTTCGGACTATCAAATACGACCTAAGGAACAATAGTCACCGCCCTGCCATGATCGTTCCTAGTCTTTTTCGTTTTTCAGCCAAAAAACTAGAATTCCGCGCGATTTCCATATTTTCGTGTGCTTTAGCCCACGCATTCCAAGGGGTCCCGGGAACCCCGAACCTCGATCGCCTAAAAATTTTCCGGGCCATTAAATATGACCTAAGGAACCATAGTAACTACCCCGCCAAGATCGTTCCTCATTTTTTGCGTTTTTCGGCCAAAAAAATTAGAATTCCGCGCGATTCCCATATTTTTGTGTGTTATAGCCCACTCCTTCCGAGTGGTCCCGGGACCTCCTAACCCCTATTGCCTAAAATTTTTCCGGACTATCAAATATGACCTAAGGAACCATAGTATCCGCCCCGCCATGATCGTTCCTCTTTTTTTGCGTTTTTCGGCCAAACAACTAGAATTCCGCGCGATTCCCATATTTTTGTGTGTTATAGCACACACCTTCCGAGTGGTCCCGGGACCTCCGGACCCCTATCGCCTATAATTTTTCCGCACTATCAAATACGACCTAAGGAACCATTGTATCTGCACCGCCATGATCGTTCCTCACTTTTTGCGTTTTTCGGCCAAACAACTAGAATTTCGCGCTATCCCATATTTTTGTGTGTTATAGCCCATTCCTTTCGAGTGGTCCCGGGTCTCCGGACCCCTATCGACTAAAATTTTTCCGGACTATCAAATAAGACCTAAGGAACCATAGTCACCACCCAGCCATGATCGTTCCTAGTTTTTTTCGTTTTTCGGCCAAAAAACTAGAATTCCGCGCGATTCCGATATTTTCGTGTACTATAGCCTACGCCTTCGAAGTGAACCCGGGAACTCCAGACCCCTATCGCCTAAAATTTTTCCGGACTATCAAATACGACCTAATGAACCATAGTCACCGCCCAGCCATGATCATTCCTCATTTGTTGCGTTTTACGGCCAAAAAACTAGAATTCCACCCGATTACAATATTTTTGTGTGCTATTGCCCACCCTTCCAAGTGGTTCCGGGACCCCCGGACCCCGATCGTCTAAAATTTTTCCGGGCCGTCAAATACGACCTAAGAAACCATAGTAACCGCCCCGCCATCATCGTTTCTCATTTTTTGCATTTTTCGGCCAAAAAACTAGAATTACGCCCGATTCCCATATTTTGGTGTGCTATACCATGCCTTCCAAGTGGTCCGGGGAGTCGCGGACCCCGATCGCCTAAAATTTTTCCGAACTATCAAATACGACCTAAGGTACCATAGTCACCGACCCACCATGATCGTTCCAAATGCTTTGCATTTTTCGGCCAAAAAACTAGAAGTCCGCGCGATTTGCATATTTTCGTGTGCTATAGCTTAAGCTCCCGGGACCCCTATAGCTTACGCCTTCCGAGTGGTCCCGGGAGCCATGGACCCCGATTGCCTAAAATTTTTCGGGCCATCAAATACGAACTAAGGAACCATAGTCACCGCCCCACCATGATCGTTCCTCATTTATGGCGTTTTTCGGCCAAAAAACTAGAATTTCGCTCGATTACCATATTTTTGTGTGCTATTGCCCACGCCTTCCGAGTGGGCCGGGCAGCCAGACTCGGATCGCCTGAAATATTTTTGGGCCATAAATTAGGACCTAAGGAACCATAGTCACCGCCTCGCCATGATCGTTCCTCATTTTTTGCATTTTTTGGCCAAAAAACTAGAATTCTGCCCGATTCTCATGTGTGCTATCGCCCACGCCTTCCGAGTGGGTCGGGCCCCCCGGAGCCGGATCGCCTAAAATTTTTCGGGCCGTCAAATACGACCTATGGAACCATAGTCACCGCCTTGCCATGATCGTTCATAGTCTTTTACGTTTTTCAGCCAAAAAACTAGAATTCCGCGCGATTTCCATATTTTCGTGTGCTTTAGCCCACGCCTTCCAAGGGGTACAGGGAACCCCGATCCCCGATCGCCTAAAAATTTTCCGGGCCATCAAATACGACCTAAGGAACCATAGTAACCTCCCCGCCATGATCGTTCCTCATTTTTTGCATTTTTCGGCCAAACAACAAGAATTCCGCGCGATTCTCATATTTTTGTGTGTTATAGCCCACGCCTTCCGAGTGGTCCCGGGACCTCCTGACCCCTATTGGCTAATATTTTTCCGGACTATCAAATACGACCTAAGGAACCATAGTATCCGCCCCGCCATGATCGTTCTCATTTTTTGCGTTTTTCGGCCAAACAAATAGCATTCCGGGCGATTCCCATATTTTCGTGTCCTATAGCCCACGCCTTCCAAGTGAACCCGGGAACTCCGGACCCCTATCGCCTAAAATTTTTCCGGACTATCAAATACGACCTAAGGAACCATAGTCACCGCCCAGCCATGATCATTCCTCATTTGTTGCGTTTTTCGGCCAAAAAACTAGAATTCCGCCCGATTACAATATTTTTGTGTGCAGCCCACCCTTCCAAGTGGTTCCGGGACCCCCGGACCCCGATCGCCTAAATTTTTTCCGAGCTGTCAAATACAACTAAAGAACCATAGTAACCGCCCCGCCATCATCGTTTCTCATTTTTTGCATTTTTCGGCCAAAAAACTAGAATTACGCCCGATTCCCATATTTTCGTGTGCTATACCCACGCCTTCCAAGTGGTCCGGGGAGCCGCGGACCCCGATCGCCTAAAATTTTTCCGGACTATCAAATACGACCTAAGGTACCATAGTCACCGCCCCACCATGATCGTTCCAAATGCTTTGCATTTTTCGGCCAAAAAACTAGAACTCCGCGCGATTTGCATATTTTAGTGTGCTATAGCTTACGCCTTCCGAGTGGTCCCGGGAGCCGTGGACCCCGATCGCCTAAAATTTTCCGGGCCATCAAATACGACCTAAGGAACCATAGTCACCGCCCCGCCTTGATCGTTCCTCATTTATGGCATTTTTCGGCCAAAAAACTAGAATTCCGCTCGATCACCATATTTTTTGTGTGCTATTGCCCACGCCTTCCGAGTGGGCCTGGCCGCCGGACTCGGATCGCCTAAAAAATTTCGGGCCATCAATTAGGACCTAAGGAACCATAGTCACCGCCTCGCCATGATCGTTCCTCATTTTTTGCATTTTTTAGCCAAAAACCTAGAATTCTGCCCGATTCCCATATTTTTTATCGCCCACGCCTTCCGAGTGGGTCGGGCCCCCCGGAGCCGGATCGCCTAAAATTTTCCGGGCCGTCAAATACGACCTAAGGAACCATAGTCACCGCCCTGCCATGATCGTTCCTAGTCTTTTACGTTTTTCAGCCAAAAAACTAGAATTCCGCGCGATTTCCATATTTTCGTGTGCTTTAGCCCACGCCTTCCAAGGGGTACCGGGAACCCCGATCCCCGATCGCCTAAAAATTTTCCGGGCCATCAAATATGACCTAAGGAACCATAGTAACCTCCCCGCCATGATCGTTCCTCATTTTTTGCGTTTTTCGGCCAAACAACTAGAATTCCGCGCGATTCCCATATTTTTGTGTGTTATAGCCCACGCCTTCCGAGTGGTCCCGGGACCTCCTGACCCCTATTGGCTAATATTTTTCCGGACTATCAAATACGACCTAAGGAACCATAGTATCCGCCCCGCCATGATCGTTCCTCATTTTTTGCGTTTTTCGGCCAAACAACTAGCATTCCGCGCGATTCCCATATTTTCGTGTCCTATAGCCCACGCCTTCCAAGTGAACCCGGAACTCCGGACCCCTATCGCCTAAAATATTTCCGGACTATCAAATACGACCTAAGGAACCATAGTCACCGCCCAGCCATGATCATTCCTCATTTGTTGCGTTTTTCGGCCAAAAAACTAGAATTCCGCCCGATTACAATATTTTTGTGTGCAGCCCACCCTTCCAAGTGGTTCCGGGACCCCCGGACCCCGATCGCCTAAAATTTTTCCGTGCCGTCAAATACAACTAAGGAACCATAGTAACCGCCCCGCCATCATCGTTTCTCATTTTTTGCATTTTTCTGCCAAAAAACTAGAATTACGCCCGATTCCCATATTTTCGTGTGCTATACCCACGCCTTCCAAGTGGTCCGGGGAGCCGCAGACCCCTATCGCCTAAAATTTTTCCGGACTATCAAGTACGACCTAAGGTACCATAGTCACCGCCCCACCATGATCGTTCCAAATGCTTTGCATTTTTCGGCCAAAAATTAGAACTTCGCGCGATTTGCATATTTTAGTGTGCTATAGCTTACGCCTTCCGAGTGGTCCCGGGAGCCGTGGACCCCGATTGCCTAAAATTTTCCGGGCCATCAAATACGACCTAAGGAACCATAGTCACCGCCCCGATATGATCGTTCCTCATTTATTGCGTTTTTCGTCCAAAAAACTAGAATTTCGCTCGATTACCATATTTTTGTGTGCGCCCACGCATTCCGAGTGGGCCGGGCCGCCGGACTCGGATCGCTTAAAATTTTTTCGGGCCATCAATTAGGACCTAATGAACCATAGTCACCGCCTCGCCATGATCCTTCCTCATTTTTTGCAGTTTTTGGCCAAAAAACTAGAATTCCGCCCGATTCCCATATTTTTGTATGCTATCGCCCACGCCTTCCGAGTGGGTCGGGCCCCCCGGAGCCGGATCGCCTAAAAATTTTTCGGACTATCAAATACGACCTAAGGAACCATAGTCACCGCCCCGCCATGATCGTTCCTAGTCTTTTGCGTTTTTCAGCCAAAAAACTAGAATTCCGCGCGATTTCCATATTTTCGTGTGCTTTAGCTCACGCCTTCCAAGGGGTCCCGGGAACCCCAAACCCCGATCGCCTAAAAATTTTCCGGGCCATCAAATATGACCTAAGGAACCATAGTAACCACCCCGCCATGATCGTTCCTCATTATTTGCGTTTTTCGGCCAAACAACTAGAATTCCGCGCGATTCCCATATTTTTGTTTGTTATAGCCCACGCCTTCCGAGTGGTCCCGGGACGTCCTGACCCCTATCGCCAAGTATTTTTCTGGACTATCAAATACGACCTAAGGAACCATAGTATCCGCCCCGCCCGGATCGTTCCTCATTTTTTGCATTTTTCGGCCAAACAACTAGAATTCCGCGCGATTCCCATATTTTTGTGTGTTATAGCCCACACCTTCCGAGTGGTCCCGGGCCATCCGGACCCCTATCGCCTAAAATTTTTCCGGACTATCAAATATGACCTAAGGAACCATAGTATCCGCCCCGCCATGATCGTTCCTCATTTTTTGTGTTTTTCGGCCAAACAACTAGAATTCCGCGCGATTCCCATATTTTTGTGTGTTATAGCCGACACCTTCCGAGTGGTCCCGGGACCTCCGGACCCCTATCGCCTAAAATTTTTCCGGACTATCAAATATGACCTAAGGAACCATAGTATCCGCCCCGCCATGATCGTTCCTCATTTTTTGCGTTTTTCGGCCAAACAACTAGAATTCCGCGCGATTCCCATATTTTTATGTGTTATAGCCCACACGTTCCGAGTGGTCCCGGGACCTCCGGACCCCTATCGCCTAAAATTTTTCCGGACTATCAAATATGACCTAAGGAACCATAGTATCCACCCCGCCATGATCGTTCCTCATTTTTTGCGTTTTTCGGCCAAACAACTAGAATTCCGCTCTATCCCATATTTTTGTGTGTTATAGCCCACGCCTTCCGAGTGGTCCCGGGTCTCCGGACCCCTATCGCCTAAAATTTTTCCGGACTATGAAATAAGACCTAAGGAATCATAGTCACCGCCCAGCCATGATCGTTCCTAGTTTTTTCTGCTTTTCGGCCAAAAAACTAGAATTCCGCGCGATTCACATATTTTCGTGTCCTATAGCCTACTCCTTTGAAGTGAACCCGGGAACTCCGGACCCCTATCGCCTAAAATTTTTCCGGACTAACAAATACGACCTAAGAAACCATAGTCACCGCCCAGCCATGATCATTCCTCATTTGTTGCGTTTTTCGACCAAAAACTAGAATTCCGCCCGATTACAATATTTTTGTGTGCTATTGCCCACCCTTCCAAGTGGTTCCGGGACCCCCGGACCCCGATTGCCTAAAAATTTTCTGGGCCATCAAATACGACCTAAGGAACCATAGTAACCACCCCGCCATCATCGTTTCTCATTTTTTGCATTTTTCGGCCAAAAAATTAGAATTACGCCCGATTCCCATATTTTCGTGTGCTATACCCACGCCTTCCAAGTGGTCCGGGGAGCCGCGGACCCCGATCGCCTAAAATTTTTCCGGACTATCAAATACGACCTAAGAAACCATAGTTACCGCCCCACCATGATCGTTCCAAATGCTTTGCATTTTTCGGCCAAGAAATTAGAACTCTGCGCGATTTGCATATTTTAGTGTGCTATAGCTTACGCCTTCCGAGTGGTCCCGGGAGCCCCGAACCCCGATCGCCTAAAAATTTTCCGGGGAATCAAATACGACCTAAGGAACCATAGTAACCACCCCGCCATGATCGTTCCTTATTTTTTGCGTTTTTCGGCCAAACAACTAGAATTCCGCGCGATTCCCATATTTTTGTGTGTTATAGCCCACACCTTCCGAGTGGTCCCGGGACCTCCGGACCCCTATCGCCTAAAATTTTTCCGGACTATCAAATATGACCTAAGGAACCATAGTATCCGCCGCGCCATGATCGTTCCTCATTTTTTGCGTTTTTCGGCCAAACAACTAGAATTCCGCGCGATTCCCATATTTATGTGTGTTATAGCCCACACCTTCCGAGTGGTCCCGGGACCTCCGAACCCCTATCGCCTAAAATTTTTGTGGACTATCAAATATGACCTAAGGAACCATAGTATCCTCCCCTCCATGATCGTTCCTCATTTTTTGCGTTTTTCGGCCAAACAACTAGAATTCCGCGCGATTCCCATATTTTTGTGTGTTATAGCCCACGACTTCCGAGTGGTCCCGGGACCTCCTGGCCCCTATCGCCTAATATTTTTTCAGACTATCAAATACGACCTAAGGAACCATAGTATCCGCCCCGCCATGATCGTTCCTCATTTTTTGCGTTTTTCGGCCAAACAACTAGAATTCCGCGCGATTCCCATATTTTTATGTGTTATAGCCCACACGTTCCGAGTGGTCCCGGGACCTCCGGACCCCTATCGCCTAAAATTTTTCCGGACTATCAAATATGACCTAAGGAACCATAGTATCCGCCCCGCCATGATCGTTTCTCATTTTTTGCGTTTTTCGGCCAAACAACTAGAATTCCGCTCTATCCCATATTTTTGTGTGTTATAGCCCACGCCTTCCGAGTGGTCCCGGGTCTCCGGACCCCTATTGCCTAAAATTTTTCCGGACTATGAAATAAGACCTAAGGAATCATAGTCACCGCCCAGCCATGATCGTTCCTAGTTTTTTCTGCTTTTCGGCCAAAAAACTAGAATTCCGCGCGATTCACATATTTTCGTGTCCTATAGCCTACTCCTTTGAAGTGAACCCGGGAACTCCGGACCCCTATCGCCTAAAATTTTTCCGGACTAACAAATACGACATAAGAAACCATAGTCACCGCCCAGCCATGATCATTCCTCATTTGTTGCGTTTTTCGACCAAAAACTAGAATTCCGCCCGATTACAATATTTTTGTGTGCTATTGCCCACCCTTCCAAGTGGTTCCGGGACCCCCGGACCCCGATTGCCTAAAAATTTTCTGGGCCATCAAATACGACCTAAGGAACCATAGTAACCACCCCGCCATCATCGTTTCTCATTTTTTGCATTTTTCGGCCAAAAAATTAGAATTACGCCCGATTCCCATATTTTCGTGTGCTATACCCACGCCTTCCAAGTGGTCCGGGGAGCCGCGGACCCCGATCGCCTAAAATTTTTCCGGACTATCAAATACGACCTAAGAAACCATAGTCACCGCCCCACCATGATCGTTCCAAATGCTTTGCATTTTTCGGCCAAGAAATTAGAACTCTGCGCGATTTGCATATTTTAGTGTGCTATAGCTTACGCCTTCCGAGTGGTCCCGGGAGCCCCGAACCTCGATCGCCTAAAAATTTTCCGGGGAATCAAATACGACCTAAGGAACCATAGTAACCACCCCGCCATGATCGTTCCTTATTTTTTGCATTTTTCGGCCAAACAACTAGAATTCCGCGCGATTCCCATATTTTTGTGTGTTATAGCCCACACCTTCCGAGTGGTCCCGGGACCTCCGGACCCCTATCGCCTAAAATTTTTCCGGACTATCAAATATGACCTAAGGAACCATAGTATCCGCCGCGCCATGATCGTTCCTCATTTTTTGCGTTTTTCGGCCAAACAACTAGAATTCCGCGCGATTCTCATATTTATGTGTGTTATAGCCCACACCTTCCGAGTGGTCCCGGGACCTCCGGACCCCTATCGCCTAAAATTTTTGTGGACTATCAAATATGACCTAAGGAACCATAGTATCCTCCCCTCCATGATCGTTCCTCATTTTTTGCGTTTTTCGGCCAAACAACTAGAATTCCGCGCGATTCCCATATTTTTGTGTGTTATAGCCCACGACTTCCGAGTGGTCCCGGGACCTCCTAACCCCTATCGCCTAATATTTTTTCGGACTATCAAATACGATCTAAGGAACCATAGTATCCGCCCCGCCATGATCGTTCCTCATTTTTTGCGTTTTTCGGCCAAACAACTAGAATTCCGCGTGATTCCCATATTTTTGTTTGTTATAGCCCACACCTTCCGAGTGGTCCCGGGACCTCCTGACCCTTATCGCCAAGTATTTTTCCGGACTATCAAATACCACCTAAGGAACCATAGTATCCGCCCCGCCAGGATCGTTCCTCATTTTTTGCGTTTTTCGGCCAAACAACTAGAATTCCGCGCGATTCCCATATTTTTGTGTGTTATAGCCCACACGTTCCGAGTGGTCCCGGGACCTCCGGACCCCTATCGCCTAAATTTTTTTCGGACTATCAAATACGACCTAAGGAACCATAGTCACCGCCCAGCCATGATCATTCCTCATTTGTTGCGTTTTTCGACCAAAAAACTAGAATTCCGCCCGATTACAATATTTTTGTGTGCTATTGCCCACCCTTCTAAGTGGTTCCGGGACCCCCGGACCCCGATCGCCTAAAATTTTTCCGGGCCGTCAAATACGACCTAAGGAACCATAGTAACCACCCCGCCATCATCGTTTCTCATTTTTTGCATTTTTCGGCCAAAAAACTAGAATTACGCCCGATTCCCATATTTTCGTGTGCTATACCCACGCCTTCCAAGTGTCCGGGGAGCCGCGGACCCCGATCGCCTAAAATTTTTCCGGACTATCAAATACGACCTAAGGTACCATAGTCACCGCCCCACCATGATCGTTCCAAATGCTTTGCATTTTTCGGCCAAAAAACTAGAACTCCGCGCGATTTGCATATTTTAGTGTGCTAAAGCTTACGCCTTCCGAGTGGTCTCGGGAGCCGTGGACCCCGATCGCCTAAAATTTTCCAGGCCATCAAATACGACCTAAGGAACCATAGTCACCGCCCCGCCATGATCGTTCCTCATTTATTGCGTTTTTCGGCCAAAAAACTAGAATTCCGCTCGATTACCATATTTTTGTGTGCGCCCACGCCTTCCGAGTGGGCCGGGCCGCCGGACTCGGATCGCCTAAAAAATTTTCGGGCCATCAATTAGGACCTAAGGAACCATATTCAGCGCCTCGCCATGATCGTTCCTAGTCTTTTGCGTTTTTCAGCCAAAAAACTATAATTCCACGCGATTTCCATATTTTCGTGTGCTTTAGCCCTCGCCTTCCAAGGGGTCCCGGGAACCCCGAACCTCGATCGCCTAAAAATTTTCCGGGAAATCAAATATGACCTAAGGAACCATAGTAACCACCCCACCATGATCGTTCCTCATTTTTTGCGTTTTTCGGCCAAACAACTAGAATTCCGCGCGATTCCCATATTTTTGTGTGTTATAGCCTACGCCTTCCGAGTGGTCCCGGGACCTCCTGACCCCTATCGCCTAAAATTTTTCCGGACTATCAAATACGACCTAAGGAACCATAGTATCCGCCCCGCCATGATCGTTCCTCATTTTTTGTGTTTTTCGGCCAAACAACTAGAATTCCGCGCGATCCCATATTTTTGTGTGTTATAGCCCACGCCTTCCGATTGGTCCCGGGACCTCCTAACCCCTATCGCCTAAAATTTTTCCGGACTATCAAATACGACCTAAGGAACCATAGTATCCGCCCCGCCATGATCGTTCCTCATTGTTTGCGTTTTTCGGCCAAACAACTAGAATTCCGCGCGATTCCCATATTTTTGTGTGTTATAGCCCACGCCTTCCGAGTGGTCCCGGGACCTCCGGACCCCTATCGCCTAATATTTTTCCGGACTATCAAATAAGACCAAAGGAACCATAGTCACCGCCCTGCCAAGATCTTTCCACATTTTTTGCATGTTACTGAAAAAGACCTAGAATTTCGCCCGATTCCCATATTTTCGTGTGCTATACCCACGCATTCCGAGTGGTCCCAAGAGCCGCGGACCCCGATCGCCTAAAAATTTTTCGGGCAATCAAATACGACCTAAGGAACCATAGTATCCGCCCCGCTATGATCGTTCCTTATTTTTTGCGTTTTATGGCCAAACAACTAGAATTACGCGCGATTCCCACATTTTTGTGTGTTATAGCCCACACGTTCCGATTGGTCCCGGGACCTCCGGACCCCTATCGCCTAAAATTTTTTCGGACTATCAAATACGACCTAAGGAACCATAGTTACCGCCCAGCCATGATCATTCCTCATTTGTTGCATTTTTCGGCCAAAAAACTAGAATTCCGCCCGATTACAATATTTTTGTGTGCTATTGCCCACCCTTCCAAGTGGTTCCGGGACCCCCGGACCCCGATCGCCTAAAATTTTTCCGGGCCGTCAAATACGACCTAAGGAACCATAGTAACCGCCCCGCCATCATCGTTTCTCATTTTTTGCATTTTTCGGCCAAAAAACTAGAATTACGCCCGATTCCCATATTTTCGTGTGCTATACCCACGCCTTCCAAGTGGTCCGGGGAGCCGCGGACCCCGATCGCCTAAAATTTTTCCGGACTATCAAATACGACCTAAGGTACCATAGTCACCGCCCCACCATGATCGTTCCAAATGCTTTGCATTTTTCGGCCAAAAAACTAGAACTCCGCGCGATTTGCATATTTTAGTGTGCTATAGCTTATGCCTTCCGAGTGGTCTCGGGAGCCGTGGACCCCGATCGCCTAAAATTTTCCGGGCCATCAAATACGACCTAAGGAATCATAGTCACCGCCCCGCCATGATCGTTCCTCATTTATTGCGTTTTTCGGCCAAAAAACTAGAATTTCGCTCGATTACCATATTTTTGTGTGCGCCCACGCCTTCCGAGTGGGCCGGGCTGCCGGACTCGGATCGCCTAAAAAATTTTCGGGCCATCAATTAGGACCTAAGGAACCATATTCAGCGCCTCGCCATGATCGTTCCTAGTCTTTTGCATTTTTCAGCCAAAAAACTATAATTCCACGCGATTTCCATATTTTCGTGTGCTTTAGCCCACGCCTTCCAAGGGGTCCCGGGAACCCCGAACCCCGATCGCCTAAAAATTTTCCGGGAAATCAAATATGACCTAAGGAACCATAGTAACCACCCCGCCATGATCGTTCCTCATTTTTTGCGTTTTTCGGCCAAACAACTAGAATTCCGCGCGATTCCCATATTTTTGTGTGTTATAGCCCACGCCTTCCGAGTGGTCCCGGGACCTCCTGACCCCTATCGCCTAAAAATTTTCCGGACTATCAAATACGACCTAAGGAACCATAGTATCCGCCCCGCCATGATCGTTCCTCATTTTTTGCGTTTTTCGGCCAAACAACTAGAATTCCGCGCGATTCCCATATTTTTGTGTGTTATAGCCCACGCCTTCCGAGTGGTCCCGGGACCTCCTAACCCCTATCGCCTAAAATTTTTCCGGACTATCAAATACGACCTAAGGAACCATAGTATCTGCCCCGCCATGATCGTTCCTCATTGTTTGCGTTTTCGGCCAAACAACTAGAATTCCGCGCGATTCCCATATTTTTGTGTGTTATAGCCCACGCCTTCCGAGTGGTCCCGGGACCTCCGGACCCCTATCGCCTAATATTTTTCCGGACTATCAAATAAGACCAAAGGAACCATAGTCACCGCCCTGCCAAGATCTTTCCACATTTTTTGCATGTTACTGAAAAAGACCTAGAATTTCGCCCGATTCCCATATTTTCGTGTGCTATACCCACGCATTCCGAGTGGTCCCAAGAGCCGCGGACCCCGATCGCCTAAAATTTTTCCGGGCAATCAAATACGACCTAAGGAACCATAGTATCCGCCCTGCCATGATCGTTCCTTATTTTTTGCGTTTATCGGCCAAACAACTAGAATTACGCGCGATTCCCATATTTTTGTGTGTTATAGCCCACACCTTCCGAGTGGTCCCGGGACCTCCGGACCCCTATCGCCTAAAATTTTTCCGGACTATCAAATACGGCCTAAGGAACCATAGTGACCGCCCTGCCATGATCATTCCTCATTTGTTGCATTTTTCGGCCAAAAAACTAGAATTTCGCCCGATTACAATATTTTTGTGTGCTATTGCCCACCTTTGCAAGTGGTTTCGGGACCCTCGGACCCCGATCGCCTAAAATTTTTCCGGGCCGTCAAATACGACCTAAGGAACCATAGTAACCGCCCCGCCATCATCGTTTCTCATTTTTTGCATTTTTCGGCAAAAAAACTAGAATTACGCCCGATTCCCATATTTTCGTGTGCTATACCCGCGCTTTCCAAGTGGTCCGGGGAGTCGCGAACCCAGATCGCCTAAAATTTTTCCGGACTATCAAATATGACCTAAGGTACTATAGTCACTGCCCCACCATGATCATTCCAAATGCTTTGCATTTTTCGGCCAAAAAACTAGAACTCCGCGCGATTTGCATATTTTAGTTTGCTATAGCTTACGCCTTCCGAGTGGTCCCGGGAGCCGTGGACCCCGATCGCCTAAAATTTTCCGGGCCATCAAATACGACCTAAGGAACCATATTCACCGCCCCGCCATGATCATTCCTCATTTATTGTGTTTTTTGGCCAAAAAACTAGAATTTCGCTCGATTACCATATTTTTGTGTGCTATTGCCCACGCCTTCCGAGTGGGCCGGGCCATCGGACTCGGATCGCCTAAAATTTTTCCGGGCCATCAATTAGGACCTAAGGAGCCATAGTCACTGCCTCGCCATGATCGTTCCTCATTTTTTGCATTTGTTGGCCAAATAACTAGAATTTCGCCCGATTCCCATATTTTTGTGTGCTATCGCCCACGCCTTCCGAGTGGGTTCAGGGCCCCCGGAGCCGGATCGCCTAAAAATTTTCCGGACTATTAAATACGACCTAAGGAACCATAGTCACCGCCATGCTTTGCGTTTTTCATGCAAAGCATTTGGAATGATCATGGCGGGGCGGTAACTATGGTTCCTTAGGTCGTATTTGATGGCCCGGAAAATTTTAGACGATCGGGGTCCACAGCTCCCGGGACCACTCGGAAGGCGTAAGCTATAGCACACGAAAATATGGTAATCGGGCGAAATTCTAGGTCTTTTTCAGTAACATGCAAAAAATGTGGAAAGATCTTGGCAGGGCGGTGACTATGGTTCCTTTGGTCTTATTTGATTGTCCGGAAATATATTTGGCGATAGGGGTCCGTAGGTCCCGGGACCACTCGGAAGGCGTGGGCTATAACACACAAAAATATGGGAATCGCGCGGAATTCTAGTTGTTTGGCCGAAAAACGCAAAAATGAGGAATGATCATGGCGGGGTGGTTACTATGGTTCCTTAGATCATATTTGATGGCCCAGAAAAATTTTAGGCGATCGGGGTTCGAGGTTCCTAGGACCCCTTGGAAGGCGTGGGCTTTCACGAAAATATGGAAATCGCTCGGAATTCTAGTTTTTTCGCTGAATAACACAAAAGACTAGGAACGATCATGGCGGGGTGGTGACTATGGTTCCTTAGGTCGTCTTTGATAGTCCAAAAAATTTTTAGGCGATCCGGCTCCGGGGGCCCGACCCACTCGGAAGGCGTGGGCGATAGTACACAAAAAGATGGGAATCGGGCGGAATTCTAGTTTTTTGGTTAAAAAATGCAAAAAATAAGGAACGATCATGGCGAGGTGGTGACTATGGTTCCTTAGGTCCTAATTGATGGCCCGAAAATTTTTAGGCGATCCGAGTTCGGCGGCCCGGCCCACTCGGAAGGCGCAAGCTATAGCACACAAAAATATGCAAATCGCGTGGAGTTCTAGTTTTTTGGCCGAAGAATGCAAAGCATTTGGAACGATCATGGTGGGGCGGTGACTATGGTACCTTAGGTCGTATTTTATAGTCCGGAAAATTTATAGGCGATCGGGGTCCGCGGCTCCCCGGACCACTTGGAAGGCGTGGGTATAGCACACGAAAATATGGGAATCAGGCGTAATTCAAGTTTTTTGGCCGAAAAATGCAAAAAATCAGAAACTATCATGGCTGGGCGGTGACTATGGTTCCTTAGGTCTTATTTGATAGTCCGGAAAAATTTTAGGCGATAGGGGTCCGTAGACCCGGGACCACTCGGAAGGCGTGGGCTATAACACAAAAAAATATGGGATCGCGCAAAATTCTAGTTGTTTGGCCGAAAAATGCAAAAAATGAGGAACTATCATTGCGGGGCAGATACTATGGTTCCTTAGGTCGTATTTGATAGTCCGGAAAAATTTTAGGCGATAGGGGTCAGGAGGTCCCGGGACCACTCGGAAGGCGTGGGCTGTAACACACAAAAATATGAGAATCGCGCGGAATTCTAGTTGTTTGGCCGAAAAACGCAAAAAATGAGGAACGATCATGGCGGGGTGGTTACTATGGTTCCTTAGATCGTATTTGATGGCCCGGAAAAATTTTAGGCGATCGGGGTTCGAGGTTCCTAGGACCCCTTGGAAGGCGTGGGCTTTCACGAAAATATGGAAATCGCTCGGAATTCTAGTTTTTTCGCTGAATAACACAAAAGACTAGGAACGATCATGGCGGGGTGGTGACTATGGTTCCTTAGGTCGTCTTTGATAGTCCAAAATATTTTTAGGCGATCCGGCTCCGGGGGGCCCGACCCACTCGGAAGGCGTGGGCGATAGTACACAAAAAGATGGGAATCGGGCGGAATTCTAGTTTTTTGGTTAAAAATTGCAAAAAATAAGGAACGATCATGGCGAGGTGGTGACTATGGTTCCTTAGGTCCTAATTGATGGCCCGAAAATTTTTAGGCGATCCGAGTTCGGCGGCCCGGCCCACTCGGAAGGCGCAAGCTATAGCACACAAAAATATGCAAATCGCGTGGAGTTCTAGTTTTTTGGCCGAAGAATGCAAAGCATTTGGAACGATCATGGTGGGGCGGTGACTATGGTACCTTAGGTCGTATTTTATAGTCCGGAAAATTTATAGGCGATCGGGGTCCGCGGCTCCCCGGACCACTTGGAAGGCGTGGGTATAGCACACGAAAATATGGGAATCAGGCGTAATTCTAGTTTTTTGGCCGAAAATGCAAAAAATCAGAAACTATCATGGCTGGGCGGTGACTATGGTTCCTTAGGTCTTATTTGATAGTCCGGAAAAATTTTAGGCGATAGGGGTCCGTAGACCCGGGACCACTCGGAAGGCGTGGGCTATAACACAAAAAAATATGGGATCGCGCAAAATTCTAGTTGTTTGGCCGAAAAATGCAAAAAATGAGGAACTATCATTGCGGGGCGGATACTATGGTTCCTTAGGTCATATTTGATAGTCCGGAAAAATTTTAGGCGATAGGGGTCAGGAGGTCCCGGGACCACTCGGAAGGCGTGGGCTGTAACACACAAAAATATGAGAATCGCGCGGAATTCTAGTTGTTTGGCCGAAAAACGCAAAAAATGAGGAACGATCATGGCGGGGAGGTTACTATGGTTCCTTAGATCGTATTTGATGGCCCGAAAAATTTTTAGGCGATCGGGGTTCGGGGTTCCCGGGACCCCTTGGAAGGCGTGGGCTAAAGCACCCGAAAATATGGAAATCGCGCGGAATTCTAGTTTTTTGGCTGAATAACACAAAAGACAAGGAACGATCGTGGCGGGGCGGTGACTATGGTTCCTTAGGTCGTATTTGATGGTCCGAAAAATTTTTAGGCGATCCGGCTCCGGGGGGCCCGGCCCACTCGGAAGGCGTGGGCGATAGCACACAAAAATATGGGAATCGGGCGGAATTCTAGTTTTTGGCCAAAAAATGCAAAAAATGAGGAACGATCATGGCGAGGCGGTGACTATGGTTCCTTAGGTCATAATTGATGGCCCGAAAAGTTTTTAGGCGATCCGAATCCGGTGGCCCGGCCCATTCGGAAGGCGTGGGCCCACACAAAAATATGGTAATCGAGCGGAATTCTAGTTTTTTGGCCGAAAAACGCAATAAATAAGGAACGATCATGGCATGGCAGTGACTATGGTTCCTTAGGTCGTATTTGATGGCCCGGAAAATTTTAGGCGATCGGGGTCCACGGCTCTAGGGACCACTCGGAAGGCGTAAGCTATAGCACACGAAAATATGCAAATCGCGCGGAGTTCTAGTTTTTTGGCCAAAAAATACAAAGCATTTGGAACGATCATGGTTGGGCGGTGACTATGGTACCTTAGGTCGTATTTGATAGTCCGGAAAAATATTAGGCGATAGGGGTCCTGAGACCCGGGACTACTCGGAAGGCGTGGGCTATAACACACAAAAATATGGGAATCGCACGGAATTCTAGTTATTTGGCCGAAAAACGCAAAAAATGAGGAACGATCATGGCCGGGCGGTGACTATGGTTCCTTAGGTCTTATTTGATAGTCCGAAAAAATATTAGGCGATAGGGGTCCGGAGGTCCCGGGACCACTCGGAAGGCATGGGCTATAACACACAAAAATATGGGAATCGCGCGGAATTCTAGTTGTTTGGCCGAAAAACGCACAAAATGAGGAACAATCATAGCGGGGCGGATACTATAGTTCCTTAGGTCGTATTTGATAGTCCGGAAATATTTTAGGCGATAGGGGTCAAGAGGTCCCGGGACCACTCGAAGGCGTGGGCTATAACACACAAAAATAAGGGAATCGCGCGGAATTCTAGTTGTTTGGCCGAAAAACACAAAAAATGAGGAACGATCATGGCGGGGTGGTTACTATGCTTCCTTATGTCATATTTGATGGCCCGGAAAATTTTTAGGCGATCGGGGTTCGGGGTTCCCGGGACCCCTTGGAAGGCGTGGGCTAAAGCACACGAAAATATGGAAATCGCGCGGAATTCTAGTTTTTTGGCTGAAATATGCAAAAGACTAGGAACGATCATGGCGGGGCAGTGACTATGATTCCTTAGGTCGTATTTGATAGTCCAGAAAATTTTTAGGCGATCCGGCTCCGGGGGGCCCGACCCACTCGGAAGGCGTGGGCGATAGCACACAAAAATATTGGAATCGGGCGGAATTCTAGTTTTTTGGCCAAAAAATCCAAAAACTGAGGAACGATCATGGCGAGGTGGTGACTATGGTTCCTTAGGTCCTAATTGATGGCCCGAACATTTTTTAGGCGATCCGAGTCCGGCGGGCCGGCCCACTCGGAAGGCGTGGGCGCACACAAAAATATGGTAATCGAGCGGAATTCTAGTTTTTTGTCCGAAAAACGCAACAAATGAGGAATGATCAAGGCTGGGCGGTGACTATGGTTCCTTAGGTCGTATTTGATAGTCCGGAAAATTTTTAGGCGATAGGGGTCCGGAGTTCCCGGGTTCACTTGGAAGGCGTGGGCTATAGGACACGAAAATATGGGAATCGCGCGGAATTCTAGTTTTTTGGCCGAAAAACGGAAAACACTAGGAACGATCATGGCTGGGCGGTGACTATGGTTCCTTAGGTCTTATTTGATAGTCCGGAAAAATTTTAGGCGATAGGGGTCCGGAGACCCGGGACCACTCGGAAGGCGTGGGCTATAACACACAAAAATATGGGATGGCGCGAAATTCTAGTTGTTTGGCCGAAAAACGCAAAAAATGAGGAACGATCATGGCGGGGTGGTTACTATGCTTCCTTATGTCATATTTGATGGCCCGGAAAATTTTTAGGCGATCGGGGTTCGGGGTTCCCGGGACCCCTTGGAAGGCGTGGGCTAAAGCACACAAAAATATGGAAATCGTGCGGAATTCTAGTTTTTTGGCTGAAAAACGCAAAAGACTAGGAACGATCATGGCGGGGCGGTGACTATGGTTTCTTAGGTCATATTTGATAGTCCGGAAAATTTTTAGGCGATCCGGCTCCGGGGGTCCCGACCCACTCGGAAGGCATGGGCGATAGCACACAAAAATATGGGAATCGGGCGAAATTCTAGTTTTTGCCAAAAAATACAAAAATGAGGACCAATCATGGCGGGGCGGTGACTATGGTTCCTTAGGTCGTATTTGATGGCCCGGAAAATTTTAGGCGATCGGGGTCCACGGCTCCCGGGACCACTCGGAAGGCGTAAGCTATAGCACACGAAAATATGCAAATCGCGCGGAGTTCTAGTTTTTTGGCCGAAAAATGCAAAGCATTTGGAACGATCATGGTAGGGCAGTGACTATGGTACCTTAGGTCGTATTTGATAGTCCGGAAAAATTTTAGGCGATCGGGGTCCGCGGCTCCCCGGACCACTTGGAAGGCATGGGTATAGCACACGAAAATATGGGAATCGGGCGTAATTCTAGTTTTTTGGCCGAAAAATGCAAAAAAAGAGAAACGATGATGGCGGGGCGGTTACTATAGTTCCTTAGGTCATATTTGACGGCCCGGAAAAATTTTAGACGATCGGGGTCCGGGGGTCCCGGCACCACTTGGAAGGGTGGGCAATAGCACACAAAAATATTGTAATCGGGCGGAATTCTAGTTTTTTGGCCGAAAAACGCAACAAATGAGGAATGATCATGGCTGGGCGGTGACTATGGTTCCTTTGGTCTTATTTTATAGTCCGGAAAAATATTAGGCGATAGGGGTCAGGAGGTCCCGGGACCACTCGGAAGGCGTGGGCTATAACACACAAAAATATGGGAATCGCACGGAATTCTAGTTATTTGGCCGAAAAACGCAAAAAATGAGGAACGATCATGGCTGGGTGGTGACTATGTTCCTTAGGTCTTATTTGATAGTCCGGAAAAATTTTAGGCGATAGGGGTCCGGAGACCCGGGACCACTCGGAAGGCGTGGGCTATAACACAAAAAAAATATGGGATAGCGCGCACTTCTAGTTGTTTGGCCGAAAAACGCAAAATATGAGGAACGATCATGGCGGGGTGGTTACTATGGTTCCTTAGGTCGTATTTGATGGCCCGGAAAATTTTTAGGCGATCGGGGTTCGGGGTTCCCGGGACCCCTTGGATGGCGTGGGCTAAAGCACACGAAAATATGGAAATCGCGCGGAATTCTAGTTTTTTGGCCGAAAAACGCAAAAGACTAGGAACGATCATGGCGGGGCAGTGACTATGGTTCCTTAGGTCATATTTGATAGTCCGAAAAATTTTTAGGCGATTCGGCTCCGGGGGCCCGACCCACTCGGAAGGCGTGGGCGATAGCACACAAAAATATGAGAATCGGGCGGAATTCTAGTTTTTTGGCCAAAAAATGCAAAACATAAGGAACCATCATGGCGAGGCGGTGACTTTGGTTCCTTAGGTCCTAATTGATGGCTCGAAAAGTTTTTAGGCGATCCGAGTCCGGCGGCCCGGCCCACTCGGAAGGCGTGGGCGCACACAAAAATATGGTAATCGAGCGGAATTCTAGTTTTTTGGCCGAAAAACGCAATAAATGAGGAACGATCATGGCGGGGCGGTGACTATGGTTCCTTAGGTCGTATTTGATGGCCCGGAAAATTTTAGGCGATCGGGGTCCACGGCTCCCGGGACCACTCAGAAGGCGTAAGCTATAGCACACGAATATATGGGAATCGGGCGAAATTCTAGTTTTTTGGCCGAAAAATGCAAAAACTGAGAAACGATAATGGCGGGGCGGTTACTATGGTTCCTTAGGTCATATTTGATAGTCCTGAAAAATTTTAGGTGATAGGGTTCAGGAGGTCCCGGGACCACTCGGAAGGAGTGGGCTATAACACACAAAAATATGGGAATCGCGCGGAATTCTAGTTGTTTGGCCGAAAAACGCAAAAAATGAGGAACGATAATGGCGGGGTTGTTACTATGGTTCCTTAGGTCATATTTGATGGCCCGGAAAATTTTTAGGCGATCGGGGTTCGGGGTTCCCGGGACCCCTTGGAAGGCGTGGGCTAAAGCACACGAAAATATGGAAATCGCGCGGAATTCTAGTTTTTTGGCTGAAAAACGCAAAAGACTAGGAACGATCATGGCGGGGCGGTGACTATGGTTCCTTAGGTCGTATTTGATAGTCCGGAAAATTTTTAGGCGATCCGGCTCCGGGGGGCCCGACCCACTCGGAAGGCGTGGGCGATAGCACACAAAAATATGGGAATCGGGCGGAATTCTAGTTTTTTGGCCAAAAAATGAGGACCAATCATGGCGGGGCGGTGACTATGGTTCCTTAGGTCGTATTTGATGGCCCAGAAAATTTTAGCCGATCGGGGTACACGGCTCCCGGGACCACTCGGAAGGCGTAAGCTATAGCACACGAAAATATGCAAATCGCGCGGAGTTCTAGTTGTTTGGCCGAAAACTGCAAAGCATTTGGAACGATCATGGTAGGGCAGTGACTATGGTACCTTAGGTCGTATTTGATAGTCCGGAAAAATTTTAGGCGATCGGAGTCCGCGGCTCCCCGGACCACTTGGAAGGCGTGGGTATAGTACACGAAAATATGGGAATCGGGCGTAATTCTAGTTTTTTGGCCGAAAAATGCAAAAAATGAGAGACGATGATGGCGGGGCGGTTACTATAGTTCTTTAGGTCGTATTTGACGGCCCGAAAAAATTTTAGGCGATCGGGGTCCGGGGGTCCCGGCACCACTTGGAAGGGTGGGCTATAGCACACAAAAATATTGTAATCGGGCGGAATTCTAGTTTTTTGGCCGAAAAACGCAACAAATGAGGAATGATCACGGCTGGGCGGTGACTATGGTTCCTTTGGTCTTATTGGATAGTCCGGAAAAATATTAGGCGATAGGGGTCAGGAGGTCCCGGGACCACTCGGAAGGCGTGGGCTATAACACACAAAAATATGGGAATCACACGGAATTCTAGTTATTTGGCCGAAAAACGCAAAAAATGAGGAACGATCATGGCTGGGCGGTGACTATGGTTCCTTAGGTCTTAGATCTTATTTGATAGTCCAGAAAAATTTTAGGCGATAGGGGTCCGGAGACCCGGGACCACTCGGAAGGCATGGGCTATAACACAAAAAAATATGGGATAGCGCGCAATTCTAGTTGTTTGGCCGAAAAACACAAAAAATGAGGAACGATCATGGCGGGGTGGTTACTATGCTTCCTTAGGTCATATTTGAAGGCCCGGAAATTTTTTAGGCGATCGGGGTTCGGGGTTCCCGGGACCCCTTGGAAGGCGTGGGCTAAAGCACACGAAAATATGGAAATCGCGCGGAATTCTAGTTTTTTGGCCGAAAAACGCAAAAGACTAGGAACGATTATGGCGGGGCAGTGACTATGGTTCCTTAGGTCGTATTTGATAGTCCGGAAAATTTTTAGGCGATTCGGCTCCGGGGGGCCCGACCCACTCGGAAGGCGTGGGCGATAACACACAAAAATATGGGAATCGGGCGGAATTCGAGTTTTTTGGCCATAAAATCCAAAAAATGAGGAACGATCATGGCGAGGCAGTGACTATGGTTCCTTAGGTCCTAATTGATGGCCCGAAAATTTTTTAGGCGATCCGAGTCCGGCGGCCCGGCCCACTCGGAAGGCATGGGCGCACACAAAAATATGGTAATCGAGCGGAATTCTAGTTTTTTGGCCGAAAAACGCAATAAATGAGGAACGATCATGGCGGGGCGGTGACTATGGTTCCTTTGGTCGTATTTGAAGGCCCGAAAAATTTTAGGTGATCGGGGTCCATGGCTCCCGGGACCACTCGGAAGGCATAAGCTATAGCACACGAAAATATGGGAATCGGGCAAAATTCTAGTTTTTTGGCCGAAAAATGCAAAAACTGAGAAATGATAATGGCGGGGCGGTTACTATGGTTCCTTAGGTCATATTTGACGGCCCGAAAAAATTTTAGGCGATCGGGGTCCGGGGGTCCTGGAACCACTTGGAAGGGTGGGCAATATCAGACAAAAATATTGTAATCGGGCGTAATTCTAGTTGTTTGGCCGAAAAACTAAAAAAATGAGGAACGATCATGGTGGGGTTGTTACTATGGTTCCTTAGGTCGTATTTGTTGGCCCGGAAAATTTTTAGGCGATCGGGGTTCGGGATTCCCGGGACCCCTTGGAAGGCGTGGGCTAAAGCACAAGAAAATATGGAAATCGCGCGGAATTCTAGTTTTTTGGCTGAAAAACGCAAAAGACTAGGAACGATCATGGCGGGGCGGTGACTATGGTTTCTTAGGTCGTATTTGATAGTCCGGAAAATTTTTAGGCGATCCGGCTCCGGGGGGCCCGACCCACTCGGAAGTCGTGGGCGATAGCACACAACAATATGGGAATCGGGCGGAATTCTAGTTTTTTGGCCAAAAAATGCAAAAAATGAGGAACAATCATGGCGGGGCGGTGACTATGGTTCCTTAGGTCGTATTTGATGGCCCGGAAAATTTTAGGCGATCGGGGTCCACGGCTCCCGGGACCACTCGGAAGGCGTAAGCTATAGCACACGAAAATAAGCAAATCGCGCGGAGTTCTAGTTTTTTGGCCGAATAATGCAAAGCATTTGGAACGATCATGGTGGGGCAGTGACTATGGTACCTTAGGTCGTACTTGATAGTCCGGAAAAATTTTAGGCGATCGGGGTCCGCGGCTCCCCGGACCACTTGGAAGGCCTTGGGTATAGCACACGAAAATATGGGAATCGGGCGTAATTCTAGTTTTTTGGCCGAAAAATGCAAAAAATGAGAAACGATGATGGCGGGGCGGTTACCATAGTTCCTTAGGTCGTATTTGACGGCCCGGAAAAATTTTAGGCGATCGGGGTCCGGGGGTCCCGGCACCTCTTGGAAGGGTGGGCAATAGCACACAAAAATATTGTAATCGGGCGGAATTCTAGTTTTTTGGCCGAATAACGCAACAAATGAAGAATGATCATGGCTGGGCGGTGACTATGGTTCCTTTGGTCTTATTTGATAGTCCGGAAAAATAATAGGCGATAGGGGTCCGGAGGTCCCGGGACCACTCGGAAGGCGTGGGCTATAGACACGAAAATATGGGAATCGCGTGGAATTCTAGTTTTTTGGCCGAAAAACGGAAAAAACTAGGAACGATCATGGTTGGGCGGTGACTATGGTTCCTTAGGTCTTATTTGATAGTCCGGAAAAATTTTAGGCGATAGGGGTCCGGAGACCCGGGACCACTCGGAAGGCGTGGGCTATAACACACAAAAATATGGGATCGCGCGGAATTCTAGTTGTTTGGCCGAAAAACGCAAAAAATGAGGAACGATCATGGCGGGGCGGATACTATGGTTCCTTAGGTCGTATTTGATAGTCCGGAAAAATTTTAGGCGATAGGGGTCCGGAGGTCCCGGGACCACTCGGAAGGCGTGGGCTATAACACACAAAAATATGGGAATCGCGCGGAATTCTATTTGTTTGGCCGAAAACGCAAAAAATGAGGAACGATCATGGCGGGGCGGATACTATGGTTCCTTAGGTCGTATTTGATAGTCCGGAAAAATTTTAGGCGATAGGGGTCAGGAGGTCCCGGGACAACTCGGAAGGCGTGGGCTATAACACGCAAAAATATGGCAATTGCCCGAAATTCTAGTTGTTTGGCCGAAAAACGCAAAAAATGAGGAACGATCATGGTGGGGCGGCAAATATGGTTCCTTAGGTCGTATTTGATTGTCCGAAATTTTTTTAGCTATCCGGCTCCTGGGGGGCTGACCCACTCGGAAGGCGTGGGCGATAGCACACAAAAATCTGGGAATCGGGCGGAATTCTAGTTTTTTGGCCAAAAAATGCAAAAAATGAGGAACGATCATGGCGAGGTGGTGATTATGGTTCCTTAGGTCCTATTTGATGGCCCGAAAATTTTTTAGGCGATCCGAGTCCGGCGGCCCGGCCCACTCGGAAGGCGTGGTCAATAGCACACAAAAATATGATAATCTAGCGGAATTCTAGTGTTTTGGCCGAAAAACGCAATAAATGAGGAACGATCATGGCGGGGCGGTGACTATGGTTCCTTAGGTCAAATTTGATGGCCCGAAAAATTTTAGGCGATCGGGGTCCACGGCTCCCGGGACCACTCGGAAGGCGTAAGCTATAGCACACGAAAATATGCAAATCGCGCGGAGTTCTAGTTTTTTGGCTGAAAAATGCAAAGCATTTGGAACGATCATGGTGGGGCGGTGACTATGGTACCTTAGGTCGTATTTGATAGTCCTGAAAAATTTTAGGCGATGGGGGTCCGCGGCTCCCGGGACCACTTGGAAGGCGAAAGCTATAGCACACGAAAATATGCAAATCGCGCAGAGTTTTAGTTTTTTGGCCAAAAAATGCAAAGCATTTGGAACGATCATGGTGGGGCGGTGACTATGGTACCTTAGGTCGTATTTGATAGTTCGGAAAAATTTTAGGCGATCGGGGTCCGGGGGTCCGGGAACCACTTGGAAGGGTGGGCAATAGCACACCAAAATATTCTAATCGGGAGGAATTCTAATTTTTTGGCCGAAAAACGCAACAAATGAGGAATGATCATGGCTGGGCGGTGACTATGGTTCCTTTGGTCTTATTTGATAGTCCGGAAAAATATTAAGTGATTGGGGTCCGGAGGTCTCGGGACCACTCGGAAGGCGTGGGCTATAACAAACAAAAATATGGGAATCGCGCGGAATTCTAGTTGTTTGGCCGAAAAATGCAAAAAAATTTGGAACGATCATGGCGGGGCGGATACTATGGTTCCTTATGTCATATTTGATAGTCCTGAAAAATTTTAGGCGATAGGGTTCAGGAGGTCCCGGGACCACTCGGAAGAAGTGGGCTATAACACACAAAAATATGGGAATCGCGCGGAATTCTAGTTGTTTGGCCGAAAAACGCAAAAAATGAGGAACGATCATGGTGGGGTGGTTACTATGGTTCCTTAGGTCGTATTTGATGGCCCGGAAAATTTTTAGGCGATCGGGGTTCGTGGTTCCCGGGACCCCTTGGAAGGCGTGGGCTAAAGCACACGAAAATATGGAAATCGCGCGGAATTCTAGTTTTTTGGCTGAAAAATGCAAAAGACTAGGAACGATCATGGCGGGGCGGTGACTATGGTTCCTTAGGTCATATTTGATAGTCCGGAAAATTTTTAGGCAATCCGGCTCCGGGGGGCCCAACCCACTCGGAAGGCGTGGGCGATAGCACACAAAAATATGGAATCGGGCGGAATTCTAGTTTTTTGGCAAAAAAATGCAAAAAATGAGGAACACTCATGGCGAGGAGGTGACTATGGTTCCTTAGGTCCTAATTGATGGCCCAAATTCTTTTTAGGCAATCCGAGTCCGGCGGCCCGGCCCACTCGGAAGGCGTGGGCAATAGCACACAAAAATATCGTAATCTAGCGGAATTCTAGTTTTTTGGCCGAAAAACGCAATAAATGAGGAATGATCCTGGCAGGGCGGTGACTATGGTTCCTTAGGTCGTATTTGATGGCCCGGAAAATTTTAGGCGATCGGGGTCCACGGCTCCCGGGACCACTCGGAAGGCGTAAGCTATAGCACACGAAAATATGCAAATCGCGCGGAGTTCTAGTTTTTTGGCCGAAAAATGCAAAGCATTTGGAATGATCATGGTGGGGCGGTGACTATGGTACCTTAGGTCGTATATGATAGTCCAAAAAAATTTTAGGCGATCGAGGTCCGCGGCTCCCCGGACCACTTGGAAGGCGTGGGTATAGCACACGAAAATATGGGAATCAGGCAAAATTCTAGTTTTTTGGCCGAAAAATGCAAAAAATAAGAAACGATAATGGCAGTGCGGTTACTATGGTTCCTTAGGTCGTATTTGACGGCCCGGAAAAATTTTAGGCGATCGTGGTCCGGGGGTCCTGGAACCACTTGGAAGGGTGGGAAATATCACACAAAAATATTGTAATCGGGCGGAATTCTAGTTTTTTGGCCGAAAAACGCAACAAATGAAGAATGATCATGGCTGGGCGGTGACTATGGTTCCTTTGGTCTTATTTGATAGTCCGGAAAAATATTAGGAGATAGGGGTACGGAGGTCCCGGGACCACTCTGAAGGTGTGGGCTATAGGACACGAAAATATGGGAATCGCGTGGAATTCTAGTTTTTTGGCCGAAAAATGAAAAAAACTAGGAACGATCATGGCTGGGCGGTGACTATGGTTCCTTAGGTCTTATTTGATAGTCCGGAAAAATTTTAGGCGATAGGGGTCCGGAGACCCGGGACCACTCGGAAGGCGTGGGCTATAACACACAAAAATATGGGATCGCGCGGAATTCTAGTTGTTTGGCCGAAAAACGCAAAAAATAAGGAATGATCATGGCGGGGCGGATACTATGGTTCCTTAGGTCGTATTTGATAGTCCGGAAAAAGTTTAGGCGATAGGGGTCCGGAGGTCCCGGGACCACTCGGAAGGCGTGGGCTATAACACACAAAAATATGGGAATCGCGCGGAATTCTAGTTGTGCCGAAAAATGCAAAAAATGAGGAACGATCATGGCGGGGCGGATACTATGGTTCCTTAGGTTGTATTTGATAGTCCGGAAAAATTTTAGGCGATAGGGGTCCGGAGGTCCCGGGACCACTCGGAAGGCGTGGGCTATATAACACACAAAAATATGGTAATCGAGCGGAATTCTAGTTTTTTGGCCAAAAAACGCAATAAATGAGGAACGATCATGGCGGGGCGGTGACTATGGTTCCTTAGGTCGTATTTGATGGCCCGGAAAATTTTAGGCGATCGGGGTCCACGGCTCCCGGGACCACTCGGAAGGCGTAAGCTATGCACACGAAAATATGCAAATCGCGCGGAGTTCTAGTTTTTTGGCCGAAAAATGCAAAGCATTTGGAACGATCATGGTGGGGAGGTGACTATGGTACCTTAGGTCGTATTTTATAGTCCGGAAAAATTTTAGGCAATTGGGGTCCGCGGCTCCCCGGACCACTTGGAAGGCGTGGGTATAGCACACGAAAATATGGGAATCGGGCGTAATTCTACTTTTTTGGCCGAAAAATGCAAAAAATGAGAAACGATCATGGCTGGGCGGTGACTATGGTTCCTTAGGTCTTATTTGATAGTCCGGAAAAATTTTAGGCGATAGGGATCCGGAGACCCGGGACCACTCGGAAGGCGTGGGCTATATAACACACAAAAATATGGGATCGCGCGAAATTCTAGTTGTTTGGCCGAAAAATGCAAAAAACGAGGAACGATCATGGCGGGGTGGTTACTATGATTCCTTAGGTCGTATTTGATGGCCCGGAAAATTTTTAGGCGATCGGGGTTCGGGGTTCCCGGGACCCCTTGGAAGGCGTGGGCTAAAGCACACGAAAATATGGAAATCGCACGGAATTCTAGTTTTTTGGCTGAAAAACGCAAAAGACTAGGAACGATCATGATGGGGCGATGACTATGGTTCCTTAGGTCGTATTTGATAGTGCGGAAAATTTTTAAGCGATCCGGCTCCGGGGGGCCCGACCCACTCGGAAGGCGTGGGCGATAGCACACAAAAATATGGGAATCGGGCGAAATTCTAGTTTTATGGCCAAAAAATGCAAAGAATGAGGAACGATCATGGCGAAGCGGTGACTATGGTTCCTTATGTCATAATTGATGGCCCAAAAATTTTTTAGGCGATCCGAGTCAGGCGGCCCGGCCCACTCGGAAGGCGTGGGCAATTGCACACAAAAATATGATAATCTAGCGGAATTCTAGTTTTTTGGCCGAAAACCGCAATAAATGAGGAACAATCATGGCGGGGCGGTGACTATGGTTCCTTAGGTCGTATTTGACGGCCCGAAAAATTTTAGGCGATCGGGGTCCACGGCTCCCGGGACCACTCGGAAGGCGAAAGCTATAGCACACGAAAATATGCAAATCGCGCGGAGTTATAGATTTTTGGCCGAAAAATGCAAAGCATTTGGAACGATCATGGTGGGGCGGTGACTATGGTACCTTAGGTCGTATTTGATAGTCCGGAAAAATTTTAGGCGATCGGGGTCCGCGGCTCCCCGGATCACTTGGAAGGAGTGGGTATAACACACGAAAATAAGGGAATCGGGCGTAATTCTAGTTTTTTGGCCGAAAAATGCAAAAAATGAGAAACGATGATGGCGGGGCGGTTACTATGCTTCCTTATGTTGTATTTGACAGCCCGGAAATATTTTAGGCGATCGGGGTCCGGGGGTCCCGGAACCACTTGGAAGGGTGGGCAATAGCACACAAAAATATTGTAATCGGGCGGAATTCTAGTTTTTGGCCGAAAAACGCAACAAATGAGGAATGATCATGGCTGGGCGGTGACTATGGTTCCTTTGGTCTTATTTGATAGTCCGGAAAAATATTAGGCGATAGGGGTCGGGAGGTCCCGGGACCACTTGGAAGGCGTGGGCGATAACACACAAAAATATGGGAATCGCGCAAAATTCTAGTTTTTTGGCCGAAAAATGCAAAAAATGAGAAACGATGATGGCGGGGCGGTTACTATGGTTCCTTAGGTCGTATTTGACGGCCCGGAAAAATTTTAGGCGATCGGGGTCCGGGGGTCCGGGAACCACTTGGAAGGGTGGGCAATAGCACACAAAAATATGGAAATCGGGCGGAATTCTAGTTGTTTGGCCGAAAAACGCAACAAATGAGGAATGATCATGGCTGGGCGGTGACTATGGTTCCTTTGGTCATATTTGATAGTCCGGAAAAATATTAAGCGATAGGGGTCCGGAGGTCCCGGGACCACTCGGAAGGCGTGGGCTATAACACACAAAAATATGGGAATCGCGCGAAATTCTAGTTGTTTGGCCGAAAAATGCAAAAACTGAGGAACGATCATGGCGGGGCGGATACTATGGTTTCTTAGGTCGTATTTGATAGTCCCGAAAAATTTTAGGCGATAGGGGTCCGGAGGTCCCGGGACCACTCGGAAGGCGTGGGCTATAACACACAAAAATATGGGAATCGCGCGGAATTCTAATTGTTTGGCCGAAAAATGCAAAAAATGAGGAAAGATCATGGCGGGGCGGATACTATGGTTCCTTAGGTCGTATTTGATGGCCCGGAAAAGTTTTAGGCGATCGGGGTTCGGGGTTCCCGGGATCCCTTGGAAGACGTGGGCTAAAGCACACGAAAATATGGAAATCGCGCGGATTTCTAGTTTTTTGGCTGAAAAACGCAAAAGACTAGGAACGATCATGGCGGGGCGGTTACTATGGTTCCTTAGGTCCTAATTGATAGTCCGGAAAAATTTTAGGCGATCCGGCTCCGGGGGCCCGACCCACTCGGAAGGGGTGGGCGATAGCACACAAAAATATGGGAATCGGGCAGAATTCGAGTTTTTTGGCCAAAAAGTGCTAAAAATGAGGAACACTCATGGCGAGGAGGTGACTATGGTTCTTTAGGTCCTAATTGATGGCCCAAAATTTTTTTAGGCGATCCGAGTCCGGCGGCCCGGCCCACTCGGAAGGCGTGGGCAATAGCACACAAAAATATGGTAATCTAACAGAATTCTATTTTTTATTTCCGAAAAACGCAATAAATGACAAACGATCATGGCAGGGTGGTGCCTATGGTTCCTTAGGTCGTATTTGATGGCCCAGAAAATTTTAGGCGATCGGGGTCCACGGCTCCCGGGACCACTCGGAAGGCGTAAGCTATAGCACACGAAAATATGCAAATCGAGCGGAGTTCTAGTTTTTTGGCCGAAAAATGCAAAGCATTTGGAACGATCATGGTGGGGCGGTGACTATGGTACCTTAGGTCGTATTTGATAGTCCGGAAAAATTTTAGGCGATCGGGGTCCGCGGCTCCCCGGACCACTTGGAAGGCGTGGGTATAGCACACGAAAATATGGGAATCGGGCGTAATTCTAGTTTTTGGCCGAAAAACTCAACAAATGAGGAATGATCATGGCTGGGCGGTGACTATGGTTCCTTTGGTCTTATTTGATAGTCCGGAAAAATATTAGGCGATAGGGGTCCGGAGGTCCCGGGACCACTCGGAAGGCGTGGGCTATAACACACAAAAATATGGGAATCGTGCGGAATTCTAGTTGTTTGGCCGAAAAATGCAAAAAATGAGGAACGATCAAGGCGGGGTGGTTACTATGGTTCCTTAGGTCATATTTGATGGCCCGAAAAATTTTTAGGCGATCAGGGTCCGCGTCTCCCCGGACCACTTGGAAGGCGTGGGCAATAGCACACAAAAATATGGGAATCAGGAGGAATTCTAGTTTTTTGGCCGAAAAACGCAATAAATGAGGAATGATCATGGCTGGGAGGCGACTATGGTTCCTTTGGTCTTATTTGATAGTCCGGAAAAATATTAGGCGATAGGGGTCCGGAGGTCCCGGGACCACTCGGAAGGCGTGGGTTATAACACACAAAAATATGGGAATCGCACGGAATTCTAGTTGTTTGGCCGAAAAATGCAAAAAATGAGGAACGATCATGGCGGGGCGGATACTATGGTTCCTTAGGTCGTATTTGATAGTCAGGAAAAATTTTAAGCGATAGGGGTTAGGAGGTCCCGGGACCACTCGCAAGGCATGGGTTATAACACACAAAATTATGGGAATCGCGCGGAATTCTAGTTGTTTGGCCGAAAAATGCAAAAAATGAGGAACGATCATGGCGGGGAGGATACTATGGTTCCTTAGGTCGTATTTTATAGTACGGAAAAATTTTAGGCGATAGGGGTCAGGAGGTCCCGGGACCCCTTGGAAGGCATGGGCTAAAGCACACGAAAATATGGAAATCACGCGGAATTCTAGTTGTTTGGCTGAAAAATGCAAAAAATGAGGAACGATCATAGCGGAGTGGTTACTATGGTTCCTTAGGTCGTATTTGATGGCCCGAAAAATTTTTAGGCGATCCAGCTCTGGGGGGCCCGACCCACTCGGAAGGCGTGGGTTATAACACACAAAAATATGGGAATCGTGCGGAATTCTAGTTGTTTGGCCGAAAAATGCAAACAATGAGGAACGATCATGGCGGGGTGGTTACTATGGTTCCTTAGGTCGTATTTGATGGCCCGAAAAATTTTTAGGCGATCGGGGTCCGCGTCTCCCCGGACCACTTGGAAGGCGTGGGCAATAGCACACAAAAATATGGGAATCGGGCGGAATTCTAGTTGTTTGGCCAAAAAATGCAAAAAATGAGGAACGATCATGGCGAGGCGGTGACTGTGGTTCCTTAGGTCCTTATTGATGGCCCGAAAATATTTTAGGCGATCCGAGTCCAGCGGCCTGGCCCACTCGGAAGGCGTGGGCAATAGCACACAAAAATATGGTAATCTAGCGGAATTCTAGTTTTTTGGCCGAAAAACGCAATAAATGAGGAACGATCATGGCGGGGCGGTGAATATGGTTCCTTAGGTCGTATTTGATGGCCCGAAAAATTTTAGGCGATCGGGGTCCACGGCTCCCGGGACCACTCGGAAGGCGTAAGCTATAGAACACGAAAATATGCAAATCGCGCGGAGTTCTAGTTTTTTGGCCGAAAAATGCAAATCATTTGGAACGATCATGGTGGGGCAGTGACTATGGTACCTTAGGTCGTATTTGATAGTCCGGAAAAATTTTAGGCGATCGGGGTCCGCGGCACCCCGGACCACTTGGAAGGCGTGGGTATAGCACATGAAAATATGGGAATCGGGCGTAATTCTAGGTTTTTGGCCGAAAAATGCAAAAAATGAGAAACGATGATGGCGGGGTGGTTACTATGGTTCCTTAGGTCGTATTTGATGGCCCGGAAAAATTTTAGGCGATCGGGGTCCGGGGGTCCCGGAACCACTTGGAAGGATGGGCAATAGCACACAAAAATATTGTAATCGGGCGGAATTCTACTTTTTTGGCCGAAATACGCAACAAATGAGGAATGATCGTGGCTGGGCGGTGACTATGGTTCCTTTGGTCTTATTTGATAGTCTGGAAAAATATTAGGCGATAGGGGTCCGGAGGTCCCGGGACCACTCGGAAGGCGTGGTCTATAACACACAAAAATATGGGAATCGCGCAGAATTCTAGTTGTTTGGCCGAAAAATGCAAAAAATGAGGAACGATCATGGCGTGGCGGATAATATGGTTCCTTAGGTCGTATTTGATAGTCTGGAAAAATTTTAGGCGATAGGGGTCAGGAGGTCCCGGGACCACTCGGAAGGCGTGGGCTATAACACACAAAAATATGGGAATCGCGCGGAATTCTAGTTTTTTGGCTGAATAACGCAAAAGTCTAGGAACGATCATGGCGGGGCGGTGACTATGGTTCCTTAGGTCGTATTTGATAGTCCGGAAAATTTTTAGGCGATCCGGCTCCGGGGGGCCCGACCCACTCGGAAGGCGTGGGCGATAGCACACAAAAAATGGGAATCGGGCGGAATTCTAATTGTTTGGCCAAAAAATGCAAAAAATGATGAACGATCATGGCGAGGCGGTGACTATGGTTCCTTAGTTCCTAATTGATGGTCCGAAAATTCTTTTGGCAATCCGTGTCCGGCGGCCCGGCCCACTCGGAAGGCGTGGGCAATAGCACACAAAAATATGGTAATCGAGCGGAATTCTAGTTTTTTGGCCGAAAAAGCAATAAATGAGGAACAATCATGGCGGGGCGGTGACTATGGTTCCTTAGGTCGTATTTGATGGCCCGGAAAATTTTAGGCGATCGGGGTCCACGGCTCCCGGGACCACTCGGAAGGAGTAAGCTATAGCACACTAAAATATGCAAATCGCGCGAAGTTTTAGTTTTTTGGCCGAAAAATGAAAAGCATTTGGAACTATCATGGTGGGGCGGTGACTATGGTACCTTAGGTCGTATTTGATAGTCCAGAAAATTTTTAGGCGATCGGGGTCCGCGGCTCCCCGGACCACTTGGAAGGCGTGGGTATAGCACACGAAAATATGGGAATCTGGCGTAATTCTAGTTTTTTGGCCGAAAAATGCTAAAAATTAGAAACGATGATGGCGGGGCGGGTACTATGGCTCCTTAGGTCGTATTTGACGGCCCTGAAAAATTTTAGGCGATCGGGGTGCGGGGGTCCCGGAACCACTTGGCAGGGTGGGCAATAGCACACAAAAATAATGTAATCGGGCGGAATTCTAGTTTTTTGGCCGAAAAACTCAACAAATGAGGAATGATCATGGCTGGGAGGTGACTATGGTTCCTTTGGTCTTATTTGATAGTCCGGAAAAATATTAGGCGATAGGGGCCAGGAGGTCCCGGGACCACTCGGAAGGCGTGGGCTATAACACACAAAAATATGGGAATCGTGCGAAATTCTAGTTGTTTGGCCGAAAAATGCAAAAAATGAGGAACGATCATGGCGGAGTGGTTACTATGGTTCCTTAGGTCGTATTTAATGGCCCGGAAAATTTTTAGGCGATCGGGGTCCGCGTCTCCCCGGACCACTTGGAAGGCGTGGGCAATAGCACACAAAAATATGGGAATCGGGCAGAATTCTAGTTTTTTGGCCGAAAAACGCAATAAATGAGGAATGATCATGGCTGGGCGGTGACTATGGTTCCTTTGGTCTTATTTGATAGTCTTGAAAAAAATTAGGCGATAGGGGACCGGAGGTCCCGGGACCACTCGGAAGGCGTGGGTTATAACACACAAAAATATGGGAATCGCACGGAATTCTAGTTGTTTGGCCGAAAAACGCAAAAAATGAGGAACGATCATGGCGGGGCGGATACTATGGTTCCTTAGGTCGTATTTGATAGTCAGGAAAAATTTTAGGCGATAGGGGTTAGGAGGTCCAGGGACCACTCGGAAGGCGTGGGCTATAACACACAAAAATATGGGAATCGCGCGGAATTCTAGTTGTTTAGCCGAAAAACGCAAACAATGAGGAACGAACATGGCGGGGAGGATACTATGGTTCCTTAGGTCGTATTTTATAGTCCGGAAAAATTTTAGGCGATAGGGGTCAGGAGGTCCCGGGACCCCTTGGAAGGCATGGGCTAAAGCACACGAAAATATGGAAATCGCGCGGAATTCTAGTTGTTTGGCTGAAAAATGCAAAAAATGAGGAACGATCATAGCGGGGTGGTTACTATGGTTCCTTAGGTCGTATTTGATGGCCCGGAAAATTTTTAGGCGATTCGGCTCCGGGGGCCCGACCCACTCGGAAGGCGTGGGCTATAACACACAAAAATATGGGAATCGTGCGGAATTCTAGTTGTTTGGCCGAAAAATGCAAAAGATGAGGAACGATCATGGCGGGGTGGTTACTATGGTTCCTTAGGTCGTATTTGATGGCCCGGAAAATTTTTAGACGATCGGGGTCCGCGTCTCCCCGGACCACTTGGAAGGCGTGGGCAATAGCACACAAAAATATGGGAATCGGGCGGAATTCTAGTTGTTTGGCCAAAAAATGCAAAAAATGAGGAACGATCATGGCGAGGCGCTGACTGTGGTTCCTTAGGTCCTTATTGATGGCCCGAAAATATTTTAGGCGATCCGAGTCCGGCGGCCCGGCCCACTCGGAAGGCGTGGGCAATAGCACACAAAAATATTGTAATCTAGCGGAATTCTAGTTTTTTGGCCGAAAAACGCAATAAATGAGGAACGATCATGGCGGGGCGGTGACTATGGTTCCTTAGGTCGTATTTGATGGCCCGGAAAATTTTAGGCGATCGGGGTCCACGGCTCCCGGGACCACTCGGAAGGCGTAAGCTATAGCACACGAAAATATGCAAATCGCGCGGAGTTCTAGTTTTTTGGCCGAAAAATGCAAATCATTTGGAACGATCATGGTGGGGCGGTGACTATGGTACCTTAGGTCGTATTTGATAGTCCGGAAAAATTTTAGGCGATCGGGGTCCGCGGCACCCCGGACCACTTGGAAGGCGTGGGTATAGCACATGAAAATATGGGAATCGGGCGTAATTCTAGGTTTTTGGCCGAAAAATGCAAAAAATGAGAAACGATGATGGCGGGGCGGTTACTATTGTTCCTTAGGTCGTATTTGATGGCCCGGAAAAATTTTAGGCGATCGGGGTCCGGGGGTCCCGGAACCACTTGGAAGGGTGGGCAATAGCACACAAAAATATTGTAATCGGGCGGAATTCTACTTTTTTGGTCGAAAAACGCAACAAATGAGGAATGATCATGGCTGGGCGGTGACTATGGTTCCTTTGGTCTTATTTGATAGTCCGGAAAAATATTAGGCGATAGGGGTCCGGAGGTCCCGGGACCACTCGGAAGGCGTGGTCTATAACACACAAAAATATGGGAATCGCGCAGAATTCTAGTTGTTTGGCCGAAAAACGCAAAAAATGAGGAACGATCATGGCGTGGCGGATAATATGGTTCCTTAGGTCGTATTTGATAGTCCGGAAAAATTTTAGGCGATAGGGGTCAGGAGGTCCCGGGACCACTCGGAAGGCGTGGGCTATAACACACAAAAATATGGGAATCGCGCGGAATTCTAGTTTTTTGGCTGAATAACGCAAAAGTCTAGGAACGATCATGGCGGGGCGGTGACTATGGTTCCTTAGGTCGTATTTGATAGTCCGGAAAATTTTTAGGCGATCCGGCTCCGGGGGCCCGACCCACTCGGAAGGCGTGGGCGATAGCACACAAAAAATGGGAATCGGGCGGAATTCTAATTGTTTGGCCAAAAAATGCAAAAAATGATGAACGATCATGGCGAGGCGGTGACTATGGTTCCTTAGTTTCTAATTGATGGTCCGAAAATTCTTTTGGCAATCCGAGTCCGGCGGCCCGGCCCACTCGGAAGGCGTGGGCAATAGCACACAAAAATATGGTAATCGAGCGAAATTCTAGTTTTTTGGCCGAAAAAAGCAATAAATGAGGAACGATCATGGCGGGGCAGTGACTATGGTTCCTTAGGTCGTATTTGATGGCCCGGAAAATTTTAGGCGATCGGGGTCCACGGCTCCCGGGACCACTCGGAAGGCATAAGCTATAGCACACTAAAATATGCAAATCGCGCGAAGTTCTAGTTTTTTGGCCGAAAAATGAAAAGCATTTGGAACGATCATGGTGGGGCGGTGACTATGGTACCTTAGGTCGTATTTGATAGTCCAAAAAATTTTTAGGCGATCGGGGTCCGCGGCTCCCCGGACCACTTGGAAGGCATGGGTATAGCACACGAAAATATGGGAATCTGGCGTAATTCTAGTTTTTTGGCCGAATACGCAAAAAATGAGAAACGATGATGGCGGGGCGGTTACTATGGTTCCTTAGGTCGTATTTGACGGCCCTAGAAAATTTTAGGCGATCGGGGTCCGGGGGTCCCGGAACCACTTGGAAGGGTGGGCAATAGCACACAAAAATATTGTAATCGGGCGGAATTCTAGTTTTTTGGCCGAAAAACTCAACAAATGAGGAATGATCATGGCTGGGCGGTGACTATGGTTCCTTTGGTCGTATTTGATAGTCCGGAAAAATATTAGGCGATAGGGGTCAGGTGGTCCCGGGACCACTCGGAAGGCGTGGGCTATAACACACAAAAATATGGGAATCGTGCAGAATTCTAGTTGTTTGGCCGAAAAATGCAAAAAATGAGGAACGATCATGGCGGGGTGGTTACTATGGTTCCTTAGGTCGTATTTGATGGCCCGGAAAATTTTTAGACGATCGGGGTCCGCGTCTCCCCGGACCACTTGGAAGGCGTGGGCAATAGCACACAAAAATATGGGAATCGGGCGGAATTCTAGTTGTTTGGCCAAAAAATGCAAAAAATGAGGAACGATCATGGCGAGGCGCTGACTGTGGTTCCTTAGGTCCTTATTGATGGCCCGAAAATATTTTAGGCGATCCGAGTCCGGCGGCCCGGCCCACTCGGAAGGCGTGGGCAATAGCACACAAAAATATTGTAATCTAGCGGAATTCTAGTTTTTTGGCCGAAAAACGCAATAAATGAGGAACGATCATGGCGGGGCGGTGACTATGGTTCCTTAGGTCGTATTTGATGGCCCGGAAAATTTTAGGCGATCGGGGTCCACGGCTCCCGGGACCACTCGGAAGGCGTAAGCTATAGCACACGAAAATATGCAAATCGCGCGGAGTTCTAGTTTTTTGGCCGAAAAATGCAAATCATTTGGAACGATCATGGTGGGGCGGTGACTATGGTACCTTAGGTCGTATTTGATAGTCCGGAAAAATTTTAGGCGATCGGGGTCCGCGGCACCCCGGACCACTTGGAAGGCGTGGGTATAGCACATGAAAATATGGGAATCGGGCGTAATTCTAGGTTTTTGGCCGAAAAATGCAAAAAATGAGAAACGATGATGGCGGGCGGTTACTATTGTTCCTTAGGTCGTATTTGATGGCCCGGAAAAATTTTAGGCGATCGGGGTCCGGGGGTCCCGGAACCACTTGGAAGGGTGGGCAATAGCACACAAAAATATTGTAATCGGGCGGAATTCTACTTTTTTGGTCGAAAAACGCAACAAATGAGGAATGATCATGGCTGGGCGGTGACTATGGTTCCTTTGGTCTTATTTGATAGTCCGGAAAAATATTAGGCGATAGGGGTCCGGAGGTCCCGGGACCACTCGGAAGGCGTGGTCTATAACACACAAAAATATGGGAATCGCGCAGAATTCTAGTTGTTTGGCCGAAAAACGCAAAAAATGAGGATTGATCATGGCGTGGCGGATAATATGGTTCCTTA
Organism: Nicotiana tomentosiformis; assembly: GCF_000390325.3. NCBI lineage: Eukaryota > Viridiplantae > Streptophyta > Magnoliopsida > Solanales > Solanaceae > Nicotiana > Nicotiana tomentosiformis. The sequence continues at coordinate 781,925 of NW_027174565.1, forward strand.
GGTCGTATTTGATAGTCCGGAAAAATTTTAGGCGATAGGGGTCAGGAGGTCCCGGGACCACTCGGAAGGCGTGGGCATAACACACAAAAATATGGGAATCGCGCGGAATTCTAGTTTTTTGGCTGAATAACGCAAAAGTCTAGGAACGATCATGGCGGGGCGGTGACTATGGTTCCTTAGGTCGTATTTGATAGTCCGGAAAATTTTTAGGCGATCCGGCTCCGGGGGCCCGACCCACTCGGAAGGCGTGGGCGATAGCACACAAAAAATGGGAATCGGGCGGAATTCTAATTGTTTGGCCAAAAAATGCAAAAAATGATGAACGATCATGGCGAGGCGGTGACTATGGTTCCTTAGTTTCTAATTGATGGTCCGAAAATTCTTTTGGCAATCCGAGTCCGGCGGCCCGGCCCACTCGGAAGGCGTGGGCAATAGCACACAAAAATATGGTAATCGAGCGAAATTCTAGTTTTTTGGCCGAAAAAAGCAATAAATGAGGAACGATCATGGCGGGGCAGTGACTATGGTTCCTTAGGTCGTATTTGATGGCCCGGAAAATTTTAGGCGATCGGGGTCCACGGCTCCCGGGACCACTCGGAAGGCATAAGCTATAGCACACTAAAATATGCAAATCGCGCGAAGTTCTAGTTTTTTGGCCGAAAAAAGAAAAGCATTTGGAACAATCATGGTGGGGCGGTGACTATGGTACCTTAGGTCGTATTTGATAGTCCAAAAAATTTTTAGGCGATCGGGGTCCGCGGCTCCCCGGACCACTTGGAAGGCGTGGGTATAGCACACGAAAATATGGGAATCTGGCGTAATTCTAGTTTTTTGGCCGAATACGCAAAAAATGAGAAACGATGATGGCGGGGCGGTTACTATGGTTCCTTAGGTCGTATTTGACGGCCCTGGAAAATTTTAGGCGATCGGGGTCCGGGGGTCCCGGAACCACTTGGAAGGGTGGGCAATAGCACACAAAAATATTGTAATCGGGCGGAATTCTAGTTTTTTGGCCGAAAAACTCAACAAATGAGGAATGATCATGGCTGGGCGGTGACTATGGTTCCTTTGGTCGTATTTGATAGTCCGGAAAAATATTAGGCGATAGGGGTCAGGTGGTCCCGGGACCACTCGGAAGGCGTGGGCTATAACACACAAAAATATGGGAATCGTGCGGAATTCTAGTTGTTTGGCCGAAAAATGCAAAAAATGAGGAACGATCATGGCGGGGTGGTTACTATGGTTCCTTAGGTCGTATTTGATGGCCCGAAAAATTTTTAGGCGATCGGGGTCCGCGTCTCCCCGGACCACTTGGAAGGAGTGGGTATAGCACACGAAAATATGGGAATCGGGCGTAATTCTAGTTTTTTGGCTGAAAAATGCAAAAAATGAGAAACGATAATGGCAGGGCGGTTACTATGGTTCCTTAGGTCGTATTTGATGGCCCGGAAAAATTTTAGGCGATCGGGGTCCAGGGGTCCCGAAACCACTTGGAAGGGTGGGCAATAGCACACAAAAATATTGTAATCGGGCAGAATTCTAGTTTTTTGGCCGAAAAACGCAACAAATGAGGAATGATCATGGCTGGGCGGTGACTATGGTTCCTTTGGTCTTATTTGATAGTCCGGAATAATAATAGGCGATAGGGGTCAGGAGGTACCGGGACCACTCGGAAGGCGTGGGCAATAACACACAAAAATATGGGAATCGTGCGGAATTCTAGTTGTTTGGCCGAAAAATGCAAAAAATGAGGAACGATCATGGCGGGGTGGTTACTATGGTTCCTTAGGTCGTATTTGATGGCCCGGAAAATTTTTAGGCGATCGGGGTCCACGGCTCCCGGGACCACTCGGAAGGCATAAGCTATAGCACACTAAAATATGCAAATCGCGCGAAGTTCTAGTTTTTTGGCCGAAAAAAGAAAAGCATTTGGAACGATCATGGTGGGGCGGTGACTATGGTACCTTAGGTCGTATTTGATAGTCCGAAAAATTTTTAGGCGATCGGGGTCCGCGGCTCCCCGGACCACTTGGAAGGCGTGGGTATAGCACACGAAAATATGGGAATCGGGCGTAATTCTAGTTTTTTGGCCGAATACGCAAAAAATGAGAAACGATGATGGCGGGGCGGTTACTATGGTTCCTTAGGTCGTATTTGACGGCCCTGGAAAATTTTAGGCGATCGGGGTCCGGGGGTCCCGGAACCACTTGGAAGGGTGGGCAATAGCACACAAAAATATTATAATCGGGCGGAATTCTAGTTTTTGGCCGAAAAACTCAACAAATGAGGAATGATCATGGCTGGGCGGTGACTATGGTTCCTTAGGTCCTAATTGATGGCCCGAAATTTTTTTAGGCGATTCGAGTCCGGCGGCCCGGCCCACTCGGAAGGCGTGGGCAATAGCACACAAAAATATGGTAATCGAGCGGAATTCTAGTTTTTTGGCCGAAAAAAGCAATAAATGAGGAACGATCATGGCGGGGCGGTGACTATGGTTCCTTAGGTCGTATTTGATGGCCCGAAAAATTTTAGGCGATCGGGGTCCACGGCTCCCGGGACCACTCGGAAGGCATAAGCTATAGCACACTAAAATATGCAAATCGCGCGAAGTTCTAGTTTTTTGGCCGAAAAATGAAAAGCATTTGGAACGATCATGGTGGGGCGGTGACTATGGTACCTTAGGTCGTATTTGATAGTCCAAAAAATTTTTAGGCGATCGGGGTCCGCGGCTCCCCGGACCACTTGGAAGGCATGGGTATAGCACACGAAAATATGGGAATCTGGCGTAATTCTAGTTTTTTGGCCGAATACGCAAAAAATGAGAAACGATGATGGCGGGGCGGTTACTATGGTTCCTAAGGTCATATTTGACGGCCCTGGAAAATTTTAGGCGATCGGGGTCCGGGGGTCCCGGAACCACTTGGAAGGGTGGGCAATAGCACACAAAAATATTGTAATCGGGCGGAATTCTAGTTTTTTGGCCGAAAAACTCAACAAATGAGGAATGATCATGGCTGGGCGGTGACTATGGTTCCTTTGGTCGTATTTGATAGTCCGGAAAAATATTAGGCGATAGGGGTCAGGTGGTCCCGGGACCACTCGGAAGGCGTGGGCTATAACACATAAAAATATGGGAATCGTGCGGAATTCTAGTTGTTTGGCTGAAAAATGCAAAATATGAGGAACGATCATGGCGGGGTGGTTACTATGGTTCCTTAGGTCGTATTTGATGGCCCGAAAAATTTTTAGGCGATCGGGGTCCGCGTCTCCCCGGACCACTTGGAAGGAGTGGGTATAGCACACGAAAATATGGGAATCGGGCGTAATTCTAGTTTTTTGGCCGAAAAATGCAAAAAATGAGAAACGATAATGGCAGGGCGGTTCCTATGGTTCCTTAGGTCGTATTTGATGGCCCGGAAAAATTTTAGGCGATCGGGGTCCGGGGGTCCCGAAACCACTTGGAAGGGTGGGCAATAGCACACAAAAATATTGTAATCGGGCAGAATTCTAGTTTTTTGGCCGAAAAACGCAACAAATGAGGAATGATCATGGCTGGGCGGTGACTATGGTTCCTTTGGTCTTATTTGATAGTCCGGAATAATAATAGGCGATAGGGGTCAGGAGGTACCGGGACCACTCGGAAGGCGTGGGCAATAACACACAAAAATATGGGAATCGTGCGGAATTCTAGTTGTTTGGCCGAAAAATGCAAAAAATGAGGAACGATCATGGCGGGGTGGTTACTATGGTTCCTTAGGTCGTATTTGATGGCCCGGAAAATTTTTAGGCGATCGGGGTCCGCGTCTCCCCGGACCACTTGGAAGGCCGTGGGTATAGCACACGACAATATGGGAATCGGGCGTAATTCTAGTTTTTTGGCCGAAAAATGCAAAAAATGAGAAACGATGATGGCAGGGCGGTTACTATGGTTCCTTAGGTCGTATTTGATGGCCCGGAAAAATTTTAGGCGATCGGGGTCCGGGGGTCCCGGAACCACTTGGAAGGGTAGGCAATAGCACACAAAAATATTGTAATCGGGCAGAATTCTAGTTTTTTGGCCGAAAAACGCAATAAATGAGGAATGATCATGGTTGGGCGGTGACTATGGTTCCTTTGGTCTTATTTGATAGTCCGGAAAAATATTAGGCGATAGAGGTTCGGAGGTCCCGGGACCACTCGGAAGGCGTGGGCTATAACACACAAAAATATGGGAATCGCACGGAATTCTAGTTGTTTGGCCGAAAAACGCAAAAAATGAGGAACGATCATGGCAGGGCGGATACTATGGTTCCTTAGGTCGTATTTGATAGTCCGGAAAAATTTTAGGCGATAGGGGTTAGGAGGTCCCGGGACCACTCGGAAGGCGTGGGCTATAACACCCAAAAATATGGGAATCGCGCGGAATTCTAGTTGTTTGGCCGAAAAACGCAAAAAATGAGGAACGATCATGGCGGGGCGGATACTATGGTTCCTTAGGTCGTATTTCATAGTCCGGAAAAATTTTAGGCGATAGAGGTCAGGAGGTCCCGGGACCCCTTGGAAGGCGTGGGCTATAAAACACAAAAATATGGGAATTGCGCGGAATTCTAGTTTTTTGGCTGAATAACGCAAAAGACTAGGAACGATCATGGCGGGGCGGTGACTATGGTTCCTTAGGTCGTATTTGATAGTCCGAAAAATTTTAGGCGATCCGTCTCCGGGGGACCCGACCCACTCGGAAGTCGTGGGCGATAGCACACAAAAATATGGGAATCGGGTGGAATTCTAGTTTTTTGGCCAAAAAATGCAAAAAATGAGGAACGATCATGGCGAGGCGGTTACTATGGTTCCTTAGGTCCTAATTGATGGTACGCAAATTCTTTTGGCTATCCGAGTCTGGTGGCCCAGCCCACTCGGAAGGCGTGGGCAATAGCACACAAAAATATGGTAATCGAGCGGAATTCTAGTTTTTTGGCCGAAAAATAAAAAGCATTTGGAACGATCATGGTGGGGCGGTGACTATGGTACCTTAGGTCGTATTTGATAGTCCAGAAAATTTTTGGGCGATCGGGGTCCGCGGCTCCCCAGACCACTTGGAAGGTGTGGGTATAGCGCACGAAAATATGGGAATCAGGCGTAATTCTAGTTTTTTGGCCGAAAAATGCAAAAAATGAGAAACGATAATGGCGGGGCTGTTACTATGGTTCCTTAGGTCGTATTTGACAGCCCGGAAAAATTTAAGGCGATCGGGGTCCGGGGGTCCCGGAACCACTTGGAAGGGTCGGCAATAGCACACAAAAATATTATAATCGGGCGGAATTCTAGTTTTTTGGCCGAAAAATGCAACAAATGAGGAATGATCATGGCTGGGCGGTGACTATGGTTCCTTTGGTCTTATTTGATAGTCCGGAATAATAATAGGCGATAGGGGTCAGGAGGTACCGGGACCACTCGGAAGGCGTGGGCTATAGGACACAAAAATATGGGAATCACGCGGAATTCTAGTTTTTTGGCCGAAAAACGGAAAAAACTAGGAACGATCATGGATGGGTGGTGACTATGGTTCCTTAGGTCTTATTTGATAGTCCGAAAAAGTTTTAGGCGATAAGGGTCCGGAGACCCGGGACCACTCGGAAGGCGTGGGCTACGTAACACACAAAAATATGGGATCGCGCGGAATTCTAGTTGTTTGGCCGAGAAACGCAAAAAATGAAGAACGATCATGGCGGGGCGGATGCTATGGTTCCTTAGGTCGTATTTGATAGTCCGGAAAAATTTTAGGCGATAGGGGTCCGGAGGTCCCGGGACCACTCGGAAGGTGTGGGCTATAACACAAAAAAATAAGGGAATCGCGCGGAATTCTAGTTGTTTGGCCGAAAAACGCAAAAAATAAGGAACGATCATGGCGGGGCGGATACTATGGTTCCTTAGGTCGTATTTGATTTCCCGGAAAAATTTTAGGCGATCGGGGTCCGCGGCTCTTGGGACCACTCGGAATGCGTGGGTATAGCACACGAAAATATGGGAATCGGGCGAAATTCTAGGTCTTTTTCAGTAACATGCAAAAAATATGGAAAGATCTTGGCAGGGCGGTGACTATGGTTCCTTTGGTCTTATTTGATTGTCCGGAAAAATATTAGGAGATGGGGGTCCGGAGGTCCCGGGACCACTCGGAAGGCGTGGGCTATAACACACAAAAATATGGGAATCGGGCGGAATTCTAGTTGTTTGGCCGAAAAACACAAAAAATGAGGAACGATCATGGTTGGGCAGTGATTATGGTTCCTTAGGTCGTATTTGATAGTCCAGAAAAATTTTAGGCGATAGGGGTCCGGAGTTCCCGGGTTCACTTGGAAGGCGTGGGCTATAAGACACGAAAATATGGCAATCGCGCGGAATTCTAGTTTTTTGGCCAAAAAACGGAAAAAACTAGGAACGATCATGGCTGGGCGGTGACTATGGTTCCTAAGGTCTTATTTGATAGTCCGGAAAAATTTTAGGCGATAGGGGTCCGGAGACCCGGGAGACCACTCGGAAGGTGTGGGCTATAACACACAAAAATATGGGAATCGCGCGGAATTCTTAGTTGTTTGGCCGAAAAACGCAAAACAATAAGGAACGATCATTGCGGGGCGGATACTATGGTTCCTTAGGTCGTATTTTACTGCCCGGAAAATTTTTAGGCGATCTGGGTCCGCGGCTCTTGGGACCACTCGGAAGGCGTAAGCTATAGCACACTAAAATATGCAAATCGCGCGGAGTTCTAGTTTTTTGGCCGAAAAATGCAAAGCATTTGGAACGATCATGGTGGGGCGGTGACTATGGTACCTTAGGTCGTATTTGATAGTCAAGAATATTTTTAGGCGATCGGGGTCCGCGGCTCCCCGGTCCACTTGGAAGGCGTGGGTATAGCACACGAAAATATGGGAATCGGCAGTAATTCTAGTTTTGGCCGAAAAATGGAAAAAATGAGAAACGATAATGGCGGGGCTGTTACTATGGTTCCTTAGGTCGTATTTGATGACCCGGAAAAATTTTAGGCGATCGGGGTCCGGGGGTCCCGGAACCACTTGGAAGGGTGGGCGCACACAAAAATATTGCAATCGGGCGGAATTCTAGATTTTTGGCCGAAAAACGCAACAAATGAGGAATGATCATGGCTGGGCGGTGACTATGGTTCTTAGGTCGTATTTGATAGCCCGGAAAAATTTTAGGCGATAGGGGTCCGGAGTTCCCGTGTTCACTTGGAAGGCGTGGGCTATAGGACACGAAAATATGGGAATCGCGCGAAATTCTAGTTTTTTGGCCGAAAAACGGAAAAAACTAGGAACGATCATGGATGGGCGGTGACTATGGTTCCTTAGGTCGTATTTGATAGTCCGGAAAAATTTTAGGCGATAGGGGTCCGGAGACCCGGGACCACTCGGAAGGTATGGGCTATAACACACAAAAATATGGGAATCGCGCGGAATTCTAGTTGTTTGGCCGAAAAATGCAAAAAATAAGGAACGATAATGGCGGGGCTGTTACTATGGTTCCTTAGGTCGTATTTGACGACCCGGAAAAATTTTAGGCGATCGGGTTCCGGGGGTCCCGGAACCACTTGGAAGGGTGGGCAATAGCACACAAAAATATTGTAATCGGGCGGAATTCTAGATTTTTGGCCGAAAAACGCAACAAATGAGGAATGATCATGGCTGGGCAGTGACTATGGTTCTTAGGTCGTATTTGATAGTCCGGAAAAATTTTAGGCGATAGGGGTCTGGAGTTCCCGGGTTCACTTGGAAGGCGTGGGCTATAGGACACGAAAATATGGGAATCGCGCGAAATTCTAGTTTTTTGGCCGAAAAATGGAAAAAACTAGGAACGATCATGGATGGGCGGTGACTTTGGTTCCTTAGGTCTTATTTGATAGTCCGGAAAAATTTTAGGCGATAGGGGTCCGAAGACCCGGGACCACTCGGAAGGCGTGGGCTATAACACACAAAAATATGGGATCGCGCGGAATTCTAGTTGTTTGGCCGAAAAACGCAAAAAATGAGGAACGATCATGGCGGGGCAGATACTATGGTTCCTTAGGTCGTATTTGATAGTCCAGAAAAATATTAAGCGATAGAGGTCCGGAGGTCCCGGGACCACTCGGAAGGCATGGGCTATAACACACAAAAATATGGGAATCGCACGGAATTCTAGTTGTTTGGCCGAAAAATGCAAAAAATGAGGAACGATCATGGCGTGGCAGATACTATGGTTCCTTAGGTCGTATTTGATAGTCCGGAAAAATTTTAGGTGATAGGGGTCCGGAGGTCCCGGGACCACTCGGAAGATGTGGGCTATAACACACAAAAATATGGGAATCGCGCGGAATTCTAGTTGTTTGGCCGAAAAATGCAAAAAATAAGGAACGATCATGGCGAGGCAGATACTATGGTTCCTTTGGTCTAAATTGATTGCCCGGAAAATTTTTAGGCGATAGAGGTCCGGAGGTCCCGGGACCACTCGGAAGGCGTGGGCTATAACTCACAAAAATATGGGAATCGCACGGAATTCTAGTTGTTTGGCCGAAAAACGCAAAAAATGAGGAACGATCATGGCGGGGCAGATACTATTGTTCCTTAGGTCATATTTGATAGTCCGGAAAAATTTTAGGCGATAGGGGTTAGGAGGTCCCGGGACCACTCGGAAGATGTGGGCTATAACACACAAAAATATGGGAATCGCGCGGAATTCTAGTTGTTTGGCCGAAAAACGCAAAACAATAAGGAACGATCATTGCGGGGCGGATACTATGGTTCCTTAGGTCGTATTTTACTGCCCGGAAAATTTTTAGGCGATCTGGGTCCGCGGCTCTTGGGACCACTCGGAAGGCGTAAGCTATAGCACACTAAAATATGCAAATCGCGCGGAGTTCTAGTTTTTTGGCCGAAAAATGCAAAGCATTTGGAACGATCATGGTGGGGCGGTGACTATGGTACCTTAGGTCGTATTTGATAGTCAAGAATATTTTTAGGCGATCGGGGTCCGCGGCTCCCCGGTCCACTTGGAAGGCGTGGGTATAGCACACGAAAATATAGGAATCGGCAGTAATTCTAGTTTGTTGGCCGAAAAATGGAAAAAATGAGAAACGATAATGGCGGGGCTGTTACTATGGTTCCTTAGGTCGTATTTGATGACCCGGAAAAATTTTAGGCGATCGGGGTCCGGGGGTCCCGGAACCACTTGGAAGGGTGGGCGCACACAAAAATATTGCAATCGGGCGGAATTCTAGATTTTTGGCCGAAAAACGCAACAAATGAGGAATGATCATGGCTGGGCGGTGACTATGGTTCTTAGGTCGTATTTGATAGTCCGGAAAAATTTTAGGCGATAGGGGTCTGGAGTTCCCGTGTTCACTTGGAAGGCGTGGGCTATAGGACATGAAAATATGGGAATCGCGCGAAATTCTAGTTTTTTGGCCGAAAAATGGAAACAACTAGGAACGATCATGGATGGGCGGTGACTATGGTTCCTTAGGTCGTATTTGATAGTCCGGAAAAATTTTAGGCGATAGGGGTCCGGAGACCCGGGACCACTCGGAAGGTATGGGCTATAACACACAAAAATATGGGAATCGCGCGGAATTCTAGTTGTTTGGCCGAAAAATGCAAAAAATAAGGAACGATAATGGCGGGGCTGTTACTATGGTTCCTTAGGTTGTATTTGACGACCCGGAAAAATTTTAGGCGATCGGGTTCCGGGGGTCCCGGAACCACTTGGAAGGGTGGGCAATAGCACACAAAAATATTGTAATCGGGCGGAATTCTAGATTTGTGGCCGAAAAACGCAACAAATGAGGAATGATCATGGCTGGGCGGTGACTATGGTTCTTAGGTCGTATTTGATAGTCCAGAAAAATTTTAGGCGATAGGGGTCCGGAGTTCCCGGGTTCACTTGGAAGGCGTGGGCTATAGGACACGAAAATATGGGAATCGCGGGAAATTCTAGTTTTTTGGCCGAAAAATGGAAAAAACTAGGAACGATCATGGATGGGCGGTGACTATGGTTCCTTAGGTCTTATTTGATAGTCCGGAAAAATTTTAGGCGATAGGGGTCCGAAGACCCGGGACCACTCGGAAGGCGTGGGCTATAACACACAAAAATATGGGATCGCGCGGAATTCTAGTTGTTTGGCCGAAAAACGCAAAAAATGAGGAACGATCATGGCGGGGCAGATACTATGGTTCCTTAGGTCGTATTTGATAGTCCAGAAAAATATTAGGCGATAGAGGTCCGGAGGTCCCGGGACCACTCGGAAGGCGTGGGCTATAAAAATATGGGAATCGCACGGAATTCTAGTTGTTTGGCCGAAAAACGCAAAAAATGAGGAACGATCATGGCGGGGCGGATACTATGGTTCCTTAGGTCGTATTTGATAGTCCGGAAAAATTTTAGGCGATAGGGGTCCGGAGGTCCCGGGACCACTCGGAAGATGTGGGCTATAACACACAAAAATATGGGAATCGCACGGAATTCTAGTTGTTTGGCCGAAAAACGCAAAAATTGAGGAACGATCATGGCGGGGCGGATACTATGGTTCCTTAAGTCGTATTTGATAGTCCGGAAAAATTTTAGGCGATAGAGGTCCGGAGGTCCCGGGACCACCCGGAAGGCGTGGGCTATAACTCACAAAAATATGGGAATCGCACAGAATTCTAGTTGTTTGGCCGAAAAACGCAAAAAATGAGGAACGATCATGGCGGGGCAGATACTATTGTTCCTTAGGTCGTATTTGATAGTCCGGAAAAATTTTAGGCGATAGGGGTTAGGAGGTCCCGGGACCACTCGGAAGATGTGGGCTATAACACACAAAAATATGGGAATCGCGCGGAATTCTAGTTGTTTGGCCGAAAAATGCAAAAAATAAGGAACGATCATGGCGGGGCGGATACTATGGTTCCTTAGGTCGTATTTTATTGCCTGGAAAATTTTTAGGCGATTTGGGTCCGCGGCTCTTGGGACCACTCGGAAGGCGTAAGCTATAGCACACTAAAATATGCAAATCGCGCGGAGTTCTAGTTTTTTGGCCGAAAAATGCAAAGCATTTGGAACGATCATGGTGGGGCGGTGACTATGGTACCTTAGGTCGTATTTGATAGTCAAGAATATTTTTAGGCGATCGGGGTCCGCGGCTCCCCGGACCACTTGGAAGGCGTGGGTATAGCACACGAAAATATGGGAATCGGCCGTAATTCTAGTTTTTTGGCCAAAAAATGCAAAAAATGAGAAACGATAATGGCGGGGCTGTTACTATGGTTCCTTAGGTCGTATTTGACGACCCGGAAAAATTTTAGGCGATTGGGGTCCGGGGGTCCCGGAACCACTTGGAAGGGTGGGCAATAGCACACAAAAATATTGTAATCGGGCGGAATTCTACATTTTTGGCCGAAAAACGCAACAAATGAGGAATGATCATGGCTGGGCGGTGACTATGGCTCTTAGGTCGTATTTGATAATCCGGAAAAATTTTAGGCGATAGGGGTCCGGAGTTCCCGGGTTCACTTGGAAGGCGTGGGCTATAGGACACGAAAATATGGGAATCGTGCGGAATTCTAGTTTTTTGGCCGAAAAATGCAAAAAATGAGGAACGATCATGGATGGGCGGTGAATATGGTTCCTTAGGTCTTATTTGATAGTCCGGAAAAATTTTAGGCGATAGGGGTCCGAAGACCCGGGACCACTCGGAAGCCGTGGGCTATAACACACAAAAATATGGGATCGCGCGGAATTCTAGTTGTTTGGCCGAAAAACTCAAAAAATGAGGAACGATCATGGCGGGGCAGATACTATGGTTCCTTTGGTCTTATTTGATTGTCCGGAAAAATATTAGGAGATGGGGGTCCGGAGGTCCCGGGACCACTCGGAAGATGTGGGCTATAACACACAAAAATATGGGAATCGCGCGGAATTCTAGTTGTTTGGCCGAAAAATGCAAAAAATGAGGAACGATTATGGCTGGGCGGTGACTATGGTTCCTTAGGTCATATTTGATAGTCCGGAAAAATTTTAGGCGATAGGGGTCCGGAGTTCCCGGGTTCACGTGGAAGGCGTGGGGTATAAGACACGAAAATATGGCAATCGCGCGGAATTCTAGTTTTTTGGCCGAAAAATGGAAAAAACTAGGAACGATCATGGCTGGGCGGTGACTATGGTTCCTTAGGTCTTATTTGATAGTCCGGAAAAATTTTAGGCGATAGGGGTCCGGAGACCCGGGACCACTCGGAAGGTGTGGGCTATAACACACAAAAATATGGGAATCGCGCGGAATTCTAGTTGTTTGGCCGAAAAACGCAAAACAATAAGGAATGATCATGGCGGGGCGGATACTATGGTTCCTTAAGTCGTATTTTACTGCCCGGAAAATTTTTAGGCGATTTGGGTCCGCGGCTCTTGGGACCACTCGGAAGGCGTAAGCTATAGCACACTAAAATATGCAAATCGCGCGGAGTTCTAGTTTTTGGCCGAAAAATGCAAAGCATTTGGAACGATCATGGTGGGGCGGTGACTATGGTACCTTAGGTCATATTTGATAGTCCAGAAAATTTTTAGGCGATCGGGGTCCGCGGCTCCCCGGACCACTTGGAAGGCGTGGGTATAGCACACGAAATATGGGAATCAGGCGTAATTCAAGTTTTTTGGCCGAAAAATGCAAAAAATGAGAAACGATTATGGCGTGGAGGTTACTATTGTTCCTTAGGTCGTATTTGACGGCCCGGAAAAATTTTAGGCGATCGGGGTACGGGGGTCCCGGAACCACTTGGAAGGGTGGGCAATAGCACACGAAAATATGGGATTCGCGCGGAATTCTAGTTTTTTGGCCGAAAAACGGAAAAAACTAGGAACGATCATGGATGGGTGGTGACTATGGTTCCTTAGGTCTTATTTGATAGTCCGGAAAAATTTTAGGCGATAAGGGTCAGGAGACCCGGGACCACTAGGAATGCGTGGGTATAGCACACGAAAATATGGGAATCGGGCGAAATTCTAGGTCTTTTTCAGTAACATGCAAAAAATGTGGAAAGATCTTGGCAGGGCGGTGACTATGGTTCCTTTGGTCTTATTTGATTGTCCGGAAAAATATTAGGCGATGGGGGTCCGGAGGTCCCGGGACCACTCGGAAGGCGTGGGCTATAACACACAAAAATATGGGAATCGCGCGGAATTCTAGTTGTTTGGCCGAAAAATGCAAAAAATGAGGAACGATCATGGCTGGGTGGTGACTATGGTTCCTTAAGTCGTATTTGATAGTCCGGAAAAATTTTAGGCGATAGGGGTCCGGAGTTCCCGGGTTCACTTGGAAGGCGTGGGCTATAGGACACGAAAAATATGGGAATCACGCGGAATCCTAGTTTTTTGGCCGAAAAACGGAAAAAACTAGGAACGATCATGGATGGGCGGTGACTATGGTTCCTAAGGTCTTATTTGATAGTCCGGAAAAATTTTAGGCGATAGGGGTCCGGAGACCCGGGAGACCACTCGGAAGGTGTGGGCTATAACACACAAAAATATGGGAATCGCGCGGAATTCTAGTTGTTTGGCCGAAAAACGCAAAACAATAAGGAACGATCATTGCGGGGCGGATACTATGGTTCCTTAGGTCGTATTTTACTGCCCGGAAAATTTTTAGGCGATCTGGGTCCGCGGCTCTTGGGACCACTCGGAAGGCGTAAGCTATAGCACACTAAAATATGCAAATCGCGCGGAGTTCTAGTTTTTTGGCCGAAAAATGCAAAGCATTTCGAACGATCATGGTGGGGCGGTGACTATGGTACCTTAGTTCGTATTTGATAGTCCAGAAAATTTTTAGCCGATCGAGGTCCGCGGCTCCCTGGACCACTTGGAAGGCGTAAGCTATAGCACACTAAAATATGCAAATCGCGCGGAGTTCTAGTTTTTTGGCCGAAAAATGCAAAGCATTTGGAACGATCATGGTGGGGCGGTGACTATGGTACCTTAGGTTGTATTTGATAGTCCAGAAAATTTTTAGGCGATCGGGGTCTGCGGCTACCCGTACCACTTGGAAGGCGTGGGTATAGCACACGAAAATATGGGAATCGGGGGGAATTCTAGTTTTTTGGCTGAAAAACGAAACAAATGAGGAACGATCATGGCGGGGCGGATACTATGGTTCCTTAGGTCGTATTTGATTGCCCGGAAAAATTTTAGGCTATAGGGGTCCGGAGATACCGGGACCACTCGGAAGGTGTGGGCTATAACACACAAAAATATGGGAATCACGCGGAATTCTAGTTGTTTGGCCGAAAAACGCAAAAAATAAGGAACGATCATGGCGGGGCGGATACTATGGTTCCTTAGGTCGTATTTGATTGCCCGAAAAAATGTTAGGCGATCAGGGTCCGCGGCTCTTGGGACCACTCGGAATGCGTGGGTATAGCTCACGAAAATATGGGAATCACGCGAAATTCTAGGTCTTTTTCAGTAACATGCAAAAAATGTGGAAAGATCTTGGCAGGGCGGTGACTATGGTTCCTTTGGTCTTATTTGATTGTCCGGAAAAATATTAGACGATGGGGGTCCGGAGGTCCCGGGACCACTCGGAAGGCGTGGGCTATAACAGACAAAAATATGTGAATCGCGCGGAATTCTAGTTGTTTGGCCGAAAAATGCAAAAAATAAGGAACGATCATGGCGGGGCGGATACTATGGTTCCTTAGGTCGAATTTGATTGCCTGGAAAATTTTTAGGCGATCGGGGTCCGCGGCTCTTGGGACCACTCGGAATACGTGGGTACGAAAATATGGGAATCGGGCGAAATTCTAGGTCTTTTTCAGTAACATGCAAAAAATATTGAAAGATCTTGGCAGGGCGGTGACTATGGTTCCTTTGGTCTTATTTGATTGTCCGGAAAAATATTAGGAGATGGGGGTCCGGAGGTCCCGCGACCACTCGAAAGGCGTGGGCTATAACACACAAAAATATGGGATCGCGCGGAATTCTAGTTGTTTGGCCGAAAAATGAAAAAAATGAGGAACGATCATGGCGGGGAGGATACTATGGTTCCTTAGGTCGTATTTGATTGCCCGGAAAATTTTTAGGCGATAGGGGTCCGGAGATACCGGGACCACTCGGAAGGTGTGGGCTATAACACACAAAAATATAGGAATCACGCGGAATTCTAGTTGTTTGGCCAAAAAATGCAAAAAATAAGGAACGATCATGGCGGGGCGGATACTATGGTTCCTTAGGTCGTATTTGATTGCCCGGAAAAATGTTAGGTGATCAGGGGTCTGCGGCTCTTGGGACCACTCGGAATGCGTGGGTATAGCTCACGAAAATATGGGAATCACGCGAAATTCTAGGTCTCTTTCAGTAACATGCAAAAAATGTGGAAAGATCTTGGCAGGGCGGTGACTATGGTTCCTTTGGTCTTATTTGATTGTCCAGAAAAATATTAGACGATGGGGGTCCGGAGGTCCCGGGACCACTCGGAAGGCGTGGGCTATAACACACAAAAATATGTGAATCGCGCGGAATTCTAGTTGTTTGGCCGAAAAATGCAAAAAATAAGGAACGATCATGGCGGGGCGGATACTATGGTTCCTTAGGTCGAATTTGATTGCCCGGAAAAATTTTAGGCGAACGGGGTCCGCGGCTCTTGGGACCACTCGGAATACGTGGGTATAGCACACGAAAATATGGGAATCGGGCGAAATTCTAGGTCTTTTTCAGTAACATGCAAAAAATATTGAAAGATCTTGGCAGGGCGGTGACTATGGTTCCTTTGGTGTTATTTGATTTTCCGGAAAAATATTAGGAGATGGGGGTCCAGAGGTCCCGGGACCACTCGGAAGGCGTGGGCTATAACACACAAAAATATGGGAATCGCGCGGAATTCTAGTTGTTTTGCCGAAAAACGCAAAAAATGAGGAACGATCATGGCTGGGCGGTGACTATGGTTCCTTAGGTCGTTTTTGATTGCCCGGAAAAATTTTAGGCGATAGGGGTCCGGAGTTCCCGGGTTCACTTGGAAGGCGTGGGCTATAGGACACGAAAATATGGGAATCGCGCGGAATTCTAGTTTTTTGGCCGAAAAACGAAAAAACCTAGGAACAATCATGGCTGGGTAGTGACTATGGTTCCTTAGGTCTTATTTGATAGTCCGGAAAACTTTTAGGCGATAGGGGTCCAGAGATCCGGGACCACTCGGAAGGTGTGGGCTATAACACACAAAAATATGGGAATCGCGCGGAATTCTAGTTGTTTGGCCAAAAAATGCAAAAAAATAATGAACGATCATGGCGGGGCGGATACTATGGTTCCTTAGGTCGTATTTTATTGCCAGGAAAAATTTTAGGCGATCTGGGTCCTTGGCTCTTCGGACCACTCGGAAGGCATAAGCTATAACACACTAAAATATGCAAATCGCGCGGAGTTCTAGTTTTTTGGCTGGTGGGGCGGTGACTATGGTACCTTAGGTCATATTTGATAGTCCAGAATGTTTTTAGGCGATCGGGGTCCGCGGCTCCCCGGACCACTTGGAAGGCATGGGTATAGCACACGAAAATATGGGAATCGGGCGTAATTCAAGTTTTTTGGCCGAAAAATGCAAAAAATGAGAAACGATGATGGCGTGGCGGTTACCATGGTTCCTTAGGTCGTATTTGACGGCCCGGAAAAATTTTAGGCGATCGGGGTCCGGGGGTCCCGGAACCACTTGGAAGGGTGGGCAATAGCACACGAAAATATGGGATTCGCGCGGAATTCTAGTTTTTTGGCCAAAAATGGAAAAAACTAGGAACGATCATGGATGGGTGGTGACTATGGTTCCTTAGGTCTTATTTGATAGTCCGGAAAAATTTTAGGCGATAAGGGTCCGGAGACCCGGGACCACTAGGAATGCGTGGGTATAGCACACGAAAATATGGGAATCGGGCGAAATTCTAGGTCTTTTTCAGTAACATGCAAAAAATGTGGAAAGATCTTGGCAGGGCGGTGACTATGGTTCCTTTGGTCTTATTTGATTGTCTGGAAAAATATTAGGCGATGGGGGTCCGGAGGTCCCGGGACCACTCGGAAGGCGTGGGCTATAACACACAAAAATATGGGAATCGCGCGGAATTCTAGTTGTTTGGCCGAAAAACGCAAAAAATGAGGAACGATCATGGCTGGGCGGTGACTATGGTTCCTTAAGTCGTATTTGATAGTCCGAAAAAATTTTAGGCGATAGGGGTCCGGAGTTCCCGGGTTCACTTGGAAGGCGTGGGCTATAGGACACGAAAATATAGGAATCACACGGAATCCTAGTTTTTTGGCCGAAAAACGGAAAAAACTAGGAACGATCATGGCTGGGCGGTGACTATGGTTCCTTAGGTCTTATTTGATAGTCCGATAAAATTTTAGGCGATAGGGGTCCGGAGACCCGGGACCACTCGGAAGGTGTGGGCTATAACACACAAAAATATGGGAATCGCGCGGAATTCTAGTTGTTTGGCCGAAAAACGCAAAAAAATAAGGAACGATCATGGCGGGGTGGATACTATGGTTCCTTAGGTCGTATTTTATTGCCCGGAAAAATTTTAGGCGATCTGGGTCCGCGGCTCTTGGGACCACTCGGAAAGCGTTAGCTATAGCACACTAAAATATGCAAATCGCGCGAAGTTCTAGTTTTTTGGCCGAAAAATGCAAAGCATTTGGAACGATCATGGTGGGGCGGTGACTATGGTACCTTAGTTCGTATTTGATAGTCCAGAAAATTTTTAGGCGATCGGGGTCCGCGGCTCCCTGGACCACTTGGAAGGCGTAAGCTATAGCACACTAAAATATGCAAATCGTGCGGAGTTCTAGTTTTTTGGCCGAAAAATGCAAAGCATTTGGAACGATCATGGTGGGGCGGTGACTATGGTACCTTAGGTCGTATTTGATAGTCCAGAAAATTTTTAGGCGATCGGGGTCTGCGGCTACCCGTACCACTTGGAAGGCGTGGGTATAGCACACGAAAATATGGGAATCGGGCGGAATTCTAGTTTTTTGGCCGAAAAACGAAACAAATGAGGAACGATCATGGCGGGGCGGATACTATGGTTCCTTAGGTCGTATTTGATTGCCCGGAAAAATTTTAGGCTATAGGGGTCCGGAGATACCGGGACCACTCGGAAGGTGTGGGCTATAACACACAAAAATATGGGAATCACGCGGAATTCTAGTTGTTTGGCCGAAAAACGCAAAAAATAAGGAACGATCATGGCGGGGCGGATACTATGGTTCCTTAGGTCGTATTTGATTGCCCGAAAAAATGTTAGGCGATCAGGGTCCGCGGCTCTTGGGACCACTCGGAATGCGTGGGTATAGCTCACGAAAATATGGGAATCACGCGAAATTCTAGGTCTTTTTCAGTAACATGCAAAAAATGTGGAAAGATCTTGGCAGGGCGGTGACTATGGTTCCTTTGGTCTTATTTGATTGTCCGGAAAAATATTAGACGATGGGGGTCCGGAGGTCTCGGGACCACTCGGAAGGCGTGGGCTATAACACACAAAAATATGTGAATCGCGCGAAATTCTAGTTGTTTGGCCAAAAAATGCAAAAAATAAGGAACGATCATGGCGGGGCGGATACTATGGTTCCTTAGGTCGAATTTGATTGCCCGGAAAATTTTTAGGCGATCGGGGTCCGCGGCTCTTGGGACCACTCGGAATACGTGGGTACGAAAATATGGGAATCGGGCGAAATTCTAGGTCTTTTTCAGTAACATGCAAAAAATGTTGAAAGATCTTGGCAGGGCGGTGACTATGGTTCCTTTGGTCTTATTTGATTGTCCGGAAAAATATTAGGAGATGGGGGTCCGGAGGTCCCGGGACCACTCGGAAGGCATGGGCTATAACACACAAAAATATGGGAATCGCGCGAAATTCTAGTTATTTGGCCGAAAAACGCAAAAAATGAGGAACGATCATGGCTGGGCGGTGACTATGGTTCCTTAGGTCATATTTGAAAGTCCGGAAAAATTTTAGGTGATAGGGGTCCGGAGTTCCGGGGTTCACTTGGAAGGAGTGGGCTATAGGACACGAAAATATGGGAATCGCGCGGAATTCTAGTTATTTGGCCGAAAAACGGAAAAACCTAGGAACAATCATGGCTGGGCGGTGACTATGGTTCCTTAGGTCTTATTTGATAGTCCGGAAAACTTTTAGGCGATAGGGGTCCGGAGACCCGGGACCACTCGGAAGGTGTGGGCTATAACACACAAAAATATGGGAATCGCGCGGAATTCTAGTTGTTTGGCCGAAAAACACAAAAAAATAAGGAACGATCATGGCGGGGCGGATACTATGGTTCCTTAGGTCGTATTTTATTGCCAGGAAATATTTTAGGCGATCTGGGTCCGCGGCTCTTGGGACCACTCGGAAGGCATAAGCTATAGCACACTAAAATATGCAAATCGCGCGGAGTTCTAGTTTTTTGGCTGGTGGGGCGGTGACTATGGTACCTTAGGTCGTATTTGATAGTCCAGAAAAATTTTAGGCAATCGGGGTCCGCGGCTCCCCGGACCACTTGGAAGGCGTGGGTATAGCACACGAAAATATGGGAATCGGGCGTAATTCAAGTTTTTTGGCCAAAAAATGCAAAAAATGAGAAACGATGATGGCGGGGCAGTTACTATGGTTCCTTAGGTCATATTTGACGGCCCGGAAAAATTTTAGGCGATCGGGGTTCGGGGGTCCCGGAATCACTTGGAAGGGTGGGCAATAGCACACGAAAATATGGGAATCGCGCGGAATTCTAGTTTTTTGGCCGAAAAACAGAAAAAACTAGGAACGATCATGGATGGGTGGTGACTATTGTTCCTTAGGTCTTATTTGATAGTCCGGAAAAATTTTAGGCGATAGGGGTCCAGAGACCCGGGACCACTCGGAAGGCGTGGGCTATAACACACAAAAATATGGGATCGCACGGAATTCTAGGTCTTTTTCAGTAACATGCAAAAAATGTGGAAAGATCTTGGCAGGGCGGTGACTATGGTTCCTTTGGTCTTATTTGATTGTCCGGAAAAATAATAGGCGATGGGGGTCCAGAGGTCCCGGAACCACTCGGAAGGCGTGGGCTATAACACACAAAAATATGGGAATCGTGCGGAATTCTAGTTGTTTGGCCGAAAAACACAAAAAATGAGGAACGATCATGGCTGGGCAGTGACTATGGTTCCTTAAGTCGTATTTGATAGTCCAGAAAAATTTTAGGCGATAGGGGTCCAGAGTTCCCGGGTTCACTTGGACGGCGTGGGCTATAGGACACGAAAATATGGGAATCACGCGGAATCCTAGTTTTTTTGCCGAAAAATGGAAAAAACTTGGAACGATCATGGCTGGGCGGTGACTATGGTTCCTTAGGTCTTATTTGATAGTCCGATAAAATTTTAGGCGATAGGGGTCCGGAGACCCGGGACCACTCGGAAGGTGTGGGCTATAACACACAAAAATATGGGAATCGCGCGGAATTCTAGTTGTTTGGCCGAAAAACGCAAAAAAATAAGGAACGATCATGGCGGGGCGGATACTATGGTTCCTTAGGTCGTATTTTATTGCCCGGAAAAATTTTAGACGATCTGGGTCCGCGGCTCTTGGGACCACTCGGAAAGCGTAAGCTATAGCACACTAAAATATGCAAATCGAGCGGAGTTCTAGTTCTTTGGCCAAAAAATGCAAAGCATTTGGAACGATCATGATGGGGCGGTGACTATGGTACCTTAGTTCGTATTTGATAGTCCAGAAAATTTTTAGGCGATCGGGGTCCGCGGCTCCCTGGACCACTTGGAAGGCGTAAGCTATAGAACACTAAAATATGCATATCGCGCGGAGTTCTAGTTTTTTGGCCGAAAAATGCAAAGCATTTGGAACGATAATGGTGGGGCGGTGACTATGGTACCTTAGGTCGTATTTGATAGTCCAGAAAATTTTTAGGCGATCGAGGTCTGCGGCTACCCGTACCACTTGGAATGCGTGGGCATAGCACACGAAAATATGGGAATCGGGCGTAATTCTAGTTTTTTGGCCGAAAAATGCAAAAAATGAGAAACGATGATTGCGGGGCGGATACTATGGTTCCTTAGGTCTTATTTGATAGTCCGGAAAAATTTTAGGCAATAGGGGTCCGGAGGTCCCGGGACCATTCGGAAGGTGTGGGCTATAACACACAAAAATATGGGAATCACGCGGAATTCTAGTTGTTTGGCCGAAAAACGCAAAAAATAAGGAACGATCATGGCAGGGGCGGATACTATGGTTCCTTAAGTCGTATTTGATTGCCCGGAAAAATGTTAGGCGATCAGGGTCCGCGGCTCTTGGGACCACTCGGAATGCGTGGGTATAGCTCACGAAAATATGGGAATCACGCGAAATTCTAGGTCTTTTTCAGTAACATGCAAAAAATGTGGAAAGATCTTGGCAGGGCGGTGACTATGGTTCCTTTGGTCTTATTTGATTATCCGGAAAAATATTAGACGATGGGGGTCCGGAGGTCCCGGGACCACTCGGAAGGCGTGGGCTATAACACACAAAAATATGTGAATCGCGCGGAATTCTAGTTGTATGGCTGAAAAATGCAAAAAATAAGGAACGATCATGGCGGGGTGGATACTATGGTTCCTTAGGTCGAATTTGATTGCCCGGAAAAATTTTAGCCGATCGGGGTCCGCGGCTCTTGGGACCACTCGGAATACGTGGGTATAGCACACGAAAATATGGAAATCGGGCGTAATTCTAGTTTTTTGGCCGAAAAATGCAAAAAATGAGAAACGATGATGGCGGGGCGGTTACTATGGTTCCTTAGGTCGTATTTGACGGCCCGGAAAAATTTTAGGCGATCGGGGTCCGGGGGTCCCGGAACCACTTGGAAGGGTGGGCAATAGCACACAAAAATATTGTAATCGGGCGGAATTCTAGTTTTTTGGCCGAAAAACGCAACAAATGAGGAATGATCATGGCTGGGCGGTGACTATGGTTCCTTAGGTCGTATTTGATAGTCCGGAAAAATTTTAGGCGATAGGGGTCCGGAGTTCCCGGGTTCACTTGGAAGGCGTGGGCTATAGGACACGAAAATATGGGAATCGCGCGGAATTCTAGTTTTTTGGCCGAAAAATGGAAAAACCTAGGAACAATCATGGCTGGGCGGTGACTATGGTTCCTTAGGTCTTATTTGATAGTCCGGAAAACTTTTAGGCGATAGGGGTCCGGAGACCCGGGACCACTCGGAAGGTGTGGGCTATAGAACACAAAAATATGGGAATCGCGCGGAATTCTAGTTGTTTGGCCGAAAAACGCAAAAAAATAAGGAACGATCATGGCGGGGCGGATAGTATGGTTCCTTAGGTCGTATTTTATTGCCAGGAAATATTTTAGGCGATCTGGGTCCGCGGCTCTTCGGACCACTCGGAAGGCATAAGCTATAGCACACTAAAATATGCAAATCGCGCGGAGTTCTAGTTTTTTGGATGGTGGGGCGGTGACTATGGTACCTTAGGTCGTATTTGATAGGTCAAAAAATTTTTAGGCGATCGGGGTCTGCGGCTCCCCGGACCACTTGGAAGGCGTGGGTATAGCACACGAAAATATGGGAATCGGGCGTAATTCAAGTTTTTTGGCCGAAAAATGCAAAAACTGAGAAACGATGATGGCGGGGCGGTTACCATGGTTCCTTAGGTCGTATTTGACGGCCCGGAAAAATTTTAGGCGATCGGGGTCCGGGGGTCCCGGAATCATTTGGAAGGGTGGGCAATAGCACACGAAAATATGGGAATCGTGCGGAATTCTAGTTTTTTGGCCAAAAAACAGAAAAACCTAGGAACAATCATGGCTGGGCGGTGACTATGGTTCCTTAGGTCTTATTTGATAGTCCGAAAAACTTTTAGGCGATAGGGGTCCGGAGACCCGGGACCAATAGGAATGCGTGGGTATAGATCACAAAAATATAGGAATCGAGCGAAATTCTAGGTCTTTTTCAGTAACATGCAAAAAATGTGGAAAGATCATGGCAGGGCGGTGACTATGGTTCCTTTGGTCTTATTTGATTGTCTGGAAAAATATTAGGCGATGGGGGTCCGGAGGTCCCGGGACCACTCGGAAGGCGTGGGCTATAACACACAAAAATATGGGAATCGCGCGGAATTCTAGTTGTTTGGCCGAAAAACGCAAAAAATGAGGAACGATCATGGCTGGGCGGTGACTATGGTTCCTTAAGTCGTATTTGATAGTCCGGAAAAATTTTAGGCGATAGGGCTCCGGAGTTCCCGGGTTCACTTGGAAGGCGTGGGCTATAGGACACGAAAATATGGGAATCACGCGGAATCCTAGTTTTTTGGCCGAAAAACGGAAAAAACTAGGAACGATCATGGCTGGGTGGTGACTATGGTTCCTTAGGTCTTATTTGATAGTCCGATAAAATTTTAGGCGATAGGGGTCCGGAGACTCGGGACCACTCGGAAGGTGTGGGCTATAACACACAAAAATATGGGAATCGCGCGGAATTCTAGTTGTTTGGCCGAAAAACGCAAAAAAATAAGGAACGATCATGGAGGGGCGGATACTATGGTTCCTTAGGTCGTATTTTATTGCCCGGAAAAATTTTAGGCGATCTGGGTCCGCGGCTCTTGGAACCACTCGGAAAGCGTAAGCTATAGCACACTAAAATATGCAAATCGTGCGGAGTTCTAGTTTTTTGGCCGAAAAATGCAAAGCATTTGGAACGATCATGGTGGGGCGGTGACTATGGTACCTTAGTTCGTATTTGATAGTCCAAAAAATTTTTAGGCGATCGGGGTCCGCGGCTCCCTGGACCACTTGGAAGGCGTAAGCTATAGCACACTAAAATATGCAAATCGCGCGGAGTTCTAGTTTTTTGGCCGAAAAATGCAAAGCGTTTGGAACGATCATGGTGGGGCGGTGACTATGGTACCTTAGGTCGTATTTGATAGTCCAGAAAATTTTTAGGCGATCGGGGTCTACGGCTACCCGTACCACTTGGAAGGCGTGGGTATAGCACACGAAAATATGGGAATCGGGCGGAATTCTAGTTTTTTGGCCGAAAAACGAAAAAAATGAGGAACGATCATGGCGGGGCGGATACTATGGTTCCTTAGGTCGTATTTGATTGCCCGGAAAAATTTTAGGCTATAGGGGTCCGGAGATACCGGGACCACTCGGAAGGTGTGGGCTATAACACACAAAAATATGGGAATCACGCGGAATTCTAGTTGTTTGGCCGAAAAACGCAAAAAATAAGGAACGATCATGGCGGGGCGGATACTATGGTTCCTTAGGTCGTATTTGATTGCCCAGAAAAATGTTAGGCGATCAAGGTCCGCGGCTCTTGGGACCACTCGGAATGCGTGGGTATAGCTCACGAAAATATGGGAATCACAAAACATTCTAGGTCTTTTTCAGTAACATGCAAAAAATTTGGAAAGATCTTGGCAGGGCGGTGACTATGGTTCCTTTGGTCTTATTTGATTGTCCGGAAAAATATTAGATGATGGGGGTCCGGAGGTCCCGGGACCACTCGGAAGGCGTGGGCTATAACACACAAAAATATGTGAATCGCGCGGAATTCTAGTTGTTTGGCCGAAAAATGCAAAAAATAAGGAACGATCATGGCGGGGCGGATACTATGGTTCCTTAGGTCGAATTTGATTGCCCGGAAAAATTTTAGGCGATCAGGGTCCGTGGCTCTTGGGACCACTCGGAATACATGGGTACGAAAATATGGGAATCGGGCGAAATTCTAGGTCTTTTTCAGTAACATGCAAAAAATGTTGAAAGATCTTGGCAGGGCGGTGACTATGGTTCCTTTGGTCTTATTTGATTGTCCGAAAAAATATTAGGAGATGGGGGTCCGGAGGTCCCAGGACCACTTGGAAGGCATGGGCTATAACACACAAAAATATGGGAATCGCGCGAAATTCTAGATGTTTGGCCGAAAAACGCAAAAAATGAGGAACGATCATGGCTAGGCGGTGACTATGGTTCCTTAGGTCATATTTGATAGTCCGGAAAAATTTTAGGCGATAGGGGTCCGGAGTTCCCGGGTTCACTTGGAAGGCGTGGGCTATAGGACACGAAAATATGGGAATCGCGCGGAATTCTAGTTTTTTGGCCGAAAAACGGAAAAACCTAGGAACAATCATAGCTGGGCGGTGACTATGGTTCCTTAGGTCTTATTTGATAGTCCGGAAAACTTTTAGGCGATAGGGGTCCGGAGACCCGGTACCACTCGGAAGGTGTGGGCTAAATGCAAAGCATTTGGAACGATCATGATGGGGCGGTGACTATGGTACCTTAGGTCGTATTTGATAGTCCGGAAAAATTTTAGGCGATCGGGGTCCGCGGCTCCCCGGACCACTTGGAAGGCGTGGGTATAGCACATGAAAATATGGGAATCGGGCGTAATTCTAGTTTTTTGGCCGAAAAATGCAAAAAATGAGAAACGATGATGGCGGGGCGGTTACTATGGTTCCTTAGGTCGTATTTGACGGCCCGGAAAAATTTTAGGCGATCGGGGTCCCGGGGTCCCGGAACCACTTGGAAGGGTGGGCAATAGCACACAAAAATATTGTAATCGGGCGGAATTCTAGTTTTTTAACCAAAAAACGCAACAAATGAGGAATGATCATGGCTGGGCAGTGACTATGGTTCCCTTGGTCTTATTTGATAGTTCAGAAAAATATTAGGCGATAGGGGTCCGGAGGTCCCGGGACCACTAGGAAGGCGTGGGCTATAACACACAAAATTATGGGAATCGCGCGGAATCCTAGTTGTTTGTCCGAAAAATGCAAAAAATGAGGAACGATCATGGCGGGGTGGTTACTATGGTTCCTTAGGTCGTATTTGATGGCCCGAAAATGTTTTATGCGATCGGGGTTCGGGGTTCCCGGGACCCCTTGGAAGGCGTGGGATAAAGCACACGAAAATATGGAAATCGCGCGGAATTCTAGTTTTTTGGCTGAAAAACGCAAAAGACTAGGAACGATCATGGCGGGGCGGTGACTATGGTTCCTTAGGTCGTATTTGATAGTCCGGAAAATTTTTAGGCAATCCGGCTCCGGGGGGCCCGACCCACTCGGAAGGCGTGGGCGATAGCACACAAAAATATGGGAATCGGGCGGAATTCTAGTTTTTTGGCCAAAAAATGCAAAAAATGAGGAACGATCATGGCGAGGCGGTGACTATGGTTCCTTAGGTCCTAATTGATGGCCCGAAAAGTTTTTAGGTGATCCGAGTCCGGCGGCCCGGGCCCACTCGGAAGGCGTGGGCAATAGCACACAAAAATATGGTAATCGAGCGGAATACTATTTTTTGGCTGGAAAACGCAATAAATGAGGAACGATCATGGCGGGGCGGTGACTATGGTTCCTTAGGTCGTATTTGATGGCCCGGAAAATTTTAGGCGATCGGGGTCCACGGCTCCCGGGACCACTCGGAAGGCGTAAGCTATAGCACACGAAAATATGCAAATCGCGCGGAGTTCTAGTTTTTTGGCCGAAAAATGCAAAGCATTTGGAACGATCATGGTGGGGCGGTGACTATGGTACCTTAGGTCGTATTTGATAGTCCGGAAAAATTTTAGGCGATCGGGGTCCGCGGCTCCCCGGACCACTTGGAAGGCGTGGGTATAGCACACGAAAATATGGGAATCGGGCGTAATTCTAGTTTTTTGGCCAAAAAATGCAAAAAATGAGAAACGATCATGGCTGGGCGGTGACTATGGTTCCTTAGGTCTTATTTGATAGTCCGGAAAAATTTTAGGCGATAGGGGTCCGGAGACCCGGGACCACTCGGAAGGCGTGGGCTATAACATACAAAAAATTTGGGATCGCGCGGAATTCTAGTTGTTTGGCCGAAAAATGCAAAAAATGAGGAACGATCATGGCGGGGTGGTTACTATGGTTCCTTAGGTCGTATTTGATGGCCCGGAAAATTTTTAGGCGATCGGGGTTCGGGGTTCCCGGGACCCCTTGGAAGGCGTGGGCTATAACACACAAAAATATGGGAATCGCGCAGAATTCTAGTTTTTTGGCTGAAAAATACAAAAGACTAGGAACGATCATGGCGGGGCGGTGACTATGGTTCCTTAGGTCGTATTTGATAGTCCGGAAAATTTTTAGGCGATCCGGCTCCGGGGGGCCCGACCCACTCGGAAGGCGTGGGCGATAGCACACAAAAATATGGGAATCGGGCGGAATTCTAGTTTTTTGGCCAAAAAATGCAAAAAATGAGGAACGATCATGGCGAGGTGGTGACTATGGTTCCTTAGGTCCTAATTGATGGCACAAAAACATTTTAGGCGATCCGATTCCGGCGGCCCGACCCACTCGGAAGGCGTGGGCAATAGCACACAAATATATGGTAATCGAGCGGAATTCTATTTTTTGGCTGAAAAACGCAATAAATGAGGAACGATCATGGCGGGGCGGTGACTATGGTTCCTTAGGTCGTATTTGATGGCCCGAAAAATTTTAGGCGATCGGGGTCCACGGCACCCGGGACCACTCGGAAGGCGTAAGCTATAGCACACGAAAATATACAAATCGCGCGGAGTTCTAGTTTTTTGGCCGAAAAATGCAAAGCATTTGGAACGATTATGGTGGGGCGGTGAATATGGTACCTTAGGTCGTATTTGATAGTCCGGAAAATATTTAGGCGATCAGGGTCCGCGGATCCCCGGAACACTTAGAAGGCGTGGGTATAGCACACGAAAATATGGGAATCGGGCGTAATTCTAGTTTTTTGGCCGAAAAATGCAAAAAATGAGAAACGATGATGGCGGGGCGGTGACTATGGTTCCTTAGGTCGTATTTGATGGCCCGGAAAAATTTTAGGCGATCGGGGTCCGGGGGTCCCGGAACCACTTGGAAGGGTGGGCAATAGCACACAAAAATATGTAATCGGGCAGAATTCTAGTTTTTTGGCCGAAAACCGCAACAAATGAGGAATGATCATGGCTGGGCGGTGACTATGGTTCCTTTGGTCTTATTTGATAGTCCGGAAAAATTTTAGGCGATAGGGGTCCGGAGGTCCCGGGACCACTCGGAAGGCGTGGGCTATAACACACAAAAATATGGGAATCGCGCGGAATTCAAGTTTTTTGGCCGAAAAATGGAAAAAACTAGGAACGATCATGGCTGGGCGGTGACTATGGTTCCTTAGGTCTTATTTGATAGTCCGGAAAAATTTTAGGCGATAAGGGTCCGGAGACCCGGAACCACTCGGAAGGCGTGGGCTATAACACACAAAAATATGGGATCGCGCGGAATTCTAGTTGTTTGGCCGAAAAACGCAAAAAATGAGGAACGATCATGGTGGGGCGGATACTATGGTTCCTTAGTTCGTATTTGATAGTCCGGAAAAATTTTAGGCGATAGGGGTCCGGAGGTCCCGGGACCACTCGGAAGGTGTGGGCTATAACACACAAAAATATGGGAATCACGCGTAATTCTAGTTTTTTGGCCGAAAACCGCAACAAATGAGGAATGATCATGGCTGGGCGGTGACTATGGTTCCTTTGGTCTTATTTGATAGTCCGGAAAAATTTTAGGCGATAGGGGTCAGGAGGTCCCGGGACCACTCGGAAGGCGTGGGCTATAACACACAAAAATATGGGAATCGCGCGGAATTCAAGTTTTTTGGCCGAAAAATGGAAAAAACTAGGAACGATCATGGCTGGGCGGTGACTATGGTTCCTTAGGTCTTATTTGATAGTCCGGAAAAATTTTAGGCGATAAGGGTCCGGAGACCCGGAACCACTCGGAAGGCGTGGGCTATAACACACAAAAATATGGGATCGCGCGGAATTCTAGTTGTTTGGCCGAAAAACGCAAAAAATGAGGAACGATCATGGTGGGGCGGATACTATGGTTCCTTAGGTCGTATTTGATAGTCCGGAAAAATTTTAGGCGATAGGGGTCCGGAGGTCCCGGGACCACTCGGAAGGCGTGGGCTATAACACACAAAAATATGGGAATCACGCGTAATTCTAGTTGTTTGGCCGAAAAATGCAAAAAATAAGGAACGATCATGGCGGGGCGGATACTATGGTTCCTTAGGTCATATTTGATGGCCCGGAAAATTTTTAGGCGATCGGGGTTCGGGGTTCCCGGGACCCCTTGGAAGGCGTGGGCTAAAGCACACAAAAATATGGAAATCGCGCGGAATTCTAGTTTTTTGGCTGAAAAACGCAAAAGACTAGGAACGATCATGGCGGGGCGGATACTATGGTTCCTTAGGTCGTATTTTATAGTCCGGAAAATTTTTAGGCGATAGGGGTCCGGAGGTCCCGGGACCACTCGGAAGGCGTGGGCTATAACACACAAAAATATGGGAATCGCGCGGAATTCTAGTTGTTTGGCCGAAAAACGCAAAAAATGAGGAACGATCATGGTGGGGTGGTTACTATGGTTCCTTAGGTCGTATTTGATGACCCGAAAAATTTTTAGGCGATCGGGGTTCGGGGTTCCCGGGACCCCTTGGAAGGCATGGGCTAAAGCACACGAAAATATGAAAATCGCGCGGAATTCTAGTTTTTTGGCTGAAAAATGCAAAAGACTAGGAACGATCATGGAGGGGAGGTGACTATGGTTCCTTAGGTCGTATTTGATAGTCCGGAAAATTTTTAGGTGATCTGGCTCAGGGGGGCCCGACCCACTCGGAAGGGGTGGGCGATAGCACACAAACATATGGGAATCGGGCGAAATTCTAGTTTTTTGGCAAAAAAATGCAAAAAATGAGGAACGATCATGGCGAGGCGGTGACTATGGTTCCTTAGGTCGTATTTGATGGCCCGGAAAATTTTAGGCGATCGGGGTCCACGGCTCCCGGGACCACTCGGAAGGCGTAAGCTATAGCACACAAAAATATGCAAATCGCGCGGAGTTCTAGTTTTTTGGCTGAAAAATGCAAAGCATTTGGAACGATCATGATGGGGCGGTGACTATGGTACCTTAGGGCGTATTTGATAGTCCGAAAAAATTTTAGGCGATCGGGGTCCGCGGCTCCCGGAACACTTGGAAGGCGTGGGTATAGCACACGAAAATATGGGAATCGGGCGTAATTCTAGTTTTTTGGCCGAAAAATACAAAAAAATGAGAAACGATGATGGCGGGGCGGTTACTATGGTTCCTTAGGTCATATTTGATGGCCCGGAAAAATTTTAGGCGATCGGGGTCCGGGGGTCCCGGAACCACTTGGAAGGTGGGCAATAGCACACAAAAATATTGTAATCGGGCGGAATTCTAGTTTTTGGCCGAAAAACGCAACAAATGAGGAATGATCATGGCTGGGCGGTGACTATGGTTCCTTTGGTCTTATTTGATAGTCCGGAAAAATATTAGGCGAAAGGGGTCCGGAGGTCCCGGGACTAATAGGAAGGCGTGGGCTATAACACACAAAAATATGGGAATCGCGCGGAATTCTAGTTGTTTGGCCGAAAAATGCAAAAAACGAGGAACGATCATGGCGGAGTGGTTACTATGGTTCCTTAGGTCGTATTTGATGGCCCGAAAATATTTTAGGCGATCGAGGTTCGGGGTTCCCGGGACCCCTTGGAAGGCGTGGGCTAAAGCAAACGAAAATATGGAAATCGCGCGGAATTCTAGTTTTTTGGCTGAAAAACGCAAAAGACTAGGAACGATCATGGCGGGGCAGTGACTATGGTTCCTTAGGTCGTATTTGATAGTCCGAAAAATTTTTAGGCGATCCGGCTCCGGGGGCCCGACCCACTCGGAAGGCGTGGGCGATAGCACACAAAAATATGGGAATCGGGCGGAATTCTAGTGTTTTGGCCAAAAAATGCAAAAAGTGAAGAACGATCATAGCGAGGCGGTGACTATGGTTCCTTAGGTCCTAATTGATGGCCCAAAAATTTTTTAGGCGATCCGAGTCCGGTGGCCCGACCCACTCGGAATGCGTGGGCAATAGCACCCAAAAATATGGTAATCGAGCGGAATACTATTTTTTGGCTGGAAAACGCAATAAATGAGGAACGATCATGGCGGGGCGGTGACTATGGTTCCTTAGGTCGTATTTGATGGCCCGGAAAAATTTTAGGCGATCGGGGTCCACGGCTCCCGGGACCACTCGGAAGGCGTAAGCTATAGCACACGAAAATATGCAAATCGTGCGGAGTTCTAGTTTTTTGGCCGAAAAATGCAAAGCATTTGGAACGATCATGGTGGGGCGGTGAATATGGTACCTTAGGTCGTATTTGATAGTCCGGAAAAATTTTAGGCGATCGGGGTCCGCGGCTCCCCGGAACACTTGGAAGGCGTGGGTATAGCACACGAAAATATGGGAATCGGGCGTAATTCTAGTTTTTTGGCCGAAAAATGCAAAAAATGAGAAACGATCATGGCTGGGCGGTGACTATGGTTCCTTACGTCTTATTTGATAGTCCGGAAAAATTTTAGGCGATAGGGGTCCGGAGACCCGGGACCACTCGAAAGGCGTGGGCTATATAACACACAAAAATAAGGGATCGCGCGGAATTCTAGTTGTTTGGCCGAAAAACGCAAAAAATGAGGAACGATCATGGCGGGGTGGTTACTATGGTTCCTTAGGTCGTATTTGACAGCCCGGAAAATTTTTAGGCGATCGGGGTTCGGGGTTCCCGGGACCCTTTGGAAGGCGTGGGCTATAACACACAAAAATATGGGAATCGCGCGGAATTCTAGTTTTTTGGCTGAAAAATGCAAAAGACTAGGAACGATCATGGCGGGGCGGTGACTATGGTTCCTTAGGTCGTAATTGATGGCAAAAAAACATTTTAGGCGATCCGATTCTGGCGGCCCGGCCCACTCGGAAGGCGTGGGCGATAGCACAGAAAAATATGGGAATCGGGCGGAATTCTAGTTTTTTGGCCAAAAATGCAAAAAATGAGGAACGAACATGGCGAGGCGGTGACTATGGTTCCTTAGGTCCTAATTGATGGCCCGAAAAGTTTTTAGGCGATCCGATTCCGCCGGCCCGGCCCACTCGGAAGGCGTGGGCAATAGCACACAAAAATATGGTAATCGAGCGGAATTCTATTTTTTGGCTGAAAAACGCAATAAATGAGGAACGATCATGGCGGGGCGGTGACTATGGTTCCTCAGGTCGTATTTGATGGCCCGGAAAATTTTAGGCGATCGGGGTCCACGGCACCCGGGACCACTCGGAAGGCGCTCCTAAAGCAGACGAAAATATGCAAATCGCGCGGAGTTCTAGTTTTTTGGCCGAAAAATGCAAAGCATTTGGATCGATCATGGTGGGGCAGTGAATATGGTACCTTAGGTCGTATTTGATAGTCCGAAAAAATTTTAGGCGATCGGGGTCTGCGGCTCCCCGGAACACTTGGAAGGCGTGGGTATAGCACACGAAAATATGGGAATCGGGCGTAATTCAAGTTTTTTGGCCGAAAAATGCAAAAAATGAGAAACGATGATGGCGGGGCGGTTACTATGGTTCCTTAGGTCGTATTTGACGACCCGGAAAAATTTTAGGCGATCGGGGTCCGGGGGTCCCGGAACCACTTGGAAGGGTGGGCAATAGCACACAAAAATATTGTAATCGGGCAGAATTCTAGTTTTTTGGCCGAAAACCGCAACAAATGAGGAATTATCATGGCTGGGCGGTGACTATGGTTCCTTTGGTCTTATTTGATAGTCCGGAAAAATTTTAGGCGATCCGGCTCCGGGGGGCCCGACCCACTCGGAAGGCGTGGGCGATAGCACACAAAAATATAGGAATCGGGCGGAATTCTAGTTTTTTGGCCAAAAAATGCAAAAATTGAGGAACGATCATGGCCAGGCGGTGACTATGGTTCCTTAGGTCCTAATTGATGGCCCAAAAATTTTTTAGGCGATCCGATTCCGGCAGCCCGGCCCACTCGGAAGGCGTGGGCAATAGCACACAAAAATATGGTAATCGAGCGGAATTCTATTTTTTTGGCTGAAAAACGCAATAAATGAGGAACGATCATGGCGGGGCGGTAACTATGGTTCCTCAGGTCGTATTTGATGGCCCGAAAATTTTTAGGCGATCGGGGTCTACGGCACCCGGGACCACTCGGAAGGCGCTCCTAAAGCACACGAAAAAATGCAAATCGCGCGGAGTTCTAGTTTTTTGGCCGAAAAATGCAAAGCTTTTGGAACGATCATGGTGGGGCGGTGAATATGGTACCTTAGGTCGTATTTGATAGTCCGAAAAATTTTTAGGCGATCGGGGTCCGCGGCTCCCCAGAACACTTGGAAGGCGTGGGTATAGAACACGAAAAGATGGGAATCAGGCGTAATTCTAGTTTTTTGGCCGAAAAATGCAAAAAATGAGAAACGATGATGGCGGGGCGGTTACTATGGTTCCTTAGGTTGTATTTGATGACCCGGAAAAATTTTAGGCGATCGGGGTCCAGGGGTCCCGGAACCACTTGGAAGGGTGGGCAATAGCACACAAAAATATTGTAATCGGGCAGAATTCTAGTTTTTTGGCCGAAAACCGCAACAAATGAGGAATGATCAAGGCTGGGCGGTGACTATGGTTCCTTTGATCTTATTTGATAGTTCGGAAAAATTTTAGGCGATAGGGGTCAGGAGGTCCCGGGACCACTCGGAAGGCGTGGGCTATAACACACAAAAATATGGGAATCGCGCGGAATTCTAGTTTTTTGGCCGAAAAACGGAAAAAACTAGGAACGATCATGGCTGGGAGGTGACTATGGTTCCTTAGGTCTTATTTGATAGTCCGGAAAAATTTTAGGCGATAGGGGTCCAGAGACCCGGGACCACTCGGAAGGCGTGGGCTATAACACACAAAAATATGGGATCGCGCGAAATTCTAGTTGTTTGGCCGAAAAATGCAAAAAATGAGGAACGATCATGGCGGGGGGGATACTATGGTTCCTTAATTCGTATTTTATAGTCCGGAAAAATTTTAGGCGGTTGTGGTCCACGGCTCCCGGGGCCACTCGGAAGGCGTAAGCTATAGCACACGAAAATAAGCAAATCGCGCGGAATTCTATTTTTTTGGCCGAAAAATGCAAAGCATTTGGAACGATCATGGTGGGGCGGTGACTATGGTACCTTAGGTCGTATTTGATAGTCCGGAAAAATTTTAGGCGATAGGGGTCGGGAGACGCGGGACCACTCGGAAGGCGTGGGCTATAACACACAAAAATATGGGATCGCGCGGAATTCTAGTTGTTTGGCCAAAAAATGCAAAACATGAGGAACGATCATGGTGGGGTGGTTACTATGGTTCCTTAGGTCGTATTTGATGGCCCGGAAAATTTTTAGGCGATCGGGGTTCGGGGTTCCCGGGACCCCTTGGAAGGCATGGGCTAAAGCACACGAAAAGACGGAAATCGCGCGGAATTCTAGTTTTTTGGCTGAAAAACGCAAAAGACTAGGAACGATCATGGCGGGGCTGTGACTATGGTTCCTTAGGTCGTATTTTATAGTCCGGAAAATTTTTAGGCGATCAGGCTCCGGGGGGCCTGACCCACTCGGATGGCGTGGGCGATAGCACACAAAAATATGAGAATCGGGTGGAATTCTAGTTTTTTGGCCAAAAAATGCAAAAAATGAGGAATGATAATGGCGAGGCGGTGACTATGGTTCCTTAGGTCCTAATTGATGGCCCAAAAATTTTTTAGGCGATCAGATTCCGGCGGCCCGGCCCACTCGGAAGGGGTGGGCAATAGCACACAAAAATATGGTAATCAAGCGGAATTCTATTTTTTGGCTGAAAAACGCAATAAATGAGGAACGATCATGGCGGGGCGGTGACTATGGTTCCTTAGGTCGTATTTGATGGCCCGGAAAATTTTAGGCGATCGGGGTCCACGGCACCCGGGACCACTCGGAAGGCGTAAGCTATAGCACACGAAAATATGCAAATCGCGCGGAGTTCTTGTTTTTTGGCCGAAAAATGCAAAGCATTTGGAACGATCATGGTGGGGCGGTGAATATGGTACCTTAGGTCGTATTTGATAGTCCGGAAAAATTTTAGGCGATAGGGGTCAGGAGGTCCCGGGACCACTCGGAAGGCGTGGGCTATAACACACAAAAATATGGGAATCGCGCGGAATTCTAGTTTTTTGGCCGAAAAATGGAAAAAACTAGGAACGATCATGGCTGGGCGGTGACTATGGTTCCTTAGGTCTTATTTGATAGTCCGGAAAAATTTTAGGCGATAGGGGTCCGGAGACCCGGGACCACTCGGAAGGCGTGGGCTATAACACACAAAAATATGGGATCGCGCGGAATTCTAGTTGTTTGGCCGAAAAACGCAAAAAATGAGGAACGATCATGGCGGGGCGGATACTATGGTTCCTTAGGTCATATTTGATAGTCCGAAAAAATTTTAGGCGACAGGGGTCCGGAGGTCCCGGAACAACTCGGAAGGTGTGGGCTATAACACATAAAAATATGGGAATCACGCGTAATTCTAGTTGTCTGGCCGAAAAATGCAAAAAATAAGGAACGATCATGGTGGGGTGGTTACTATGGTTCCTTAGGTCGTATTTGATGGCCCGGAAAATTTTTAGGCGATCGGGGTTCGGGGTTCCAGGGACCCCTTAGAAGGCGTGGGCTAAAGCACACGAAAATATGGAAATCGCGCGGAATTCTAGTTTTTTGGCTGAAAAATGCAAAAGACTAGGAACGATCATGGCGGGGCGGTGACTATGGTTCCTTAGGTCGTATTTTATAGCCCGGAAAATTTTTAGGCGATAGGGGTCAGGAGGTCCCGGGACCACTCGGAAGGCGTGGGCTATAACACACAAAAATATGGGAATCGCGCGGAATTCTAGTTGTTTGGCCGAAAAGCGCAAAAAATGAGGAACGATCATGGTGGGGTGGTTACTATGGTTCCTTAGGTCGTATTTGATGACCCGGAAAATTTTTAGGCGATCGGGGTTCGGGGTTCCCGGGACCCTTTGGACGGCGTGGGCTAAAGCACACGAAAATATGGAAATCACGCGGAATTCTAGTTTTTTGGCTGAAAAACACAAAAGACTAGGAACGATCATGGCGGGGAGGTGACTATGGTTCCTTAGGTTGTATTTGATAGTCCGGAAAATTTTTAGGCGATCCGGCTCAGGGGGGCCGAACCACTCGGAAGGCGTGGGCGATAGCACACGAAAATATGGGAATCGGGCGTAATTCTAGTTTTTTGGTCGAAAAATGCAAAAAATGAGAAACGATGATGGCGGGGCGGTTACTGTGGTTCCTTAGGTCGTATTTGACGACCCGGAAAAATTTTAGGCGATCGGGGTCCGGGGTTCCCGCAACCACTTGGAAGGGTGGGCAATAGCACACAAAAATATTGTAATCGGGCAGAATTCTAGTTTTTTGGCTGAAAACCGCAACAAATGAGAAATGATCATGGCTGGGCGGTGACTATGGTTCCTTTGGTCTTATTTGATAGTCCAGAAAATTTTTAGGCGATAGGGGTCAGGAGGTCCCGGGACCACTCGGAAGGCGTGGGCGATAACACACAAAAATATGGGAATCGGGCGGAATTCTAGTTTTTTGGGCCAAAAAATGCAAAAAATGAGGAATGATCATGGCGAGGCGGTGACTATGGTTCCTTAGGTCCTAATTTATGGCACAAAAATGTTTTAGGCGATCCGATTCTGGCGGCCCGGCCCACTCGGAAGGCGTGGGCAATAGCACACAAAAATATGGTAATCGAGCGGAATTCTATTTTTTGGCTGAAAAATGCAATAAATGAGGAACGATCATGACGGGGCGGTGACTATGGTTCCTTAGGTCGTATTTGATGGCCCGGAAAATTTTAGGCGATCAGGGGTCCACGGCGACCGGGACCACTCGGAAGGCTTAAGCTATAGCACACGAAAATATGCAAATCGCGCGCAGTTCTAGTTTTTTGGCCGAAAAATGCAAAGCATTTGGAACGATCATGGTGGGGCGGTGAATATGGTACCTTATGTCGTATTTGATAGTCCGGAAAAATTTTAGGCGATAGGGGTCAGGAGGTCCCGGGACCACTCGGAAGGCGTGGGCTATAACACACAAAAATATGGGAATCGCGCGGAATTCTAGTTTTTTGGCCGAAAAACGGAAAAAACTAGGAACGATCATGGCTGGGCGGTGAATATGGTTCCTTAGGTCTTATTTGATAGTCCGAAAAAATTTTAGGCGATAGGGGTCCGGAAACCCGGGACCACTCGGAAGGCGTGGGCTATAACACACAAAAATATGGGATCGCGCGGAATTCTAGTTGTTTGTCGAAAAATGCAAAAAATGAGGAACGATCATGGCGGGGTGGATACTATGGTTCCTTTGGTCTTTTTAGGCGATAGGGGTCAGGAGGTCCCGGGACCACTCGGAAGGCGTGGGCTATAACACACAAAAATATGGGAATCGCGCGGAATTCTAGTTTTTTGGCCGAAAAATGCAAAGCATTTGGAATGATCATGGAGGGGCGGTGACTATGGTACTTTAGGTCGTATTTGATAGTCTGGAAAAATTTTAGGCGATCGGGGTCCGCGGCTCCCCGGACCACTTGGAAGGCGTGGGTATAGCACACGAAAATATGGGAATCGGGCGTAATTCTAGTTTTTTGGCCGAAAAATGCAAAAAATGAGAAACGATGATGGCAGGGCGGTTACTATAGTTCCTTAGGTCGTATTTGACGGCCCAGAAAAATTTTAGGCGACCGGGGTCCGGGGGTCCCGGAACCACTTGGAAGGTTGGGCAATAGCACACAAAAATATTGTAATCGGGCGGAATTCTAGTTTTTTGGCCGAATAACACAACAAATGAGGAATGATCATGGCTGGGCGGTGACTATGGTTACTTTGGTCTTATTTGATAGTCCGGAAAAATATTAGGCGATAGGGGTCCGGAGGTCCCCGGACCACTCGGAAGGCGTGGGCTATATAACACACAAAAATATGGGAATCGCACGGAATTCTAGTTGTTTGGCCGAAAAACGCAAAAAATGAGGAACGATCATGGCGGGGTGGTTACTATGGTTTCTTAGGTCATATTGGATGGCCCGGAAAATTTTTAGGCGATCGGGGTTCCCGGGACCCCTTGGAAGGCATGGGCTAAAGCACACGAAAATATGGAAATCGCGCGGAATTCTAGTTTTTTGGCTGAAAAATGCAAAAGACTAGGAACGATCATGGCGGGGCGGTGACTATGGTTCCTTAGGTCGTATTTGATAGTCTGGAAAATTTTTAGGCGATCCGGCTCCGTGGGGCCCGACCCACTCGGAAGGCGTGGGCGATAGCACACAAAAATATGGGAATCGGGCGGAATTCTAGTTTTTTGGCTGAAAAATGCAAAAAATGAGGAACGATCATGGCGAGATGGTGACTATGGTTCCTTAGGTCCTAATTGATGGCCCGAAAAATTTTAGGCTATCGGGGTCCACGGCTCCCGGGACCACTCGGAAGGCGTAAGCTATAGCACACGAAAATATGCAAATCGCGCGAAGTTCTAGTTTTTTGGCCGAAAAATGCAAAGCATTTGGAACGATCATGGTGGGGCGGTGACTATGGTAACTTAGGTCGTATTTGATAGATCGGAAAAATTTTAGGCGATCGGGGTCCGCGGCTCCCCGGACCACTTGGAAGGCCTGGGTATAGCACACGAAAATATGGGAATCAGGCGTAATTCTAGTTTTTTGGCCGAAAAATGCAAAAAATGAGAAACGATGATGGCGGGGTGGTTACTATGGTTCCTTAGGTCGTATTTGACGGCCCAGAAATATTTTAGGCGATCGGGGTACGGGGGTCCCGGAAACACTTGGAAGGGTGGGCAATAGCACACAAAAATATTGTAATCGGGCGGAATTCTAGTTTTTTGGCCGAAAAACGCAACAAATGAGGAATGATCATGGCTGGGCGGTGACTATGGTTCCTTTGTTCTTATTTGATAGTCCGGAAAAATATTAGGCGATAGGGGTCCGGAGGTCCCGGGACCACTCGGAAGGCGTGGGCTATATAACACACAAAATTATGGGAATCGCGCGGAATTCTAGTTGTTTGGCCGAAAAACGCCAAAAATGAGGAACGATCATGGCGTGGAGGATACTATGGTTCCTTAGGTCGTATTTGATAGTCCGGAAAAATTTTAGGCGATAGGGGTCAGGAGGTCCCGGGACCACTCGGAAGGCGTGGGCTATAACACACAAAAATATGGGAATCGCGCGGAATTCTAGTTGTTTGGCCGAAAAACGCAAAAAATGAGGAACGATCATGGCGGGGCAGATACTATGGTTCCTTAGGTCGTATTTGATTGTCCGGAAAAATTTTAGGCGATAGGGGTCAGGAAGCCCCGGGACCACTCGGAAGGCGTGGGCTATAACACACAAAAATATGGGAATCGCGCGGAATTCTAGTTGTTTGGCCGAAAAACGCAAAAAATAAGGAACGATCATGGCGGGGTGGTTACTATGGTTCCTTAGGTCGTATTTGATGCCCCGAAAACTTTTTAGGCGATCGGGGTTCGGGGTTCCCTGGACCCTTCGAAGGCGTGGGCTAAAGCACACGAAAATATGGAAATAGCGCGGAATTCTAGTTTTTTGGCTGAAAAATGCAAAAGAATAGGAACGATCATGGCGGGGCGGTGACTATGGTTCCTTCAAGTTTTTTCGCTGAAAAACGCAAATAACTAGGAAAATTCATGGCCGAACGGTGACTATGGTTCCTTAGGTCGTATTTGATGGTCCGAAAAAATTTTAGGCGATCGGGGTCCGGGGGTCCCTACCCATTGGGAAGGCGTGGGCAATTATAGCACAGGAAAATATGGGAATCGGACGGAATTCTAGTTTTTAGCCGAAAAATGCAAAAAATGAGGAACGATCATGGCGGGGAGGTGACTATGGTCCTTAGGTCTTATTTGATGGCCCGAATAAAATTTAGATGATCCGAGTCCGGGGGGCCTGGCCCACTCGGAAGGCGTGGGCTATAGCACACGAAAATATGGGAATCGGGCGGAATTCTAGTGTTTTTGCCGGAAATCGCAATAAATGAGGAACGATCATGGCGGGGCAGTTACTATGGTTCCTTAGGTCGTATTTGATGGCCCGGAAAAATTTTAGGCGATCGATGTCCGGGGAACCCGGGACCACTTGGAAAGCGTTGTCTATAGCACACAAAAATATGGGAACCGGGCGGATTTCTAGTTTTTAGGCCGAAAAATGCGAAAAATTAGGAAAGATCATGGCGAGGTGGTGACTATGGTTCCTAAGGTCCTATTTTATGGCCCGAAAAAACTTTAGGCGATCTGAGTACGGGGGGCTCGGCCCACTCGAAGGCGTGGGCAATAGCACACAATAATATGGTAATCGGGCGGAATTCTAGTGTTTTGGCCGAAAAACGCAAAAAATGAAGAACGATCATGGCGGGGCGGTGACTATAGTTCCTTAGGTCGTATTTGATGGCTGGAAAATTTTTAGGCGATCGGGGTCCGGGGTTCCCAGGACCACTCGGAAGGCATAGGCTATAGCAAATGAAGATATGGAATCGCGCGGAATTCTAGGTTTTTTGCCAAAAAACACAAAAACCTAGGAACGATCATGGCGAGGCGATGACTATGGTTCCTTAGGTCGTATTTGATGGTCCGGAAAAACTTTAGGCAATAGGGGTCCGGCGGTTTCGAGACCACTCGGAAGGCGTGGGCTATAACACACGAAAATATGAGAATCTCGAGGAATTATAGTTGTTTGGCCGAAAAATGCAATAAATGAGGAAGGATTATGGAGGGGCGGTTACTATGGTTCCTTAGGTCGTATTTGATAGCCTGGAAAACAATTTAGGCGATCGGGGTCCGGGGGTCCCGGGACCACTTGGAAGACGTGGGCTATAGCACACAAAATATTGGAATCGAGCGGAATTCTAGTTTTTTGGCCGAAAAATGCAAAACATGAGGAACAATCATGGAGAGGTGGTGACTATGGTTCCTTTGGTCCTATTTGATGGTCCGAAAAAATTTAGGCGATCCGAGGGCAATAGAACACAAACATATGGTAATCCGACGGAATTCTAGTTTTTTCGTCGAAAAATGCAAAACTTATGGAACGATCTTGGCGGGGCAGTGACTATGGTTCCTTAGGTTGTATTTGATGGCCCGAAATATTTTTAGGTGATCCAAGTCCACGAGGCCGACCCACTCGGAAGGCGTGGGATATAACACACAAAAATATGGGAATCGGGCGGAATGCTAGGTTTTTCGCCGAAAAATGCAAAAAACTAAGAACGATCATGGTGGGGCCGTGACTATGGTTCCTTAGGTCGTATTTTATATCCCGGAAAAATTTTAGGCTATCGGGGTCCGGGGGTATGGGACCACTCGGAAGGCATGTGCTATAGCACACGAAAATATGGGATACGCGCGAAATTCTAGTTTTTTGGCCGAAAAACACAAAAAATGAGGAACGATCATGGCAGGGCGGTGACTATGGTTCCTTAAATCGTATTTGATGGCCCGGAAAAATAATAGTCGATCGGGGTCCAGGGTTCCCGGGACCACTTGGAAGGCGTGGGCTATAACACACGAAAATATGGGAATCGGGCGAAATTCTTGTTTTTTCGCCGAAAAATGCAATAAATGAGGAACGATCATTGCAGGGCGGTGACTATGGTTCCTTAGGTCGTATTTGATGGTACGAAATTTTTTTAGGAGATCGGGGTTCAAGGGTCCCGGGACCACTTGGAAGGCGTGGGTTATAGCACACGAAAATAAGGGAATCGGGCAGAATTCTAGTTTTTTCGCCGTAAAATGCATGAAATGAGGACCGATCATGGCGGGGCGGTGACTATGGTTCCTTAGGTCGTATTTGAGGGCCCGAAAATTTTAGGCGATCGGGGTCCGGGAGTCCCGGGTCCACTTGGAAGGCATGGGCTATAACACACGAAAATATGGGAATCGGGCGGAATTCTAGTTTTTTGGCCATAAAATGCAAAAAATGAGGAAAGGTCATGGAGGGGCTGTGACTTTTGTTCCTTAGCTCGTATTTGATGGCCCAGAAAATTTTTAGGCGATCCGGCTCCGGGGGACCCTACACATTGGGAAGGCGTGGGCTATTATAGCACATGAAAATATGGGAATCGTGCGAAATTCTAGCCTTAGGTCTTATTTGATGGCCCGAAAAAAATTTAGGTGATCTGAGTTCGGGAGACCCGGCCCACTCGGAAGGCGTGGGTTGTAGCACACGAAAATATGGGAATCGGGCGGAATTCTAGTTTTTTGGCCAAAAAACGCAAAATATGAGGAACGATCAGGGCGGGGCGATGACTATGGTTTCTTAGGTCATATTTGATGGCCTTGAAAATTTTTAGGCGATCGTGGTCTGGGGGTCCTGGGACTACTTTGAAGACCTAAGCTATAGCACACGAAAATATGGTAATCAGGCGGAATTCTAATTTTTTGGCCGAATAATGCAAAAATTGAGGAACGATCATGGCGGGGTGGTGACTATGGTTCCTTAGGTCGTATTTAATGGCCCGAAACAATTTTAGACGTTTCGAGTCCGGGGGGACCGGCCCACTCGGAAGGTGTGAGCTATAGCACACGAAAATATGGGAATCGGGCGGAATTCTTGTTTTTTTGCCGGAAATCGCAATAAATGAGGAACGATAATGGCGGGGCAGTTACTATGGTTCCTTAGGTCATATTTGATGGCCCGGAAAATTTTAGGCGATCGGTGTTCGGGGATCCCGGGACCACTTGGAAAGCATTTTCTATAGCACACAAAAATATGGGAACCGGGCGGAGTTCTAGTTTTTTGGCCGAAAAATGCGAAAGATTAGGAAAGATCATGGCGAGGTGGTGAATATGGTTCCTAAGGTCCTATGTTATGGCCCGAAAAAACTTTAGGCGATCCGAGTACGGGGGCTCGGCCCACTCGAAGGCGTGGGCAATAGCACACAATAATATGGTAATCGGGCGGAATTCTAGTGTTTTGGCCGAAAAACGCAAAAAATGAAGAACGATCATGGCGGGGCGGTGACTATGGTTCCTTAGGTCGTATTTGATGGCTGGAAAATTGTTAGGCGATCGGGGTCCGGGGTTCCCGGGACCACTCGGAAGGCGTGGGCTATAGCAAATGAAGATATGGAATCGCACGGAATTCTAGGTTTTTTGCCAAAAAACACAAAAACCAAACCTAGGAACGATCATGGCGAGGCGGTGACTATGGTTCCTTAGGTCGTATTTGATGGTCCGGAAAAACTTTAGGCAATAGGGGTCCGGCGGTTCCGGGACCACTCGGAAGGCGTGGGCTATAGCACACGAAAATATGAGAATCGCGCGGAATTCTAGTTGTTTGGCCGAAAAATGCAATAAATGAGGAAGGATCATGGGGGGCGGTTACTATGGTTCCTTAGTTCGTATTTGGTAGCCTGGAAAAACATTTAGGCGATCGGGGTCCGGGGGTCCCGGGACCACTTGGAAGGCGTGGGCTATGGCACACAAAATATTGGAATCGAGCGGAATTCTAGTTTTTTGGCCGAAAAATGCAAAACATGAGGAACAATCATGGAGAGGTGGTGACTATGGTTCCTTTGGTCCTATTTGATGGTCCGAAAAAATTTAGGCGATCCGAGTCCGGGGGCCCGGCCCACTCGGAAGGCGAGGGCAATAGAAACCAAACATATGGTAATCCGACGGAATTCTAGTTTTTTCGTCGAAAAATGCAAAAAATGAGGAACGATCATGGCGGGGCAGTGACTATGGTTCCTTAGGTTGTATTTGATGGCCCGAAATATTTTTAGGCGATCCGAGTCCGCGGAGCCGGCCCACTCGGAAGGCGTGGGATATAACACACGAAAATATGGGAATCGGGCAGAATTCTAGGTTTTTCGCCGAAAAACGCAAAAAACTAAGAACAACCATGGTGGGGCCGTGACTATGGTTCCTTAGTTCGTATTTTATGGCCCGGAAAAATTTTAGGCTATCGGGGTCCGGGGGTCTGGGACCACTCGGAAGGCATGGGCTATAGCACACGGAAATATGGGAATCGCGCGGAATTCTAGTTTTTTGGCAGAAAAACGCAAATAATGAGGAACGATTATGGTAGGACGGTGACAATGGTTCCTTAAATCGTATTTGATGGCTCGGAAAAATAATAGGCGATCGGGGTCCAGGGTTCCGGGACCGGCGTGGGCTATAACACACGAAAATATGGGAATCGGGCGGAATTCTAGT
This sequence comes from Nicotiana tomentosiformis, assembly GCF_000390325.3. Lineage (NCBI taxonomy): Eukaryota > Viridiplantae > Streptophyta > Magnoliopsida > Solanales > Solanaceae > Nicotiana > Nicotiana tomentosiformis. The sequence goes on from NW_027174565.1 coordinate 826,095, forward strand.
TTTTTCGCCGAAAAATGCAAAAAAATGAGGAACGATCATTGCGGGGCGGTGACTATAGTTCCTTAGGTCGTATTTGATGGTACGGAAAAATTTTAGGAGATCGGGGTTCAAGGGTCACGAAAATAAGGGAATCGGGCATAATTCTAGTTGTTTCGCCGTAAAATGCATGAAATGAGGACCGATCATGGCGGGGCGGTGACTATGGTTCCTTAGGTCGTATTTGATGGCCTGAAAAATTTTAGGCGATCGGGGTCCGGGAGTCCAGGGTCCACTTGGAAGGCATGGGCTATAACACACGAAAATATGGGAATCAGGCGGAATTCTAGTTTTTTGGCCATAAAATGCAAAAAATGAAGAAAGGTCATGGAGGGGCTGTGACTTTGGTTCCTTAGCTCGTATTTGATGGCCCGGAAAATTTTTAGGCGATCCGGCTCCGGGGGGCCCTACACATTGGGAAGGCGTGGGCTATTATAGCACATGAAAATATGGGAATCGTGCGGAATTCTAGTTTTTTGGCCGAAAAATGTAAAAAATGAGGAACGATCTTGGCGGGGAGGTGACTATGGTTCCTTAGGTCTTATTTGATGGCCCGAAAAAAATTTAGGTGATCCGAGTTCGGGAGGCCCGGCCCACTCGGAAGGCGTGGGCTGTAGTACACGAAAATATGGGGATCAGGCGGAATTCTAGGATTTTGGCCGAAAAATGCAAAATATGAGGAACGATCAGGGAGGGGCAATGACTATGGTTTCTTAGGTCATATTTGATGGCCTTGAAAATTTTTAGGCGATCGTGGTCTGGGGGTCGTGGGACTACTTTGAAGGCCTAAGCTATAGCACACGAAAATATGGGAATCGGGCGGAATTCTAACTTTTTGGCTGAAAAATGCAAAAATTGAGGAACGATCATGGAGGGGCGGTACCTATGGTTCCTTAGGTCGTATTTAATGGCCCGAAAAAATTTTACACGTTCCGAGTCAGGGGGACCGGCCCACTCGGAAGGTATGAGCTATAGCACACGAAAATATGGGAATCAGGCGGAATTCTAGTTTTTTCGCTGAAAAACGCAAACAACTAGGAAAATTCATGGCGGAATGGTGACTATGGTTCCTTAGGTCGTATTTGATGGTCCGGAAAAATTTTAGGCGATCGGGGTCCGGGGGTCCCTACCCATTGGGAAGGCGTGGGCAATTATAGCACAGGAAAATATGGGAATCGGACAGAATTCAAGTTTTTAGCCGAAAAATGCAAAAAATGAGGAACGATCATGGCGGGGAGGTGACTATGGTCCTTAGGTCTTATTTGATGGCCCGAATAAAATTTAGATGATCCGAGTCCGGGGGGCCTGGCCCACTCGGAAGGCGTGGGCTATAGCACACGAAAAAATGGGAATCGGGCGGAATTCTAGTTTTTTGCCGGAAATCGCAATAAATGAGGAACGATCATGGCGGGGCAGTTACTATGGTTCCTTAGTTCGTATTTGATGGCCCGGAAAAATTTTAGGCGATCGGTGTCCGGGGATCCCGGGACCACTTGGAAAGCGTTGTCTATAGCACACAAAAATATGGGAACCGGGCGGATTTCTAGTTTTTTGGCCGAAAATGCGAAAAATTAGGAAAGATCATGGCGAGGTGGTGACTATGGTTCCTAAGGTCCTATTGTATGGCCCGAAAAAACTTTAGGCGATCCGAGTACGGGGGGCTCTGCCCACTCGAAGGCGTGGGCAATAGCACACAATAATATGGTAATCGGGCGGAATTCTAGTGTTTTAGCCGAAAAACGCAAAACATGAAGAACGATCATGGCGGGGCGGTGACTTTGGTTCCTTAGGTCGTATTTGATGGCTGGAAAATTTTTAGGCGGTAGGGGTCCGAGGTTCCCGTGACCACTCGGAAGGCGTGGGCTATAGCAAATGAAGATATGGAATCGCGCGGAATTCTAGGGTTTTTCCCAAAAAACACAAAAACCTAGGAACGATCATGGCGGGGCGGTGACTATGGTTCCTTAGGTCGTATTTGATGGTCCGGAAAAACTTTAGGCAATAGGGGTCCGGCGGTTCCGGGACCACTCGGAAGGCGTGGGCTATAGCACACGAAAATATGAGAATCGCACGGAATTCTAGTTGTTTAGCCGAAAAATTTAAAAAATGAGGAAGGATCATGGATGGGCAGTTACTATGGTTCCTTAGGTCGTATTTGATAGCCTGGAAAAAAGATTAGGCGATCGGGGTCCGGGGGTCCCGGGACCACTTGGAAGGCGTGGGCTATAGCACACAAAAATATTGGAATCGAGCGGAATTCTAGTTTTTTGGCCGAAAATGCAAAACATGAGGAACAATCATGGCGAGGCGGTGACTATGGTTCCTTTGGTCCTATTTGATGGTCCGAAAAAATTTAGGCGATCCGAGTCCGGGGGGCCCGGCCCACTCGGAAGGCGAGGGCAATAGAACACAAACATATGGTAATCCGACAGAATTCTAGTTTTTTCGTCGAAAAATGCAAAAATGAGGAACGATCATGGCGGGGCAGTGACTATGGTTCCTTAGGTTGTATTTGATGGCCCGAAATTGTTTTAGGTGATCCGAGTCCGCGGGGCCGGCCCACTCGGAAGGAGTGGGATATAACACGCGAAAATATGGGAATCGGGCGGAATTCTAGGTTTTTGGCCGAAAAACGCAAAAAACTAAGAACAATCATGGTGGGGCCATGACTATGGTTCCTTAGGTCGTATTTTATGGCCCAAAAATATTTTAAGCTATCGGGGTCCGGTGGTCTGGGACCACTCGGAAGGCATGGGCTATAGCACACGAATATATGGGAATCGCGCGGAATTCTAGTTTTTTGGCCGAAAAACGCAAAAAATTAGGAACGATCATGGAAGGGCGGTGACTATGGTTACTTAAATCACATTTGATGGCCCGGAAAAATAATAGGAGATCGGGGTCCAGGGTTCCCGGGACCACTTGGAAGGCGTGGGCTATAACACACGAAAATATGAGAATCGGGCGAAATTCTAGTTTTTTCGCCGAAAAATGCAAAAAATGAGGAACGATCATTGCGGGGCGGTGACTATGGTTCCTTAGGTCGTATTTGATGGTACGGAAAATTTTTAGGACATCGGGGTTCAAGGGTCCCGGGACCACTTGGAAGGCGTGGGTTATAACACACGAAAATAGGCGAATCGGGCAGAATTCTAGTTTTTTCACCGTAAAATGCATGAAATGAGGACCGATCATGGCGGGGCGGTGACTATGGTTCCTTAGGTCATATTTGATGGCCCGAAAATTTTTAGGCGATCGGGGTTCGGGAGTCTTGGGTCCCCTTGGAAGGCATGGGCTATAACACACGAAAATATGGGAATCGGGCGGAATTCTACTTTTTTGGCCATAAAATGCAAAAAATGAGGAAAGGTCATGGAGGGGCTATGACTTTGGTTCCTTAGCTCGTATTTGATGGCCCAGAAAAATTTTAGGCGATCCGGCTCCGGGGGCCCTACACATTGGGAAGGCGTGGGCTATTATAGCACATGAAAATATGGGAATCGTGCAGAATTCTAATTTTTTAGCCGAAAAATGTAAAAAATGAGGAACGATCTTGTGGGGAGGTGACTATGGCTCCTTAGGTCTTATTTGATGGCCCAAAAAAAATTTAGGTGATCCGAGTTCGGGAGGCCCGGCCCACTCGGAAGGCGTGGGCTGTAGGACACGAAAATATGGGAATCGGGCGGAATTCTAGTTTTTGGCCGAAAAACGCAAAATATGAGGAACGATCAGGGCGGGGCGATGACTATGGTTTATTAGGTCATATTTGATGGCCTTGAAAATTTTTAGGCGATCGTGGTCTGGGGGTCCTGGGACCACTTTGAAGGCCAAAGCTATAGCACACGAAAATATGAGAATCGGGCGGAATTCTACTTTTTTGGCCGAAAAATGCAAAAATTGAGGAACGATCATGGCGGGGAGGTGACTTTGGTTCCTTAGGTCGTATTTAATGGCCCAAAAATTTTTTAGACGTTCCGAGTCAGGGGGGACCGGCCCACTCGGAAGGTGTGAGCTATAGCACACGAAAATATGGGAATCGGGCGGAATTCTAGTTTTTTCGCTGAAAAACGCAAACTAGGAAAATTCACGACGGAACGGTGACTATGGTTCCATAGGTCATATTTGATGGTACGGAAAAATTTTAGGCGATCGGGGTCCGGGGGTCCCTACCCATTGGGAAGGCGTGGGCAATTATAGCACAGGAAAATATGGGAATCGGACGGAATTCTAGTTTTTAGCCGAAAAATGCAAAAAATGAGGAACGATCATGGCGGGGAGGTGACTATGGTCCTTAGGTCTTATTTGATGGCCCAAATAAAATTTAGATGATCCGAGTCCGGGGGCCCTGGCCCACTCGGAAGGCGTGGGCTATAGCACACGAAAAAATGGGAATCGGGCGGAATTCTAGTTTTTTGCCGGAAATCACAATAAATGAGGAACGATCATGGCGGGGCAGTTACTATGGTTCCTTAGTTCGTATTTGATGGCCCGGAAAAATTTTAGGCGATCGGTGTCCGGGGATCCCGGGACCACTTGGAAAGCGTTGTCTATAGCACACAAAAATATGGGAACCGGGCGGATTTCTAGTTTTTTGGCCGAAAATGCGAAAAATTAGGAAAGATCATGGCGAGGTGGTGACTATGGTTCCTAAGGTCCTATTTTATGGCCCGAAAAAAATTTATGCGATCTGAGTACGGGGGCTCGGTCCACTCGAAGGCGTGGGTAATAGCACACAATAATATGGTAATCGGGCGGAATTTTAGTGTTTTGGCCGAAAAACGCAAAAAATGAAGAACGATCATGGCGGGGCGGTGACTATGGTTCCTTAGGTCGTATTTGATGGTTGGAAAATTTTAGGCGATCGGGGGTCCGGGGTTCCCGGGACCACTCGGAAGGCGTGGGAAAATTTAATTAAAAGATTAAGTTCTATTGAAAAGGATTATAATGATTTAAGAACAAAAGAAGATTTCCCTGGTAAAAAGGAAAAACTCGAGTTTCTAATACAATGCTCCAGAAAAACCTCTGAAGAAATTAGTAAAATAGAAACAGTCTCTACAATCAATTCCATTGATTCTGAAATCAACAGAATTACTAACGATCCAAGACATTCTAATAAAAAGAATTACTATGGAAGGGCAAAACTATTGCTGCTCCTTCTAAAAGAGCAAAACAACATAAGAAATCTTCTGAAAGGATAAAAAGACGCCATAAGCGTAAAGAAAAAAAGGAAGGAACTCCTAAGAAAAGAAGATTTAGGATTTATTATTTATGCTAGTACTAGCTTGATTTAAGGTAGTATCTGGTTTAGAGATTACTAATTTTGTTTTAAGCCTCTCTTCGATTTGTTCTAGAAGTTTATCCGAAAAATCAAATTTTTCTTCTAATTCTGGAAACTTCTCTTTAGAATATTCAGGAAGCTTAATAAGAGGATGCGTTTCAATTTTAGAAGTTGTTATAGACCTTGTAGGGATTCCTAATTTATTAGTATCTTTTAACTGATTATAGACTACATGTAATAAATTATTTGTGTAATTATTTTGCACAATAATTTTATTAATGTCTTTGTTGGTTGGTCCAATGTCAGTATGAACACTTTCTCTTTTAAAAGGGGAAGCTGTGATTACTTCGCTTTGGACTGGTAACAGAATTTCTTCTAAGGGTGGATTAACGTCTTCAATTATACCTTTATTTTTGGTATACCATTTATTAACAATCATTTTTAAAGACTCCTTTTGATTTGGAATCTGTCCAGTTATTTCAAACCATTTAAAGAATTCAATATCACATTTGATTCTTTTTAAGTCTTTAATCCATTTATCTTTAAAAGATAACCTTTGTTCTAAAGAATAAGTATCTACATACCATTTTCGATTGATGGTATTGTTGGGATGTAACCACTGAGCATCTAGACTTTTCCAATTTATTTCAAAGTCATCGGCTCGGATTACAGTTAATTGATCAACCGTTTCAGCAGTTGGACTTTTTGGAGTAGAAATAAAGGGTCTTTTTTGATAAATAACTTTGGGAACAGTATTATTAAAATCTAATCCCTTAAGTTTTGTATCGATTTCTTTGATAAGTTCTTCATCACTCTTGCTATCCTTAGAAGCAGGTTTAGTAAAGGTCATTCTTCTACTAGAAGAAGCTTCACTAGTCGAATTTGGACTTAAGAACTTTAAGTCTATTGCTCCAGAAGGATGTTGAATGACTTGTTCAATGTATGAACTCTCAGGTTCATAAATTGGTTGGGTAATGGAGTTAAAACTCCATTCGTCTTTCGAAAGAATTTCATCCCATTGAATCATTCTAGGGACGAACGTATTACTATGTTCTTGGTTTGCTTCCATGAGCATAGTAACTCCTTTATTACTTTCGATCTTAGCTTTTGGGGCTAAAGTTGTTTTCATAAGTCTGTAATAAACTCTATATATTACAGCTATTTCTCTTGTATTAACTTTGCTGTTCATATTTTTTGTTTTTATATTAAGAGTTAATGTATCCAGGACATTCTGATCATTTATGTCAACAGAAAAGTTTGGATAACAATTAAAGTATACAGGGCCTTGGGCTAAGTTACTTTGTAAGACTCCTAACAAAGAATCATCAAAGTTAAGAAGTCTGTCATCTCTTAGTAAGAGACAGAGAGGGGTGTCTAAACCTAATCTATATAAAGGTTTGACTGCCACTCGTACTAATCCGATGTGAAGGAAATTGAATTTCTTTCTGTAATGTTGAATGTCTTGTGCAACTAATAACTTGATTGTTTCTATCGAGTTATTGATGGCAATAGTAGATTCACAAGTTTTGATGTTATAATTATTTATAAAATCAAACTTACCAGTATGATAGATAGTACTGTAGGATTCTCTAGGAATACTCCAATTTTGTAAATCATTTTCTATTTTGGCAATATTAGTTACCGCCAGAGATTTGTTTATATCATTCAAGATTTTGTTTTTATCAAGATTATTCATAATAATATAGTTCTACTAATACAAGTATTTATTGCTTTTAGGTTTAGAAGAATATAAAATCTTCTATTTTTATAAACATACAATTTTTGTACTAAAGTTTTTAAAACTTCAGAAATTTCTTCTAAACTTTATTTTCTTGGTTCAATAAAAACAAGTTCTTTATAAATTTCAATATTGCATTCAGCACGAAATTTTTTTTATTAATTTTTATTAATCTTTTTAGGCCTATCCATCTACCTTCATTTAAAATTCTTATTTTATGAAAAATAGGATGACGTTTCATTTGAAATAGGTTTTTCAAAATAATCAGTATTATACGGGTATACTATCTTTAAGGAGTAAGTCTACTATCTCTGTTATCCTATCATGTAATAGTCTTCTAGATAATTCTATAATGTTCTTAACTGTATAATGTTTACTACTTATCTTCTTCTTTACTGCAGATCTATCTTGGTAGTGTTCTAAGTTCTAAGTTATCTTGGGGGTTGGGGATTAAACGTGTTAACTGTGTCCTGTTGTGTCCTGTCTCTCGCGGCACACCCTAGCCTATGGACGACGGCAACTGACGGCAGTTTAATAAGGTTTAATCAACATCCTACAAGGATCCCTCACACTATGAACATAGAACAATAGCCTAGTAAGATCAGAAGCTTTAAAGAAGATGAACAGTAAACCTATGCAGAAATGAACAGTATAGAAATGTCTAAGAGTTATAACATGAACATGATAACAAGATTTCGACGAACCCTAAAGACAGTATAATAGATTTAGCCTAACATGTTTAACATGCCTCTGGTACCATTAAGAGGATCTTAAGTTTTATCTTTAAAGTAGATAAAATAAATGCGGAATTAAATAATAAAGACAGAAACACTTACTTGTTTAAAGCTTTATTCAAACATAATAGAACATTTTACAGTGAGGGAAAGAAAAGATAGAGAAAAACTTGGGAGATTTTCGGATGCCCTCTATTACAAAGGTTGGAGTCTTTATATAGACTTCAGATTTTTGTTAAGTTAATCTTAACCGTTTGAATGGACGATCCTAGTTTGCTGTCTGTTGCTTTACTGAAGGGTCGTCTACTGCTTTTCTGAAGAGGCAAGTACTGTGTTTGTCTTCTTGTGGTTGTCATTATCAGATGACTTCTTCTTTTTGAAGAGTCTTTTGTCTTTGTCTGGAGAATCATTATCTTCAGTTATTATTCTTCTTCTGCGTAGGCCCGGTAGGCTTGGGCTATTCCGTGTGGGTCCTCCATGTCCTCATTGTCTTGGTTTTCCGTTGAGGAAGATGGTGATACTGTGTCTAGCATAGCCTGTATTTCTACTGGGCTTGCTATTTCAATGTTTGCTAAGACTTCTAGGAGTCTCTTTTTTAATTCTGCTTGTGAACTGGTAGATCCACTCTTGCTGGTTGGTTTGGGTTTCTTGATTTCTCTTGATTCAGGAACCCATCCTTTGATTTTTGGTATTTTAACTAAATATTGAATTCGTTCGATTTGTTCTATTTCGAACATCCAACTAATAACAAAAGAAATCCTCTTTGCAAAGTAATATTTGCAAATCTTGATGTGGTTTGGTAGGGTAGAGATTTCCTGTTCTTTCTGGAATCTCTCATAATGAATATGGAAGCTTCGGGGCATTGATTGCTCTGTTCCTCCAAATGCTTTCCACCAGTCATAGAACCATCTTGGTATGACTGACTTAGCTGCTTGTTCGCTATATTTTACGAACCATGTATGAGAACCCGGGCGTAGGTACATAAAGTTATACCATGCGTCCATATAATCTTTAAAATTATATGTTTGAGGTCTGAATTGTACAGAGAGCACAATCGGGGTGTGCAAATGATCCATTCCCCATTCAAAGGGACTCATAATTTTATGAATGGTAAATCTAGAATACTTGATGCTATCAGGGTCTTTGTCATCCCTGAGGGTATGTTCAAAACTGACTGATCCTGTATCTGTAAGGATAAATTCATAATACCTTCTTGATTTGAGAGGGTCACTGGTTTCAACATAGTTTCTGTTTGTATAACAGGGTCTGATCAAATCTGGTTTGTCAAAGTTTTCGTATCCTTTGTCCAATGCTATCACTTTGATTGGTGCTTTGGAGATTATTTCAAATGTTTCTTTTTCTTGAGAAACTGCTTTTTTACCTTCCTTTTTGGATGGTGTCTCTGGCTTGACTGCTTGTGCAAATGACTCTGGGGTCTTCATTTCATAATCTGAGCTGGTGAGTGTCTTACCAGTCTGGCTTGTCGAAGATTTCGAAGAAACTTGTTGGAATGGTCCTTCTATTTTTGGAATAGTACCAAGGACTTTCATTGTAGCTGGTTTGTTTATAGTGGGAACTCTCGGATGGGTTACCATTATATTTAGAGGTGGTCTCACATGTAAGGGGGGATAAAAATCTGCTAGTGCAGAATATCTATTTTCTCTCTTTGGTGAGGCCCTGAAAGGACCCTTCTGGTTTGGTCTCATTTTTTCCCTATAGGAATTCTCTGGTTAGAAAGTCGGGTAAAGAATTTTCCTCACCTTTAATAAACTCAATTTGAAAATCAAAACTAGATAATAGTGCTTGCCATCTGGGAAAAATCTGTTTTGAAATGAGGTTTTTAACATCTTTTTGCAAAATTTCTTTAGCTGACTTACAATCAACTCTTAATAAAAATTCTTTATTAATTAAGTCATCTTGAAACTTTGTAATACATAGTACTATAGACAAAATCTCTTTTTTGACTGTGCTATAGTTTTTCTGAGCCGAATTCCAAATTCCAAAAGTGAAACAGACCAATTGTTGTGAAGAGTTTAATGAGACTCTTTGTTTAAGATTACCACCGTACCCCTTCATCAGAAGCATCAGTTTCGACTATCATGAATGCCTCAGAATTAGGAATGCCTAGACAAGGAAGTTTTTGAAAAATAGATTTGACTCTTTTGACAATGTCAGTTTGTTCTTGATTCCATGGAACTGGATTCTTTCTGAGACGTTTGTAAAGTGGTTCACAGATATGGAATCGCGCGGAATTCTAGGTTTTTTGCCAAAAAACACAAAAACCTAGGAACGATCATGGCGGGGCGGTGACTATGGTTCCTTAGGTCGTATTTGATGGTCCGGAAAAACTTTAGGCAAGAGGGGTCAGGCGGTTCCGGGACCACTCGGAAGGCGTAGGCTATAGCACACGAAAATATGAGAATCGTACGGAATTCTAGTTGTTTGGCCGAAAAATGCAAAAAATGAGGAAGGATCATGGAGGGGCGGTTACTATGGTTCCTTAGGTCGTATTTGATAGCCTGGAAAAACATTTAGGCGATCGGGGTCCAGGGGTCCCGGGACCACTTGGAAGGCGTGGGCTATAGCACACAAAAATATTGGAATCGAGCGGAATTCTAGTTTTTTGGCCGAAAAATGCAAAACGTGAGGAACAATCACGGCGAGGAGGTGACTATGGTTCCTTTGGTCCTATTTGATGGTCCGAAAAAATTTAGGCGATCCGAGTCCAGAGGGCCCGGCCCACTCGGGCAATAGAACACAAACATATGGTAATCCAACGGAATTCTAGTTTTTTCGTCAAAAAATGCAAAAAATGAGGAACGATCATGGCGGGGCAGTGACTATGGTTCCTTAGGTTGTATTTGATGGCCCAAAATTTTTTTAGGTGATCCGAGTCCGCGGGGCCGGCCCACTCGGAAGGCGTGGGATATAACACACGAAAATATGGGAATCGGGGGGAATTCTAGGTTTTTGGCCGAAAAATGCAAAAAACTAAGAACGATCATGGTGGGGCCGTGACTATGGTTCCTTAGGTCATATTTTATGGCCCGGAAAATTTTTAGGCTATCGGGGTCTGGGACCACTCAGAAGGCATGGGCTATAGCACACGAAAATATGGGAATCGCGCGGAATTCTAGTTTTTTGGCCGAAAAATGCAAAAAATGAGGAACGATCATGGCAGGGGTGTGACTATGGTTCCTTAAATCGTATTTGATTGCCTGGAAAAATAATAGGCGATCGGGGTCTAGGGTTCCCGGGACCACTTGGAAGGCGTGGGCTATAACACACGAAAATATGGGAATCGGGCGGAATTCTAGTTTTTTTGCCGAAAAATGCAAAAAATGAGGAACGATCATTGTGGGGCGGTGACTATGGTTCCTTAGGTCGTATTTGATGGTACGGAAAAATTTTAGGAGATCGGGGTTCAAGGGTCCCGGGACCACTTGGAAGGCGTGGGTAATAGCACACGAAAATAAGGGAATTGGGCAGAATTCTAGTTTTTTCGCCGTAAAATGCATCAAATGAGGACTGATCATGGCAGGGCGGTGACTATGGTTCCTTAGGTCGTATTTGATGGCCCGAAAAGTTTTAGGCGATCGGGGTCCGGGAGTCCCGGGTCCACTTGGAAGGCATGGGCTATAACTCACGAAAATATGGGAATCGGGCGGAATTCTACATTTTTGGCCATAAAATGAAAAAAATGAGGAAAGGTCATGAAGGGGCTGTGACATTGGTTCCTTAGCTCGTATTTGATGGCCCGGAAAATTTTAAGGCGATCCGGCTCCGGGGGGCCCTACACATTGGGAAGGCGTCGGCTATTATAGCACATGAAAATATGGGAATCGTGCGGAATTCTAGTTTTTTGGCCGAAAAATGTAAAAAATAAGGAACAATCTTGGCGGGGAGGTGACTATGGTTCCTTAGGTCTTATTTGATGGCCCAAAAAAATTTTAGGTGATCCAAGTTCGGGAGGCCCGGCCCACTCGGAAGGCGTGGGCTGTAGCACACGAAAATATAGGAATCGGGCGGAATTCTAGTTTTTTGGCCGAAAAACGCAAAATATGAGGAACGATCAAGGCAGGGCGATGACTATGGTTTCTTAGGTCATATTTGATGGCCTTGAAAATTTTTAGGCGATCGTGGTCTGGGGGTCCTGGGATCACTTTGAAGGCCTAAGCTATAGCACACGAAAATCTGGGAATCGGGCAGAATTCTAATTTTTTGGCCGAAAAATGCAAATATTGAGGAACGTTCATGGCGGGGCGGTGACTATGGTTCCTTAGGTCGTATTTAATTGCCCGAAAAAATTTTAGACGTTCCGAGTCAGGGGGACCGGCCCACTCGGAAGGTGTGAGCTATAGCACATGAAAATATGGGAATCGGGTGAAATTCTAGTTTTTTCGCTGAAAAACGCAAACAACTAGGAAAATTCATGGCGGAACGGTGACTATGGTTCCTTAGGTCGTATTTGATGGTCCGAAAAAATTTTAGGCGATCGGGGTCCGGGGGTCCCTACCCATTGGGAAGGCGTGGGCAATTATAGCACAGGAAAATATGGGAATCAGACGGAATTCTAGTTTTTAGCCGAAAAATGCAAAAAATGAGGAACGATCATGGCGGGGAGGTGACTATGGTCCTTAGGTCTTATTTGATGGCCCGAATAAAATTTAGGTGATCCGAGTCCGGGGGGCCTGGCCCACTCGGAAGGCGTAGGCTATAGCACACGAAAATATGGGAATCGGGCGGAATTCTAGTTTTTTTGCCGCAAATCGCAATAAATGAGGAACGATCATGGTGGGGCAGTTACTATGGTTCCTTAGGTCGTATTTAATGGCCCGGAAAAATTTTAGGCGATCGGTGTTCGGGGATCCCGGGACCACTTGGAAAGCGTTGTCTATAGCACACAAAAATATGGGAACCGGGCGGATTTCTAGTTTTTTGGCCAAAAAATGCATAAAATTAGGAAAGATCATGGCGAGGTGGTGACTATGGTTCCTAAGGTCCTATATTATGGCCCGAAAAAACTTTAGGCGATCCGAGTACGGGGGGCTCGGCCCACTCGAAGGCGTGGGCAATAGCACATAATAATATGGTAATCGGCCGAAATTCTAGTGTTTTGGCCGAAAAACGCAAAACATGAAGAACGATCATGGCAGGGCGGTGACTATGGTTCCTTATATCGTATTTGATGGCTGAAAAGTTTTTAGGCGATCGGGGTCCGGGGTTCCCGGGACCACTCGGAAGGCGTGGGCTATAGCAAATGAAGATATGGAATCACGCGGAATTCTAGGTTTTTTGCCAAAAAACACAAAAACCTAGGAACGATCATGGCGGGGCAGTGACTAAGGTTCCTTAGGTCATATTTGATGGTCCGGAAAAACTTTAGGCAATAGGGGTCCGGCGGTTCCGGGACCACTCGGAAGGCGTGGGCTATAACACACGAAAATATGAGAATCTCGCGGAATTCAAGTATTTGGCCGAAAATGCAACAAATTGAGGAAGGATCATGGAGGGGCGGTTACTATGGTTCCTTAGGTCGTATTTGATAGCCTGGAAAACAATTTAGGCGATCGGGGTCCGGGGGTCCTGGGACCACTTGGAAGGCGTGGGCTATATAGCACACAAAAATATTGGAATCGAGCGGAATTCTAGTTTTTTGGCCGAAAAATGCAAAACATGAGGAACAATCATGGCGAGGCGGTGACTATGGTTCCTTTGGTCCTATTTGATGGTCCAAAAAAATTTAGGCGATCCAAGTCCGGGGGGCCCGGACCACTCGGAAGGCGAGGGCAATAGAACACAAATATATGGTAATCCGACGAAATTCTAGTTTTTTCGTCGAAAAATGCAAATAATGAGGAACGATCATGGCGGGCAGTGACTATGGTTCCTTAGGTTGTATTTGATGGCCCGAAATTTTTTTAGGTGATCCGAGTCCGCGGGGCCGGCCCACTCGGAAGGCGTGGGATATAACGCACGAAAATATGGGAATCGGGCGGAATTCTAGGTTTTTGGCCGAAAAACGCAAAAAACTATGAACGATCATGGTGGGGCCGTGACTATGGTTCCTTAGGTCGTATTTAATGGCCCGGAAAAATTTTAGGCTATCGGGGTCCGGGGGTCTGGGACCACTCGGAAGGCATGGGCTATAGCACACGAAAATATGGGAATCGTGCGGAATTCTAGTTTTTTGGCCAAAAAATGCAAAAAATGAGATACGATCATGGCAGGGCGGTGACTATGGTTCCTTAAATCGTATTTGATGGCCCGGAAAATAATAGGCGATCGGGTTCCAGGGTTCCCGGGACCACTTGGAAGGCGTGGGCAATAACACACGAAAATATGGGAATCGGGCGGAATTCTAGTTTTTTCGCCGAAAAATGCAAAAAATGAGGAACGATCATTGCGGGGCGGTGACTATGGTTCCTTAGGTCGTATTTGATGGTTCGGAAAAATTTTAGGAGATCGGGGTTTAAGGGCCCCGGGACCACTTGGAAGGCGTGGGTTATAGCACACGAAAATAAGGGAATCGGGCAGAATTCTAGTTTTTTCGCCGTAAAATGCATGAAATGAGGACTGATCATGGCAGGGCGGTGACTATGGTTCCTTAGGTCGTATTTGATGGCCTGCAAAATTTTAGGCGATCGGGGTCCGGGAGTCCCGGGTCCACTTGGAAGGCATGGGCTATAAAACACGAAAATATGGGAATCGGGCGGAATTCTAGTTTTAGACAGGAAATATTTTAGGCGATCGGGGTCCGGGGGTTCCGGAACCACTTGGAAGGGTGGGCAATAGCGCACAAAAATATTGTAATCGGGAGGATTTCTAGTTTTTTGGCCGAAAAACGCAACAAATGAGGAATGATCATGGCTGGGCTGTGACTATGGATCCTTAAGTCGTATTTGATAGTCTGGAAAATTTTTAGGCGATATGGGTCCGGAGTTCCCGGGTTCACTTGGAAGGCGTGGGCTATAGGACACAAAAATATGGGAATCACGCGGAATTCTAGTTTTTTTGCCGAAAAATGGAAAACACTAGGAACGATCATGGCTGGGCGGTGACTATGGTTCCTTAGGTTGTATTTGATAGTCCGGAAAAATTTTAGGCGACAGGGGTCCGGAGACCCGGGACCACTCGGAAGGCGTGGGCTATAACACACAAAAATATGGGATCGCGCGAAATTCTAGTTGTTTGGCCGAAAAACACAAAAACTGAGGAACAATCATGGCTGGGCAGATACTATGGTTCCTTAGGTCGTATTTGATAGTCCGGAAAAATTTTAGGCGATAGGGGTCCGGAGGTCCCGGGACCACTCGGAAGGATGGCACACAAAAATATGGTAATCGAGCGGAATTCTAGTTTTTTGGCAGAAAAATGCAATAAATGAGGAACGATCATGGCGGGGCGGTGACTATGGTTCCTTAGGTCGTATTTGATGGCCCGGAAAATTTTAGGCGATCGGGGTCCACGGCTCCCGGGACCACTCGGAAGGCGTAAGCTATAGCACACGAAAATATGCAAATAGCGCGGAGTTCTAGTTTTTTGGCCGAAAAATGCAAAGCATTTGGAACGATCATGGTGGGGCGGTGACTATGGTACCTTAGGTCATATTTGATAGTCCGGAAACATTTTAGGCGATCGGGGTCCGCGGCTCCCCGGACCACTTGGAAGGCGTGGGTATAGCACACGAAAATATGGGAATCAGGCGTAATTCTAGTTTTTTGGCCGAAAAATGCAAAAAATGAGAAACGATGATGGCGGGCGGTTACTATGGTTCCTTAGGTTCTATTTGATGGCCCGGAAAATTTTTAGGCGATCGGGGTCCGGGGGTCCCGGAACCACTTGGAAGGTGGGCAATAGCAAACAAAAATATTGTAATCGGGCGGAATTCTAGTTTTTTGGCCGAAAAACGCAACAAATGAGGAATGATCACAGCTGGGTGGTGACTATGGTTCCTTAGGTCGTATTTGATATTCCGGAAAAATTTTAGGCGATAGGGGTCCGGAGTTCCCGGGTTCACTTGGAAGGCGTGGGCTATAGGACACGAAAATACGGGAATCGCGTGGAATTCTAGTTTTATGGCCAAAAAACGGAAAAAACTTGGAACGATCATGGCTGGGCGGTGACTATGGTTCATTAGGTCTTATTTGATAGTCCGTAAAAATTTTAGGCGATAGGGGTCCGGAGACCCGGGACCACTCGGAAGGTGTGGGCTATAACACACAAAAATATGGGATCGCGCGGAATTCTAGTTGTTTGGCCGAAAAACGCAAAAAATGAGGAACGATCATGGCGGGGCGGATACTATGGTTCCTTAGGTCGTATTTGATAGTCCGGAAAAATTTTAAGCGATAGGGGTCCGGAGGTCCCGGGACCACTCGGAAGGTGTGGGCTATAACACACAAAAATATGGGAATCGCGTGGAATTCTAGTTGTTTGGCCGAAAAACGCAAAAAATAAGGAACGATCATGGCGGGGCGGATACTATGGTTCCTTAGGTCGTATTTGATTGCCCGGAAAATTTTTAGGCGATCGGGGTCTGCGGCTCTTGGGACCACTCGGAATGCGTGGGTATAGCACACGAAAATATGGGAATCGGGCGAAATTCTAGGACTTTTTTAGTAACATGCAAAAAATGTGGAAAGATCTTGGCAGAGCGGTGACTATGGTTCCTTTGGTCTTATTTGATAGTCCAGAAAAATATTAGGCGATAGGGGTCCGGAGGTCCCGGGACCACTCGGAAGGCATGGGCTATAACACACAAAAATATGGGAATCGCGCGGAATTCTAGTTGTTTGGCCGAAAAACGCAAAAAATGAGGAACGATCATGGCGGGGCGGATACTATCGTTCCTTAGGTCGTATTTGATAGTCCGGAAAATTTTTAGGCAATAGGGGTCAGGAGGTCCCGGGACCACTCAGAAGGCGTGGGCTATAACACACGAAAATATGGGAATCGGGCGTAATTCTAGTTTTTTGGCCGAAAAATGCAAAAAATGAGAAACGATGATGGCGGGGCGGTTACTATGGTTCCTTAGGTCCTATTTGACGGCCCGGAAAAATTTTAGGCGATCGGGGTCCGGGGTCCCGGAACCTCTTGGAAGGGTGGGCAATAGCACACAAAAATATTGTAATCGGGCGGAATTCTAGTTTTTTGGCCGAAAAACGCAATAAATGAGGGATGATCACGGCTGGGTGGTGACTATGGTTCCTTAGGTCGTATTTGATAGTCCGGAAAAATTTTAGGCGATAGGGGTCCGGAGTTCCCGGGTTCACTTGGAAGGCGTGGGCTATAGGACACGAAAATATGGGAATCGCGTGGAATTCTAGTTTTTTGGCCGAAAAATGGAAAACACTAGGAACGATCATGGCTGGGTGGTGACTATGGTTCATTAGGTCTTATTTGATAGTCCGGAAAAATTTTAGGCGATAGGGGTCCGGAGACCCGGGACCACTCGGAAGGCGTGGGCTATAATACCCAAATATATGGTAATCGAGCGAAATTCTAGTTTTTTGGCCGAAAAACGCAAAAAATGAGGAACGATCATGGCGGGGCGGATACTATAGTTCCTTAGGTCGTATTTGATAGTCCGGAAAAATTTTAGGCGATAGGGGTCCGCGGCACTTGGGACCACTCGAAATGCGTGGGTATAGCACATGAAAATATGGGAATCGTACGAAATTCTAGGTCTTTTTCAGTAAGATGCAAAAAATGTGGAAAGATCTTGGCAGGGCGGTGACTATGGTTCCTTTGGTCTTATTTGATATTCCGGAAAAATATTAGGCGATAGGGGTCCGGAGGTCCCTCGACCACTCGGAAGGCGTGGGCAATAACACACAAAAATATGGGAATCGCGCGGAATTCTAGTTGTTTGGCCGAAAAACGCAAAAAATGAGGAACGATCATGGCGGGGCGGATACTATCGTTCCTTAGGTCGTATTTGATAGTCCGAAAAAATTTTAGGCGATAGGGGTCAGGAGGTCCCGGGACCACTCGGAAGGCGTGGGCTATAACACACAAAAATATGGGAAGCGCGCGGAATTCTAGTTGTTTGGCCGAAAAATGCAAAAAATGAGGAACGATCATGGCGGGGTGGTTACTATGGTTCCTTAGGTTGTATTTGATGGCCCGGAAAATTTTTAGGCGATCGGGGTTCGGGGTTCCCGGGATCCCTTGGAAGGCGTGGGCTAAAGCACACGAAAATATGGAAATCGCGCGGAAGACAGGAAATATTTTAGGCGATCGGGGTCCGGGGGTTCCGGAACCACTTGGAAGGGTGGGCAATAGCGCACAAAAATATTGTAATCGGGAGGATTTCTAGTTTTTTGGCCGAAAAACGCAACAAATGAGGAATGATCATGGCTGGGCTGTGACTATGGATCCTTAAGTCATATTTGATAGTCTGGAAAATTTTTTGGCGATATGGGTCCGGAGTTCCCGGGTTCACTTGGAAGGCGTGGGCTATAGGACACAAAAATATGGGAATCACGCGGAATTCTAGTTTTTTTGCCGAAAAATGGAAAACACTAGGAACGATCATGGGTGGGCGGTGACTATGGTTCCTTAGGTCGTATTTGATAGTCCGGAAAAATTTTAGGCGATAGGGGTCCGGAGACCCGGGACCACTCGGAAGGCGTGGGCTATAACACATAAAAATATGGGATCGCGCGAAATTCTAGTTGTTTGGCCGAAAAACGCAAAAACTGAGGAACAATCATGGCTGGGCAGATACTATGGTTCCTTAGGTCGTATTTGATAGTCCGGAAAAATTTTAGGCGATAGGGGTCCGGAGGTCCCGGGACCACTCGGAAGGATGGCACACAAAAATATGGTAATCGAGCGGAATTCTAGTTTTTTGGCAGAAAAATGCAATAAATGAGGAACGATCATGGCGGGGCGGTGACTATGGTTCCTTAGGTCGTATTTGATGGCCCGGAAAATTTTAGGCGATCGGGGTCCACGGCTCCCGGGACCACTCGGAAGGCGTAAGCTATAGCACACGAAAATATGCAAATAGCGCGGAGTTCTAGTTTTTTGGCCGAAAAATGCAAAGCATTTGGAACGATCATGGTGGGGCGGTGACTATGGTACCTTAGGTCGTATTTGATGGCCCGGAAAATTTTTAGGCGATCGGGGTCCGGGGGTCCCGGAACCACTTGGAAGGTGGGCAATAGCAAACAAAAATATTGTAATCGGGCGGAATTCTAGTTTTTTGGCCGAAAAACGCAACAAATGAGGAATGATCACAGCTGGGTGGTGACTATGGTTCCTTAGGTCGTATTTGATATTCCGGAAAAATTTTAGGCGATAGGGGTCCGGAGTTCCCGGGTTCACTTGGAAGGCGTGGGCTATAGGACACGAAAATACGGGAATCGCGTGGAATTCTAGTTTTATGGCCAAAAAACGGAAAAAACTTGGAACGATCATGGCTGGGTGGTGACTATGGTTCATTAGGTCTTATTTGATAGTCCGTAAAAATTTTAGGCGATAGGGGTCCGGAGACCCGGGACCACTCGGAAGGTGTGGGCTATAACACAAAAAAAAATGGGATCGCGCGGAATTCTAGTTGTTTGGCCGAAAAACGCAAAAAATGAGGAACGATCATGGCGGGGCGGATACTATGGTTCCTTAGGTCGTATTTGATAGTCCGGAAAAATTTTAGGCGATAGGGGTCCGGAGGTCCCGGGACCACTCGGAAGGCGTGGGCTATAACACACAAAAATATGGGAATCGCGCGGAATTCTAGTTGTTTGGCCGAAAAACGCAAAAAATAAGGAACGATCATGGCGGGGCGGATACTATGGTTCCTTAGGTCGTATTTGATTGCCCGGAAAATTTTTAGGCGATCGGGGTCTGCGGCTCTTGGGACCACTCGGAATGCGTGGGTATAGCACACGAAAATATGGGAATCGGGCGAAATTCTAGGTCTTTTTTAGTAACATGCAAAAAATGTGGAAAGATCTTGGCAGAGCGGTGACTATGGTTCCTTTGGTCTTATTTGATAGTCCAGAAAAATATTAGGCGATAGGGGTCCGGAGGTCCCGGGACCACTCGGAAGGCATGGGCTATAACACACAAAAATATGGGAATCGCGCGGAATTCTAGTTGTTTGGCCGAAAAACGCAAAAAATGAGGAACGATCATGGCGGGGCGGATACTATCGTTCCTTAGGTCGTATTTGATAGTCCGGAAAATTTTTAGGCAATAGGGGTCAGGAGGTCCCGGGACCACTCAGAAGGCGTGGGCTATAACACACAAAAATATGGGAAGCACGCGGAATTCTAGTTGTTTGGCCGAAAAACACAAAAAATGAGGAACGATCATGGCGGGGTGGTTACTATGGTTCCTTAGATTGTATTTGATGGCACGGAAAATTTTTAGGCGATCGGGGTTCGGGGTTCCCGGGACCCCTTGGAAGGCGTGGGCTAAAGCACATGAAAATAGGGAAATCGCGCGGAAGCCCGAAAAAATTTTAGGCGATCAGTGTCCGGGGGTCGCAGAGCCACTTGGAAGGGTGGGCAATAGTACACAAAAATATTGTAAATGGGCGGATTTCTAGTTTTTTGGCCGAAAAACGCAACAAATGAGGAACGATCATGGCTGGGCGGATACTATGGTTCCTTAGGTCGTATTTGATAGTCCGGAAAATTTTTAGTCGATAGGGGTCCGGAGGTCCCGGGACCACTCGGAAGGCGTGGGGCACACAAAAATATGGTAATCGAGCAAAATTCTAGTTTTTTGGCCGAAAAACGCAATAAATGAGGAACGATCATGGCGGGGCGGTGTCTATGGTTCCTTAGGTCGTATTTGATGGCCCGGAAAATTTTAGGCGATCGGGGTCCACGGCTCCCGGGACCACTCGGAAGGCGTAAGCTATAGCACACGAAAATATGCAAATCGCGCGGAGTTCTAGTTATTTGGCCGAAAAATGCAAAGCATTTGGAACGATCATGGTGGGGCGGTGACTATGGTACCTTAGGTCGTATTTGATTGTCCGGAAACATTTTAGGCTATCGGGGTCCGCGGCTCCCCGGACCACTTGGAAGGCGTGGGTATAACACACGAAAATATGGGAATCGGGCGTAATTCTAGTTTTTTGGCCGAAAAATGCAAAAAATGAGAAACGATGATGGAGGGGCGGTTACTATGGTTCCTTAGGTCCCATTTGACGGCCCGGAAAAATTTTAGGCGATCGGGGTCCGGGGGTCCCGGAACCACTTGGAAGGGTGGGCAATAGCACACAAAAATATTGTAATCGGGCGGATTTCTAGTTTTTTGGCCAAAAATGCAACAAATGAGGAATGATAATGGCTGGGCGGTGACTATGGTTCCTTAGGTCGTATTTGATAGTCCGGAAAATTTTTAGGCGATAGGGGTCCGTAGTTCCCAGGTTCACTTGGAAGGCGTGGGCTGTAGGACACGAATATATGGGAATCGCGCGGAATTCCAGGTTTTTGCCGAAAAACGCAAAAGACTAGGAAGGATCATGGCGGGGCGGTGACTATGGTTCCTTATGTCGTATTTGATAGTCCGGAAAATTTATAGACGATCCGGCTCCGGGGGCGCGACCCACTCGGAATGCGTGGGCGATAGCACACAAAAATATGGGAATCGGGCGAAATTCTTGTTTTTTGGCCAAAAAATGCAAAAAATGAGGAACGACCATGGAGAGGCGGTGACTATGGTTCTTTAGGTCCTAATTGATGGCCCGAAAATTATTTAGGCGATCCGAGTCCGGCTGCCCGGCCCACTCGGATGGCGTGGGGCACACAAAAATATGGTAATCGAGCGGAATTCTAGTTTTTTGGCCGAAAAACGCAATAAATGAGGAATGATCATGGCGGGGCGGTGACTATGGTTCCTTAGGTCGTATTTGATGGCCCGGAAAATTTTAGGCGATCGGGGTCCACGGCTCCCGGGACCACTCGGAAGGCATAAGCTATAGCACACGAAAATATGCAAATCGCGTGGAGTTCTAGTTTTTGGCCGAAAAATGCAAAGCATTTGTAACGATCATGGTGGGGCGGTGACTATGGTACCTTAGGTCGTATTTGATAGTCCGGAAACATTTTAGGCGATCGGGGTCCGCAGCTCCCCGGACCACTTGGAATGCGTCGGTATAGCACACGAAAATATGGGAATCGGGCGTAATTCTAGTTTTTTGGCCGAAAAATGCATAAAATTAGAAACGATGATGGTGGGGCGGTTACTATGGTTCCTTATGTCCTATTTGACGGCCTGGAAAAATTTTAGGCGATCGGGGTCCGGGGGTCCCGGAACCACTTGGAAGGGTGGGCAATAGCACAGAAAAATATTGTAATCGGGCGGAATTCTAGTTTTTTGGCCGAAAAATGCAACAAATGAGGAATGATCATGGCTGGGCGGTGACTATGGTTCCTTAGGTCGTATTTGATAGTCCGGAAAAATTTTAGGCGATAGGGGTCCGGAGTTCCCGGGTTCACTTGGAAGGCGTGGGCGATAGCACACAAAAATATGGGAATCGGGCGAAATTCTAGTTTTTTGGCCAAAAAATGCAAAAAATGAGCAACGATCATGGCGAGGCGGTGACTATGGTTCCTTAGGTCCTAATTGATGGCCCGAAACGTTTTTAGGCGATCCGAGTCTGGCGGCCCGGCCCACTCGGAAGGCATGGGGCACACAAAAATATCGTAATCG
Source organism: Nicotiana tomentosiformis (assembly GCF_000390325.3). Taxonomy (NCBI): domain Eukaryota; kingdom Viridiplantae; phylum Streptophyta; class Magnoliopsida; order Solanales; family Solanaceae; genus Nicotiana; species Nicotiana tomentosiformis. Next base: position 848,557 of record NW_027174565.1, read on the forward strand.
AGCGGAATTCTAGTTTTTTGGCCGAAAAATGCAATAATTGAGGAACGATCACGGCGGGGCAGTGACTATGGTTCCTTAGGTCGTATTTGATTCCCCGGAAAATTTTAGGCGATCAGGGTCCACGGCTCGCGGGACCACTCGGAAGGCGTAAGTTTTAGCACGCGAAAATATGCAAATCGCGCGGAGTTCTAGCTTTTTGGCCGAAAAATGCAAAGCATTTGGAACGATCATGGTGGGGCAGTGACTATGGTACCTTAGGTCGTGTTTGATAGTCCGGAAAAATTTTAGGCGATCGGGGTCCGCGGCTCCCCGGACCACTTGGAAGGCGTGGGTATAGCACACGAAAATATGGGAATCGGGCGTAATTCTAGTCTTTTGGCCGAAAAATGCAAAATATGAGAAACGATGATGGCGGGGCGGTTACTATGGTTCCTTAGGTCGTATTTGACGGCCCGGAAAAATTTTAGGCGATCGGGGTCCGGGGGTCCCGGAACCACTTGGAAGGGTGGCTAATAGCACAGAAAATATTGTAATCGGGCGGAATTCTAGTTTTTTGGCTGAAAAACGCAACAAATGAGGAATGATCATGGCTGGGCAGTGACTATGGTTCCTTAGGTTGTATTTGATAGTCCGGAAAAATTTTAGGCGATAGGGGTCCGGAGTTCCCGGGTTCACTTGGAAGGCGTGGGCTATAGGACATGAAAATATGGGAATCGCGCGGAATTCTAGTTTTTTGGCCGAAAAACGGAAAAAACTAGGAACAATCATGGCTGGACGGTGACTATGGTTCCTTAGGTCTTATTTGATAGTCCGGAAAAATTTTAGGCGATAGGGGTCCGGAGACCCGGGACCACTCGGAAAGCATGGGCTATAACACACAAAAATATGAGATCGCGCGGAACTCTAGTTGTTTGGCCGAAAAACACAAAAAATAAGGAACGATCATGGTGGGGCGGATACTATGGTTCCTTAGGTCGTATTTGATTGCCCAGAAAATTTTTAGGCGATCGGGGTCCGCGGCTCTTGGGACCACTCGGAATGCGTGGGTATAGCACACGAAAATATGGGAATCGTGCGAAATTCTAGGTCTTTTTCAGTAACATACAAAAAATGTGGAAAGATCTTGGCAGGGCGGTGACTATGGTTATTTTGGTCTTATTTGATAGTCCGAAAAAATATTAGGCGATAGGCGTCCGGAGGTCCCGGGACTACTCGGAAGGCGTGGGCTATAAGAGGTCCCGGGACCACTCGGAAGGCGTGGGCTATAACACACAAAAATATGGGAATCGCACGGAATTCTAGTTGTTTGGCCGAAAAACGCAAAAAATGAGGAACGATCATGGCGGGGTGGTTACTATGGTTCCTTTGGTCGTATTTGATGGCCCGGAAAATTTTTAGGCGATCGGGGTTCGTGGTTCCCGGGACCCCTTGGAAGGCGTGGGCTAAAGCACACGAAAATATGGAAATCGCGCGGAATTCTATTTTTTTGGCTGAAAAATGCAAAAGACTAGGAACGATCATGGCGGGGCGGTGACTATGGTTCCTTAGGTCGTATTTGATAGTCCAGAAAATTTTTAGGCGATCCGGCTCCGGGGGCCCGACCCACTCGGAAGGCGTGGGCGATAGCACACAAAAATATGGGAATCGGGCGGAATTCTAGTTTTTTGGCCAAAAAATGCAAAAAATGAGGAACGATCATGGCGAGGCGGTGACTATGGTTCCTTAGGTCCTAATTGACGGCCCAAAATGTTTTTAGGCGATCCGAGTCCGGCGGCCCGGCCCACTCGGAAGGCGTGTGGCACACAAAAATATGGTAATCGAGCGGAATTCTAGTTTTTTGGCCGAAAAATGTAGTAATTGAGGAACGATCATGGCAGGGCGGTGACTATGGTTCCTTATGTCGTATTTGATTCCCCGAAAAGTTTTAGGCGATCGGGGTCCACGGCTCGCGGGACCACTCGGAAGGCGTAAGTTATAGCACACGAAAATATGCAAATTGCGCGGAGTTCTAGCTTTTTGGCCGAAAAATGCAAAGCATTTGGAACGATCATGGTGGGGCGGTGACTATGGTACCTTAGGTCGTATTTGATAGTCCGGAAAAATTTTAGGCGATCGGGGTCCGCGGCTCCCCCGACCACTTGGAAGGCGTGGGTATAGCACACGAAAATATGGGAATCGGGCGTAATTCTAGTCTTTTGGCCGAAAAATGCAAAATATGAGAAACGATGATGGCGGGGCGGTTACTATGGTTCCTTAGGTCGTATTTGACGGCCCGGAAAAATTTTAGGCGATCGGGGTCCGGGGGTCCCGGAACCACTTGGAAGGGTGGGCAATAGCACAGAAAATATTGTAATCGGGCGGAATTCTAGTTTTTTGGCTGAAAAACGCAACAAATGAGGAATGATCATGGCTGGGCAGTGACTATGGTTCCTTAGGTTGTATTTGATAGTCCGGAAAAATTTTAGGCGATAGGGGTCCGGAGTTCCCGGGTTCACTTGGAAGGCGTGGGCTATAGGACATGAAAATATGGGAATCGCGCGGAATTCTAGTTTTTTGGCCGAAAAACGGAAAAAACTAGGAACAATCATGGCTGGACGGTGACTATGGTTCCTTAGGTCTTATTTGATAGTCCGGAAAAATTTTAGGCGATAGGGGTCCGGAGACCCGGGACCACTCGGAAAGCATGGGCTATAACACACAAAAATATGGGATCGCGCGGAATTCTAGTTGTTTGGCCGAAAAACGCAAAAAATGAGGAACGATCATAGCGGGGCGGATACTATGGTTCCTTAGGTCGTATTTGATAGTCCGGAAAAATTTTAGGCGATAGGGGTCCGGATGTCCCGGGACCACTCGGAAGGTGTGGGCTATAACACACAAAAATATGGGTATCACGCGGAACTCTAGTTGTTTGGCCGAAAAACGCAAAAAATAAGGAATGATCATGGCGGGACGGATACTATGGTTCCTTAGGTCGTATTTGATTGCCCGGAAAATTTTTAGGCAATCGGGGTCCGCGGCTCTTGGGACCACTCGGAATGCGTGGGTATAGCACACGAAAATATGGGAATCGTGCGAAATTCTAGGTCTTTTTCAGTAACATACAAAAAAAGTGGAAAGATGTTGGCAGGGCGGTGACTATGGTTATTTTGGTCTTATTTGATAGTCCGAAAAAATATTAGGCGATAGGCGTCCGGAGGTTCCGGGACTACTCGGAAGGCGAGGGCTATAAGAGGTCCCGGGATCACTCGGAAGGCGAGGGCTATAACACACAAAAATATGGGAATCGCGCGGAATTCTAGTTGTTTGGCCGAAAAACGCAAAAAATGTGGAACGATCATGGCGGGGTGGTTACTATGGTTCCTTTGGTCATATTTGATGGCCCGAAAATTTTTTAGGCGATCGGGGTTCGGGGTTCCCGGGACCCCTTGGAAGGCGTGGGCTAAAGCACACGAAAATATGGAAATCGCGCGGAATTCTAGCTTTTTGGCTGAAAAACGCAAAAGACTAGGAACGATCATGGCGGGGCGGTGACTATGGTTCCTTAGGTCGTATTTGATAGTCCAGAAAATTTTTTGGCGATCCGGCTCCGGGGGGCCCGACCCACTCGGAAGACGTGGGCGATAGCACACAAAAATATGGGAATCGGGCGGAATTCTAGTTTTTTTGGCCAAAAAATGCAAAAAATGAGGAACGATCATGGCGAGGCGGTGACTATGGTTCCTTAGGTCCTAATTGATGGCCCGAAACGTTTTTAGGCGATCCGAGTCCGGCGGCCCGGCCCACTCGGAAGGCGTGGGGCACACAAAAATATGGTAATCGAGCGGAATTCTAGTTTTTTGGCCGAAAAACGCAATAATTGAGGAACGATCACGGCGGGGCGGTGACTATGGTTCCTTAGGTCGTATTTGATTCCCCGGAAAATTTTAGGCGATCGGGGTCACGGCTCGCGGGACCACTCGGAAGGCGTAAGTTATAGCACACGAAAATATGCAAATCGCGCGGAGTTCTAGCTTTTTGGTCGAAAAATGCAAAGCATTTGGAATGATCATGGTGGGGCGGTGACTATGGTACCTTAGGTCGTATTTGATAGTCCGGAAAAATTTTAGACGATCGGGGTCCGCGGCTCGCCGGACCACTTGGAAGGCGTGGGTATAGCACACGAAAATATGGGAATCGGGCGTAATTCTAGTCTTTTGGCCGAAAAATGCAAAATATGAGAAACGATGATGGCGGGGCGGTTACTATGGTTCCTTAGGTCGTATTTGACGGCCCGGAAAAATTTTAGGCGATCGGGGTCCGGGGGTCCCGGAACCACTTGGAAGGGTGGGCAATAGCACAGAAAATATTGTAATCGGGCGGAATTCTAGTTTTTGGCTGAAAAACGCAACAAATGAGGAATGATCATGGAGGGGTGGTTACTATGGTTCCTTTGGTCGTATTTGATGGCTCGGAAATTTTTTAGGCGATCGGGGTTCGTGGTTCCCGGGACCCCTTGGAAGGCATGGGCTAAAGCACACAAAAATATGGAAATCGCGCGGAATTCTACTTCTTTGGCTGAAAAACGCAAAAGACTAGGAACGATCATGGCGGGGCGGTGACTATGGTTCCTTAGGTCGTATTTGATAGTCCAGTAAATTTTTAAGCGATCCGGCTCCGGGGGGCCCGACCCACTCGGAAGACGTGGGCGATAGCACACAAAAATATGGGAATCGGGCGGAATTCTAGTTTTTGGCCAAAAAATGCAAAAAATGAGGAACGATCATGGAGAGGCGGTGACTATGGTTCCTTAGGTCCTAATTGATGTCCCGAAATGATTTTAGGCGATCCGAGTCCGGCGTTCCGGCCCACTCGGAATGCGTGGGGCACACAAAAATATGGTAATCGAGCGGAATTCTAGTTTTTTGGCCGAAAAATGCAATAAATGAGGAACGATCACGGCGGGACAGTGACTATGGTTCCTTAGGTCGTATTTGATTCCCCGGAAAATTTTAGGCGATCGGGGTCCACGGCTCGCGGGACCACTCGGAAGGCGTAAGTTATAGCACACGAAAATATGCAAATCGCGCGGAGTTCTAGCTTTTTGGCCGAAAAATGCAAAGCATTTGGAACGATCATGGTGGGGCGGTGACTATGGTACCTTAGGTCGTATTTGAAAGTCCGGAAAAATTTTAGGCGATCGGGGTCTGCGGCTCCCCGGACCACTTGGAAGGCATAGGTATAGCACACGAAAATATGGGAATCGGGCGTAATTCTAGTCTTTTGGCCGAAAAATGCAAAATATGAGAAACGATGATGGCGGGGCGGTTACTATGGTTCCTTAGGTCGTATTTGACGGCCCGGAAAAATTTTAGGCGATCGGGGTCCGGGGGTCCCGGAACCACTTGGAAGGGTGGGCAAGAGCACAGAAAATATTGTAATCGGGCGGAATTCTAGTTTTTTGCCTGAAAAACGCAACAAATGAGGAATGATCATGGCTGGGTGGTGACTATGGTTCCTTAGGTTGTATTTGACAGTCCGGAAAAATTTTAGGCGATAGGGGTCCGGAGTTCCCGGGTTCACTTGGAAGGCGTGGGCTATAGGACATGAAAATATGGGAATCGCGCGGAATTCTAGTTTTTTGGCCGAAAAACGGAAAAAATTAGGAACAATCATGGCTGGACGGTGACTATGGTTCCTTAGGTCTTATTTGATAGTCCGGAAAAATTTTAGGCAATAAGGGTCCGGAGACCCGGGACCACTCGGAAAGCATGGGCTATAACACACAAAAATATTGGATCGCGCGGAATTCTAGTTGTTTGGCCGAAAAACGCAAAAAATGAGGAACGATCATAGCGGGGCGGATACTATGGTTCCTTAGGTCGTATTTGATAGTCCGAAAAAATTTTAGGCGATAGGGGTCCGGAGGTCCCGGGACCACTCGGAAGGTGTGGGCTATAACACACAAAAATATGGGAATCGCGCAGAATTCTAGTTGTTTGGCCGAAAAACGCAAAAAATAAGGAACGATCATGGCGGGGCGGATACTATGGTTCCTTAGGTCGTATTTGATTGCCCGGAAAAATTTTAGGCAATCGGGGTCCGCGACTCTTGGGACCACTCGGAATGCGTGGGTATAGCACACGAAAATATGGGAATCGGGCAAAATTCTAGGTCTTTTTCAGTAACATGCAAAAAATGTGGAAAGATCTTGGCAGGGCGCTGACTATGGTTCCTTTGGTCTTATTTTATAGTCCGGAAAAATATTAGGCGATAGGGGTCCGGAGGTCCCGGGACCACTCGGAAGGCGTGATCTAAAACACACAAAAATATGGGAATCGCGCGAAATTCTAGTTGTTTGGCCGAAAAACGCAAAAAATGTGGAATGATCATGGCGGGACGGATACTATGGTTCCTTAGGTCGTATTTGATAGTCCGGAAAAATTTTAGGCGATAGACGATAAGAGGTCCCGGGACCACTCGGAAGGCGTGGGCTATAACACACAAAAATATGGGAATCGCGTGGAATTCTAGTTGTTTGGCCGAAAAATGCAAAAAATGAGGAACGATCATGGAGGGGTGGTTACTATGGTTCCTTAGGTCGTATTTGATGGCCCAGAAAAGTTTTAGGCGATCGGGGTTCGGGGTTCCCGGGACCCCTTGGAATCCGCGGGCTAAGGCACACGAAAATATGGAAATCGCGCGGAATTCTTGTTTTTTGGCTGAAAAACGCAAAAGACTAGGAAGGATCATGGCGGGGCGGTGACTATGGTTCCTTAGGTCTTATTTGATAGTCCGGAAAATTTTTAGGCGATCCGGCTCCGGGGGGCCCGTCCCACTCGGAAGGCGTGGGCAATAGCACACAAAAATATGGTAATCGAGCGGAATTCTAGTTTTTTGGCCGAAAAACGCAATAAATGAGGAACGATCATGGCGGGGCGGTGACTATGGTTCCTTAGGTCTTATTTGATGGCCCGGAAAATTTTAGGCGATCGGGGTCCACGGCTCCCGGGACCACTCGGAAGGCGTAAGCTATAGTACACGAAAATATGCAAATCGCGCGGAGTTCTAGTTTTTTGGCCGAAAAATGCAAAGAATTTTTGAACGATCATGGTGGGGCGATGACTATGGTACCTTAGGTCGTATTTGATAGTCCGGAAAAATTTTAGGTGATCGAGGTCCGCGGCTCCCCGGACCACTTGGAATGCGTGGGTATTGCACACGAAAATATGGGAATCGGGCGTAATTCTAGTTTTTTGGACGAAAAATGTAAAAAATGAAAAACGATGATGGCGGGGCGGTTAGTATGGTTCCTTAGGTCGTATTTGATGGCCCGGAAAAATTTTAGGCGATTGGGGTCCGGGGGTCCCGGAACCACTGGGAAGGGTGGGCAATAGCACAAAAAAATATTGTAATCGGGCGGAAATCTAGTTTTTTTGCCGAAAAACGCAACAAATGAGGAATGATCATGGCTGGGCGGTGACTATGGTTCCTTAGGTCGTATTTGATAGTCCGGAAAAATTTTAGGCGATAGGGGTCCGGAGTTCCCGGGTTCACTTAGAAGGCGTGGGCTATAGGACACGAAAATATGGGAATCGTGCGAAATTCTAGTTTTTTGGCCGAAAAATGGAAAAAACTTGGAACGATCATGGCTGGGCGGTGACTATGGTTCCTTAGGTCTTATTTGATAGTCCGGAAAAATTTTAGGCGATAGGGGTCCGGAGACCCGGGACCACTCGGAAGGCGTGGGCTATAACACACAAAAATAAGGGAATCGCGCGGAATTCAAGTTGTTTGGCCGAAAAACGCAAAAAATGAGGAACGATCATGGCGGGGCGGATACTATGGTTCCGTAGGTCGTATTTGATAGTCCGGAAAACTTTTAGGTGATAGGGGTCCGGAGGTCCCGGGACCACTCGGAAGGTGTGGGTTATATAACACACAAAAATAAGGGAATCGCGCGGAATTCTAGTTGTTTGGCCAAAAAACGCAAAAAATGAGGAACGATCATGGCGGGGTGGTTACTATGGTTCCTTAGGTCGTATTTGATGGCCCGGAAAATTTTTAGGCGATCGGGGTTCGGGGTTCCCGGGACCCCTTGGAAGTCGTGGGCTAAGGCACACGAAAATATGGAAATCGCGCGGAATTCTTGTTTTTTGGCTGAAAAATGCAAAAGACTAGGAAGGATCATGGCGGGGTGGTGACTATGATTCCTTAGGTCGTATTTGATAGTCCGGAAAATTTTTAGGCGATCCGGCTCCGGGGGCCCGACCCACTCGGAAGGCGTGGGCGATAGCACACAAAAATATGGAAATCGGGCGGAATTCTAGTTTTTTGGCCGAAAAACGCAATAAATGAGGAACGATCATGGCGGGGTGGTGACTATGGTTCCTTAGGTCGTATTTGATGGCCCGGAAAATTTTAGGCGATCGGGGTCCACGGCTCCCGGGACCATTCGGAATGCGTAAGCTATAGCACACGAAAATATGCAAATCGCGCGGAGTTTTAGTTTTTTGGCCGAAAAATGCAAAGCATTTGGAACGATCATGGTAGGGCGGTGACTATGGTACCTTAGGTCGTATTTGATAGTCCGGAAAAATTTTAGGTGATCGAGGTCCGAGGCTCCCCAAACCACTTGGAAGGCGTGGGTATAGCACACGAAAATATGGGAATCGGGCGTAATTCTAGTTTTTTGGACGAAAAATGTAAAAAATGATAAACGATGATGGCGGGGCGGTTAGTATGGTTCCTTAGGTTGTATTTGACGGCCCGGAAAAATTTTAGGCGATAGGGGTCCGCGGCTCCCCGGACAACTTGGAAGGCGTGGGTATAGCACACGAAAATATGGGAATCGGGCGTAATTCTAGTTTTTTGGCCCAAAAATGCAAAAAATGAGTAACGATGATGGAGGGGCGGTTACTAGGGTTCCTTAGGTCGTATTTGACGGCCCGGAAAAATTTTAGGCGATCGGGGTCCGGGGGTCCCGGAACCACTTGGAAGGGTGGGCAATAGCACACACAAATATGGGAATCGCGCGAAAATCTAGCTTTTTTGCCGAAAAACGCAACAAATGAGGAATGATTATGGCTGGGCGGTGACTATGGTTCCATAGGTCGTATTTGATAGTCCGGAAAAATTTTAGGTGATAGGGGTCCGGAGGTCCCGGGACCACTCGGAAGGTGTGGGCTATAACACACAAAAATATGGGATCGCGCGGAATTCTAGTTGTTTGGCCGAAAAACGCAAAAAATGAGGAACGATCTTGGCGGGGTGGATACTATGGTTCCTTAGGTCGTATTTGATTGCCCAGAAAAATTTTAGGCAATCGGGGTCCGCGGCTCTTGGGACCACTCGGAATGCGTGGGTATAGCACACGAAAATATGGGAATCGGGCGAAATTCTAGGTCTTTTTCTGTAACATGCAAAAAATGTGGACAGATCTTGGCAGGGGTGACTATGGTTCCTTTGGTCTAATTTGATAGTACGGAAAAATATTAGGCGATAGGGGTCCGGAGATCCCGGGACCACTCGGAAGGCGTGGGCTATAAGAGGTCCCGGGACCACTCGGAAGGCGTGGGCTATAACACACAAAAATATGGGAATCGCGCGGAATTCTAGTTGTTTGGCCGAACAATGCAAAAAATGAGGAACGATCATGGTGAGGTGGTTACTATGGTTCCTTTGGTCGTATTTGATGGCCCAGAAAATTTTTAGGCGATCGGGTTTCGGGGTTCCCGGGACCCCTTGGAAGGCGTGGGGTAAAGAACACGAACATATGGAAATCGCGTGGAATTCTACTTTTTTGGCTAAAAAACGCAAAAGACTAGGAACAATCATGGTGGGGCGTTGATTATGGTTCCTTAGGTCGTATTTGATAGTCCGAAAAATTTTTAGGCGATCCGGCTCCGGGGGGCCCGACCCACTCGGAAGGCGTGGGCGATAGCACACAAAAATATGGAAATCGGGCGGAATTCTAGTTTTTTGGCCAAAAAATGCAAAACATGAGGAACGATCATGGCGAGGCGGTGACTATGGTTCCTTAGGTCCTAATTGATGGCCCGAAATTTTTTTAGGCGATCCGAGTCCGGCGGCCCGGCCCACTCGTAAGGCGTGGGGCACACAAAAATATGGTAATCGAGCAAAATTCTAGTTATTTGGCCGAAAACCGCAATAAATGAGGAACGATCATGGCGGGGCGGTGACTATGCTTCCTTAGGACGTATTTGATAGCCCGGAAAATTTTAGGCGATGGGGTCCACGGCTCCCGGTACCACTCGGAAGGCGTAAGCTTTAGCACACGAAAATATGCAAATCCCGCGGAGTTCTAGTTTTTTGGCCGAAAAATGCAAAGCATTTGGAACGATCGTGGTGGGGCGGTGACTATGGTACCTTAGGTCGTATTTGATAGTCCAGAAAAATTTTAGGCGATCGGGGTCCGCGGCTCCCCGGACCACTTGGAAGGCGTGGGTATAGCACTTGAAAATATGGGAATCGGGCGTAATTCTAGTTTTTTGGCCGAAAAATGCAAAAAATGAGAAACGATGATGGTGGGGTGGTTACTATGGTTCCTTAGGTCGTATTTGACGGCCCGAAAAAATTTTAGGCGATCGGGGTCCGGGGGTCCCGGAACCACTTGGAAGGGTGGGCAATAGCACACAAAAATATTGTAATCAGGCGGAATTCTAGTTTTTTGGCTGAAAAACTCAACAAATGAGGAATGATCATGGCTGGCCGGTGACTATGGTTCCATAGGTCGTATTTGATAGTCCGGAAAAATTTTAGGCGATAGGGGTCCGGAGTTCCCGGGTTCACTTGGAAGGCGTGGGCTATAGGACACGAAAACATGGGAATCGCGCGGAATTCTAGTTTTTTGGCTGAAAAATGGAAAAAACTAGGAACAATCATGGCTAGGCGGTGATTATGGTTCCTTAGGTCTTATTTGATAGTCCGAAAAAATTTTAGGCGATAGGGGTCCGGAGAATCGGGACCACTCGGAAGGCATGGGCTATAACACACAAAAATATGGGATTGCGCGGAATTCTAGTTGTTTGGCCGAAAAACGCAAAAAATGAGGAATGATCATAGCGGGGTGGATACTATGGTTCCTTAGGTCGTATTTGATAGTCCGGAAAATTTTTAGGCGATAGGGGTCCGGAGGTCCCGGGACCACTCGGAAGGTGTGGGCTATGACACACAAAAATGTGGGAATCGCGCGGAATTCTAGTTGTTTGGCCGAAAAAAGCAAAAAATAAGGAACGATCATGGCGGGGCGGATAATATGGTTCCTTAGGTCGTATTTGATTGCCCGGAAAATTTTTAGGCGATCGGGGTCCGCGGCTCTTGGGACCACTCGGAATGCGTGGGTGTTGCACACGAAAATATGGGAATCGGGCTAAATTCTAGGTCTTTTTCAGTAACATGCAAAAAATGTGGAAAGATCTTGGCAGGGCGGTGACTATGGTTCCTTAGGTCTTATTTGATAGTCCGGAAAAATTTTAGGCGATAGGGGTCCGGAGAACCGGGACCACTCGGAAGGCATGGGCAATAACACACAAAAATATGGGATTGCGCGGAATTCTAGTTGTTTGGCCGAAAAACGCAAAAAATGAGGAATGATCATAGCGGGGTAGATACTATGGTTCCTTAGGTCGTATGTGATAGTCCAGAAAATTTTTAGGCGATAGGGGTCCGGAGGTCCCGGGACCACTCGGAAGGTGTGGGCTATAACACACTAAAATATGGGAATCGCGCGGAATTCTAGTTGTTTGGCCGAAAAATGCAAAAAATAAGGAACGATCATGGCGGGGCAGATACTATGGTTCCTTAGGTCGTATTTGATTGCCCGGAAAATTTTTAGGTGATCGGGGTCCGCGGCTCTTGGGACCACTCGGAATGCGTGGGTATTGCACACGAAAATATGGGAATCGGGCTAAATTCTAGGTCTTTTTCAGTAACATGCAAAAAATGTGGAAAGATCTTGGCAGGGCGGTGACTATGGTTCCTTTGGTCTTATTTGATAGTCCGGAAAAATATTAGGCGATAGGGGTCCGGAGGTCCCGGGACCACTCGGAAGGCGTGGGCTATAACACACAAAAATATGGGAATCGCGCGGAATTCTAGTTGTTTGGCCGAAAAATGCAAAAAATGAGGAACGATCATGGCGGGGCGGATACTATGATTCCTTAGGTCGTATTTGATAGTCCGGAAAAATTTTAGGCGATAGGGGTCAGGAGGTCCCGGGACCACTCGGAAGGCGTGGGCTATAACACACAAAAATATGGGAATCGCGCGAAAATCTAGTTGTTTGGCGGAAAAACGCAAAAAATGAGGAATGATCATGGCGGGGTGGTTACTATGGTTCCTTAGGTCGTATTTGATGGCCCGAAAATTTTTAGGCGATCGGGGTTCGGGGTTCCCGGGAGCCCTTAGAAGGCGTGGGCTAAAGCACACGAAAATATGGAAATCGCGCGGAATTATACTTTTTTGGCTGAAAAACGCAAAAGACTATGAAGGATAATGGCGGGGCGGTGAATATGGTTCCTTAGGTTGCATTTGATAGTCCGGAAAATTTTTAGGCGATCCGGCTCCGGGGGCCCGACCCACTCGGAAGGCGTGGGCGATAGCACACAAAAATATGGGAATCGGGCGGAATTCTAGTTTTTTGGTTAAAAAAAGCAAAAAATGAGGAACGATCATGGCGAGGCGGTGACTATGGTTCCTTAGGTTATAATTGATGGCCCGAAAAGTTTTTAGGCGATCCGAGTCCGGCGGCCCGGTCCACTCGGAAGGCGTGGGGCACACAAAAATATGGTAATCGAGCAGAATTCTAGTTTTTTGGCCGAAAAATTCACTAAATGAGGAACAATCATGGCGGGGCGGTGACTATGGTTCCTTAGGTCGTATTTGATGGCCCGGAAAATTTTAGGCGATCGGGGTCCACGGCTCTCGAGACCACTCGGAAGGAGTAAGCTATAGCACACGAAAATATGGGAATCGGGCGTAATTCTATTGTTTTGGCCTAAAAATGCAAAATATGAGAAACAATGATGGCAAGGCGGTTACTATGGTTCCTTAGGTCGTATTTGATGGCTCGGAATAATTTTAGGCGATCGGGGTCCGGGGGTTCCCGGAACCACTTGGAAGGATGGGCAATAGCACAGAAAAATATTGTAATCGGGCGGAATTCTAGTTTTTTGGCCGAAAAACGCAACAAATGAGGAATGATCATGGCTGGGCGGTGACTATGGTTCCTTAGGTCGTATTTGATAGTCCGGAAAATTTTTAGGAGATAGGGGTCCGGAGTTCCCGGGTTCACTTGGAAGGCGTGGGCTATAGGACACGAAAATATGGGAATCGCGCGGAATTCTAGTTTTTTGGCAGAAAAACGGAAAAAAGTAGGAACAATCATGGCTGGGTGGTGACTATGGTTCCTTAGGTCTTATTTGATAGTCCGGAAAAATTTTAGGCGATAGGGGTCCGGAGACCCGGGACCACTCGGAAGGCGTGGGCTATAACACACAAAAATATGGGATCGCGCGGAATTCTAGTTGTTTGGCCGAAAAATGCAAAAAATGAGGAACGATCATGGCGGGGCGGATACTATGGTTCCTTAGGTCGTATTTGATAGTCCGGAAAAATTTTAGGCGATAGGGGTCCGGAGGTCCCGGGACCACTCGGAAGGTGTGGGCTATAACACACAAAAATATGGGAATCGCGCGGAATTCTAGTTATTTGGCCGAAAAACGCAAAAAATAAGGAACGATCATGGCGGGGCGGATACTATGGTTCCTTAGGTCGTATTCGATTGCCCGGAAAAATTTTAGGCGATCGGGGTCCGCAGCTCTTGGGACCACTCGGAATGCGTTGGTATAGCACAGGAAAATATGGGAATCGGGCGAAATTCTAGGTCTTTTTCAGTAACATGCAAAAAATGCGGAAAGATCTTGGCAGGGCGGTGACTATGGTTCCTTTGGTCTTATTTGATAGTCCGGAAAAATATTAGGCGATAGGGGTCCGGAGGTCCCGGGACCACTCGGAAGGCGTGGGCTATAAGAGGTCCCGGGACCACTCGGAAGTAGTGGGCTATAACACACAAAAATATGGGAATCGCGCGGAATTCTAGTTGTTTGGCTGAAAAACGCAAAAAATGAGGAACGATCATGGAGGGGTGGTTACTATGGTTCCTTTGGTCGTATTTGATGGCCCGGAAAATTTTTAGGCGATCGGGGTTCGGGGTTCCCGGGACCCCTTGGAAGGCGTGGGCTAAAGCACATGAAAATATGGAAATCGCGCGGAATTCTACTTTTTTAGCTGAAAAACGCAAAAGACTAGGAACGATCATGGCGGGGCGGTGACTATGGTTCCTTAGGTCGTATTTGATAGTCCGGAAAAAGTTTTAGGCGATCCAGCTCCGGGGGGCCCGACCCACTCGGAAGACGTGGGCGATAGCACACAAAAATATGGGAATCGGGCGGAATTCTAGTTATTTGGCCGAAAAACGCAAAAAATAAGGAACGATCATGGCGGGGCGGATACTATGGTTCCTTAGGTCGTATTCGATTGCCCGGAAAAATTTTAGGCGATCGGGGTCCGCGGCTCTTGGGACCACTCGGAATGCGTTGGTATAGCACACGAAAATATGGGAATCGGGCGAAATTCTAGGTCTTTTTCAGTAACATGCAAAAAATGTGGAAAGATCTTGGCAGGGCGGTGACTATGGTTCCTTTGGTCTTATTTGATAGTCCGGAAAAATATTAGGCGATAGGGGTCCGGAGGTCCCGGGACCACTCGGAAGGCGTGGGCTATAAGAGGTCCCGGGACCACTCGGAAGTAGTGGGCTATAACACACAAAAATATGGGAATCGCGCGGAATTCTAGTTCTTTGGCTGAAAAACGCAAAAAATGAGGAACGATCATGGAGGGGTGGTTACTATGGTTCCTTTGGTCGTATTTGATGGCCCGAAAAATTTTTAGGCGATCGGGGTTCGGGGTTCCCGGGACCCCTTGGAAGGCGTGGGCTAAAGCACATGAAAATATGGAAATCGCACGGAATTCTACTTTTAGCTGAAAAACGCAAAAGACTAGGAACGATCATGGCGGGGCGGTGACTATGGTTCCTTAGGTCGTATTTGATAGTCCGGAAAAGGTTTTAGGCGATCCAGCTCCGGGGGGCCCGACCCACTCGGAAGACGTGGGCGATAGCACACAAAAATATGGGAATCGGGCGAAATTCTAGTTATTTGGCCGAAAAACGCAAAAAATAAGGAACGATCATGGCGGGGCGGATACTATGGTTCCTTAGGTCGTATTCGATTGCCCGGAAAAATTTTAGGCGATCGGGGTCCGCGGCTCTTGGGACCACTCGGAATGCGTTGGTATAGCACACGAAAATATGGGAATCGGGCGAAATTCTAGGTCTTTTTCAGTAACATGCAAAAAATGTGGAAAGATCTTGGCAGGGCGGTGACTATGGTTCCTTTGGTCTTATTTGATAGTCCGGAAAAATATTAGGCGATAGGGGTCCGGAGGTCCCGGGACCACTCGGAAAGCGTGGGCTATAAGAGGTCCCGGGACCACTCGGAAGTAGTGGGCTATAACACACAAAAATATGGGAATCGCGCGGAATTCTAGTTGTTTGGCTGAAAAACGCAAAAAATGAGGAACGATCATGGAGGGGTGGTTACTATGGTTCCTTTGGTCATATTTGATGGCCCGGAAAATTTTTAGGCGATCGGGGTTCCCGGGACCCCTTGGAAGGCGTGGGCTAAAGCACATGAAAATATGGAAATCGCGCAGAATTCTACTTTTTAGCTGAAAAACGCAAAAGACTAGGAACGATCATGGCGGGGCGGTGACTATGGTTCCTTAGGTCGTATTTGATAGTCCGGAAAAAGTTTTAGGCGATCCAGCTCCGGGGGGCCCGACCCACTCAGAAGATGTGGGCGATAGCACACAAAAATATGGGATTCGGGCGGAATTCTAGTTTTTTGGCCAAAAAATGCAAAAAATGAGGAACGATCATGGTGAGGCGGTGACTATGGTTCCTTAGGTTCTAATTGATCGCCCGAAAATTTCTTAGGCGATCCGAGTCCGGCGGCCCGGTCCATCGGAAGGCGTGGGGCACACAAAAATATGGTAATCGAGCGAAATTCTAGTTTTTTGGCCGAAAAACGCAATACATGAGGAACGATCATGGCGGGGCGGTGACTATGGTTCCTTAGGTCGCATTTGATAGTACGGAAAAATTTTAGGCAATAAGGGTCCGGAGTTCCCGGGTTCACTTGGAAGGCGTGGGCTATAGGATACGAAAATATGGGAATCGCACGGAATTCTAGTTTTTTGGCCGAAAAACAGAAAAAACTAGGAACGATCATGGCTGGGCGGTGACTATGGTTCCTTAGGTCTTATTTGATTGTCCGGAAAAAATTTTGGCGATAGGGGTCCGGAGACCCAGGACCACTCGGAAGGCGTGGGCTATAACACCCAAAAATATGGGATCGCGCGGAATTCTAGTTGTTTGGCCGAAAAAAGCAAAAAATAAGGAACGATCATGACGGGGCGGATACTATGGTTCCTTAGGTCGTATTTGATAGTCCGGAAAAATTTTTGGCGATAGGGGTCTGGAGGTCCCGGGACCACTCGAAGGTGTGGGCTATAACACACAAAAATATGGGAATCGCGCGGAATTCTAGTTGTTTGGCCGAAAAACGCAAAAAATAAGGAACGATCATGGCGGGGCAGATAGTATGGTTCCTTAGGTTGTATTTGATTGCCCGGAAAATTTTTAGGCGATCGGGGTCCGCGACTCTTGGGACCACTTGAAATGCGTGGGTATAGCACACGAAAATATGGGAATCGGGCTAAATTCTAGGTCTTTTTCAGTAACATGCAAAAAATGTGGAAAGATCTTGGTAGGGCAGTGACTATGGTTCCTTTGGTCTTATTTGAGAGTCCGGAAAAATATTAGGCGATAGGGGTCCGGAGGTCCCGGGACCACTCGGAAGGCGTGGGCTATAACACACAAAAATATGGGAATCGCGCGGAATTCTAGTTGTTTGGCCGAAAAACGCAAAAAATGAGGAACGATCATGGCGGGGCGGATACTATGGTTCCTTAGGTCGTATTTGATAGTCCGGAAAAATTTTAGGCGATAGGGGTCAGGAGGTCCCGGGACCACTCGGAAGGCGTGGGCTATAACACACAAAAATATGGGAATCGCGCGGAATTCTAGTTGTTTGGCCGAAAAACGCAAAAAATGAGGAACGATCATGGCGGGGTGGTTACTATGGTTCCTTAGGTCGTATTTGATGGCCCGGAAAATTTTTAGGCGATCGGGGTTCGGGCTTCCCGGGACCCCTTGGAAGGCGTGGGCTAAAGCACACGAAAATATGGAAATCGCGCGGAATTCTAGTTTTTTGGCTGAAAAATGCAAAAAATGAGAAACGATGATGGAGGGGCGGTTACTATGGTTCCTTAGGTCGTATTTGATAGTACGGAAAAATTTTAGGCGATAGGGGTCCGGAGTTCCCGGGTACTTGGAAGGCGTGGGCTATAGGACACGAAAATATGGGAATCGCGCGGAATTCTAGTTTTTTGGCCGAAAAATGGAAAAAACTGGGAACGATCATGGCTGGGCGGTGACTATGGTTCCTTAGGTCTTATATGATAGTTCGGAATAATTTTTGGCGATAGGGGTCCGGAGACCCGGGAACACTCGGAAGGCGTGGGCTATAACACACAAAAATATGGGATCGCGCAGAATTCTAGTTGTTTGACCGAAAAACGCAAAAAATGAGGAACGATCATGGCGGGGCGGATACTATGGTTCCTTAGGTCGTATTTGATAGTCCAGAAAAAGTTTAGGCGATAGGGGTCTAGAGGTCCCGGCACCACTCGGAAGGTGTGGGCTATAACACACAAAAATATGGGAATCGCGCGGAATTCTAGTTGTTTGACTGAAAAACGCAAGAAAATAAGGAACGATCATGGCGGGGTGGTTACTATGGTTCCTTAGGTCCTAATTGATGGCCCGAAAACTTTTTAGGCGATCCGAGTCCGGCGGCCCGGCCCACTCGGAAGGGGTGGGGCACACAAAAATATGGTAATCGAGCGGAATTCTAGCTTTTTGGCCGAAAAACGCAATAAATGAGGAACGATCATGGCGGGGCAGTGACTATGGTTCCTTAGGTCGTATTTGATGGCTCGGAAAATTTTAGGCGATCGGGGTCCATGGCTCCCGGGACCACTCGGAAGGCGTAAGCTATAGCACACGAAAATATGCAAATCGCGCGGAGTTCTAGTTTTTTGGCCGAAAAATGCAAAGCATTTGGAAAGATCATGGTGGGGCGGTGACTATGGTTCCTTAGGTCTTATTTGATAGTCCGGAAAATTTTTTGGCGATAGGGGTCCGGAGACCCGGGACCACTCGGAAGGCGTGGGCTATAACACACAAAAATATGGGATCGCGCGGAATTCTATTTGTTTGTCCGAAAAACGCAAAAAATGAGGAACGATCTTGGCAGGGCAGATACTATGATTCCTTAGGTCGTATTTGATAGTCCGGAAAATTTTTAGGCGATAGGGGTCTGGAGGTCCCGGGACCACTCGGAAAGTGTGGGCTATAACACACAAAAATATGGGAATCGCGCGGAATTCTAGTTGTTTGACCGAAAAACGCATAAAATGAGGAACGATCATGGCGGGGTGGTTACTATGGTTCCTTAGGTCCTAATTGATGGCCCAAAAACTTTTTAGGCGATCCGAGTCCGGCGGCCCGGCCCACTCGGAAGGCGTGGGGCACACAAAAATATGGTAATCGAGCGGAATTCTAGCTTTTTGGCCAAAAAACGCAATAAATGAGGAACGATCATAGCGGGGCGGTGACTATGGTTCCATAGGTCATATTTGATGGCCTGGAAAATTTTAGGCGATCGGGGTCCACGGCTCCCGGGACCACTCGGAAGGCGTAAGCTATAGCAAACGAAAATATGCAAATCGCGCGGAGTTCTAGTTTTTTGGCCGAAAAATGCAAAGCATTTGGAACGATCATGGTGGGGCGGTGACTATGGCACCTTAGGTCGTATTTGATAGTCCGAAACAATTTTAGGCAATCGGGGTCCGCGGCTCCCCGGACCACTTGGAAGGCGTGGGTTTAGCACACGAAAATATGGGAATCGGGCGTAATTCTAGTTTTTTGGCCGAAAAATACAAAAAATGAGAAACGATGGTGGCGGGGCGGTTACTATGGTTCCTTAGGTCGTATTTGATGGCCCGGAAAAACTTTAGGCGATCGGGGTCCGGGGGTCCCGGAACCACTTGGAAGGGTGGGAAATAGCACAGAAAAATATTGTAATCGGGCGAAATTCTAGTTTTTTGGCGGAAAACGCAACAAATGAGGAATGATCATTGCTAGGCGGTGACTATGGTTCCTTAGGTCTTATTTGATAGTCCGGAAAAATTTTAGGCGATAGGGGTTCGGAGACCCGGGACCACTCGGAAGGCATGGGCTATAACACACAAAAATATGGGATCGCGCGGAATTCTAGTTGTTTGGCCGAAAAACGCAAAAAATGAGGAACGATCATGGCGGGTCGGATACTATGGTTCCTTAGGTCGTATTTGATAGTCCGGATAAATTTTAGGTGATAGGGGTCTGGAGGTCCCGGGACCACTCGGAAGGTATGGGCTATAACAAACAAAAATATGGGAATCGGGCGGAATTCTAGTTGTTTGGCCGAAAAACGCAACAAATGAGGAACGGTCATGGCAGGGCGGACACTATGGTTTCTTAGGTCGTATTTGATAGTCCGGAAAAATTTTAGGCGATAGGGGTCTGGAGGTCCCGGGACCACTTGGAAGGTGTGGGCTATAACACACAAAAATATGGGAATCGAGCGGAATTCTAGTTGTTTGGCCGAAAAACAAAAACAATAAGGAACGATCATGGCGAGGCGGATACTATGGTTCCTTAGGTCGTATTTGATTGCCCGGAAAAATATTAGGCTATCGAGGTCCGTGGCTCTTGGGACGACTCGGAATGCGTGGGTATAGCACACGAAAATATGGGAATCGGGCAAAATTTTAGGTCTTTTTCACTAACATGCAAAAAATGTGGAAAGATCTTGGCAGGGCGGTGACTATGGTTCCTTTGGTCTTATTTGGTAGTCCGGAAAAATATTAGGCGATAGGGGTCCGGTGGTCCCGGGACCACTCGGAAGGCGTGGGCTATAACACACAAAAATATGGGAATCGCGCGGAATTCTAGTTGTTTGGCCGAAAAATGCAAAAAATGAGGAACGATCATGGCGGGGCGGATACTATGGTTCCTTAGGTCGTATTTGATAGTCCGGAAAAATTTTAGGCGATAGGGGTCAGGAGGTCCCGGGACCACTCGGAAGGCGTGGGCTATATAACACACAAAAATATGGGAATCGCGCGGAATTCTAGTTGTTTGACCGAAAAACGCAAAAAATGAGGAACGATCATGGCGGGGTGGTTACTATGATTCCTTAGGTCGTATTTGATGGCCCGGAAAATTTTTAGGCTATCGGGGTTCGGGCTTCCCGGTACCCCTTGGAAGGCGTGGGCTAAAGCACATGAAAATATGGAAATCGCGCGGAATTCTAGTTTTTTGGCTGAAAAATGCAAAAGACTAGGAACGATCATGGCGGGGTGGTGTCTATGGTTCCTTATGTCTTATTTGATTATACGGAAAATTTTTAGGCGATCCGGCTCCGAGGGGCCCGAACCACTCGGAAGGCGTGGGCGATAGCACACAAAAATATGGGAATCGGGCGGAATTCTAGTTTTTTGGCCAAAAAATGCAAAAAATGAGGAACGATCATGGCGAGACGGTGACTATGGTTCCTTAGCTCCTAATTGATGGCCCGAAATTTTTTTAGGCGATCCGAGTCCGGCGGCCCGGCCCACTCGGAAGGCGTGGGGCACACAGAAATATTGTAATCGAGATGAATTCTAGCTTTTTGGCCGAAAAACGCAATAAATGAGGAACAATCATGGCGGGGCGGTGACTATGGTTCCTTAGGTCGTATTAGATGGCCCAGAAAATTTTAGGCGATCGGGGTCCACGGCTCCCGGGACCACTCGGAAGGCGTAAGCTATAGCACACGAAAATATGCAAATCGCGCGGAGTTCTAGTTTCTTGGCCGAAAAATGCAAAGCATTTGGAACGATCATGGTGGGGTGGTGACTATGGTACCTTAGGTCGTATTTGATAGTCCGGAAAAATTTTAGGCGATCGGGGTCCGCGGCTCCAGGGACCACTTGGAAGACGTAAGCTATAGCACACGAAAATATTGGAATCGGGCGTAATTCTAGTTTTTTGGCCGAAAAATGCAAAATATGAGAAACAATGATGGCAAGGCGGTTACTATGGTTCCTTAGGTCATATTTGACGGGCCGGAATAATTTTAGGCGATCGGGGTCCGGGGGTTCCCGGAACCACTTGGAAGGGTGGGCAATAGCACAGAAAAATATTGTAATCGGGCGGAATTCTAGTTTTTTGGCCGAAAAATGCAACAAATGAGGAATGATCATGGCTGGGCGGTGACTATGGTTCCTTAGGTCGTATTTGATAGTCCGTAAAATTTTTAGGAGATAGGGGTCCGGAGTTCCCGGGTTCACTTGGAAGGCGTGGGCTATAGGACACGAAAATATAGGAATCGCGCGGAATTCTAGTTTTTTGGCAGCAAAACGGAAAAAAGTAGGAACAATCATGGCTAGGTGGTGACTATGGTTCCTTAGGTCTTATTTGATAGTCCGGAAAAATTTTAGGCGATAAGGGTCCGGAGACCCGGGACCACTCGGAAGGCGTGGGCTATAACACACAAAAATATGGGATCGCGCGGAATTCTAGTTGTTTGGCCGAAAAATGCAAAAAATGAGGAACGATCATGGCGGGGCAGATACTATGGTTCCTTAGGTCGTATTTGATAGTCCGGAAAAATTTTAGGCGATAGGGGTCCGGAGGTCCCGGGACCACTCGGAAGGTGTGGGCTATAACACACAAAAATATGGGAATCGCGCGGAATTCTAATTATTTGGCCGAAAAACGCAAAAAATAAGGAACGATCATGGCGGGGCGGATACTATGGTTCCTTAGGTCGTATTCGATTGCCCGAAAAAATTTTAGGCGATCGGGGTCCGCGGCTCTTGGGACCACTCGGAATGCGTTGGTATAGCACACGAAAATATGGGAATCGGGCGAAATTCTAGGTCTTTTTCAGTAACATGCAAAAAATGTGGAAAGATCTTGGCAGGGCGGTGACTATGGTTCCTTTGGTCTTATTTGATAGTCCGGAAAAATATTAGGCGATAGGGGTCCGGAGGTCCCGGGACCACTCGGAAAGCGTGGGCTATAAGAGGTCCCGGGACCACTCGGAAGTAGTGGGCTATAACACACAAAAATATGGGAATCGCGCGGAATTCTAGTTGTTTGGCTGAAAAACGCAAAAAATGAGGAACGATCATGGAGGGGTGGTTACTATGGTTCCTTTGGTCGTATTTGATGGCCCGGAAAATTTTTAGGCGATCGGGGTTCGGGGTTCCCGGGACCCCTTGGAAGGCGTGGGCTAAAGCACATGAAAATATGGAAATCGCGCGAAATTCTACTTTTTTAGCTGAAAAAAGCAAAAGACTAGGAACGATCATGGCAGGGCGATGACTATAGTTCCTTAGGTCGTATTTGATAGTCCGGAAAAAGTTTTAGGCGATCCAGCTCCGGGGGGCCCGACCCACTCGAAAGACGAGGGCGATAGCACACAAAAATATGGAAATCGGGCGGAATTCTAGTTATTTGGCCGAAAAACGCAAAAAATAAGGAACGATCATGGCGGGGCGGATACTATGGTTCCTTAGGTCGTATTCGATTGCCCGAAAAAATTTTAGGCGATCGGGGTCCGCGGCTCTTGGGACCACTCGGAATGCGTTGGTATAGCACACGAAAATATGGGAATCGGGCGAAATTCTAGGTCTTTTTCAGTAACATGCAAAAAATGTGGAAAGATCTTAGCAGGGCAGTGACTATGGTTCCTTTGGTCTTATTTGATAGTCCGGAAAAATATTAGGCGATAGGGGTCCGGAGGTCCCGGGACCACTCGGAAGGCGTGGGCTATAAGAGGTCCCGGGACCACTCGGAAGTAGTGGGCTATAACACACAAAAATATGGGAATCGCGCGGAATTCTAATTGTTTGGCTGAAAAACGCAAAAAATGAGGAACGATCATGGAGGGGAGGTTACTATGGTTCCTTTGGTCGTATTGGATGGCCCGGAAAATTTTTAGGCGATCGGGGTTCCCGGGACCCCTTGGAAGGCATGGGCTAAAGCACATGAAAATATGGAAATCGCGCGGAATTCTACTTTTTTAGCTGAAAAACGCAAAAGACTAGGAACGATCATAGCGGGGCGGTGACTATGGTTCCTTAGGTCGTATTTGATAGTCCGGAAAATTTTGTAGGCGATCCAGCTCCGGGGGGCCCGACCCACTCGGAAGACGTGGGCGATAGCACACAAAAATACGGGAATCGGGCGGAATTCTAGTTTTTTGGCCAAAAAATGCAAAAAATGAGGAACGATCATGGTGAGGCGGTGACTATGGTTCCTTAGGTTCTAATTGATCGCCCGAAAATTTCTTAGGCGATCCGAGTCCGGCGGCCCGGTCCACTCGGAAGGCGTGTGGCACACAAAAATATGGTAATCGAGCGGAATTCTAGTTTTTGGCCGAAAAACGCAATAAATGAGGAACGATCATGGCGGGGCGGTGACTATGGTTCCTTAGGTCGTATTTGATAGTACGGAAAAATTTTAGGCAATAAGGGTCCGGAGTTCCCGGGTTCACTTGGAAGGCGTGGGCTATAGGACACGAAAATATGGGAATCACGCGGAATTCTAGTTTTTTGGCCGAAAAATAGAAAAAACTATGAACGATCATGGCTGGGCGGTGACTATGGTTCCTTAGGTCTTATTTGATAGTCCGGAAAAAATTTTGGCGATAGGGGTCCGGAGACCCAGGACCACTCGGAAGGCGTGGGCTATAACACCCAAAAATATGGGATCGCGCGGAATTCTAGTTGTTTGGCCGAAAAATGCAAAAAATGAGGAACGATCATGGCGGGGCGGATACTATGGTTCCTTAGGTCGTATTTGATAGTCCGGAAAAATTTTAGGCGATAGGGGTCTGGAGGTCCTGGGACCACTCGGAAGGCGTGGGCTATAACACACAAAAATATGGAAATCACGCGGAATTCTAGTTGTTTGGCCGAAAAACGCAAAAAATAAGGAACGATCATGGCGGGGCGGATACTATGGTTCCTTAGGTTGTATTTGATTGCCCGGAAAATTTTTAGGCGATCGGGGTCCGCGACTCTTTGGACCACTCGAAATGCGTGGGTATAGCACACGAAAATGTGGGAATCGGGCTAAATTCTAGGTCTTTTTCACTAACATGTAAAAAATGTGGAAAGATCTTGGCAGGGCGGTGACTATGGTTCCTTTGGTCTTATTTGATAGTCCGGAAAAATATTAGGCGATAGGGGTCCGGAGGTCCCGGGACCACTCTGAAGGCGTGGGCTATAACACACAAAAATATGGGAATCGCGCGGAATTCTAGTTGTTTGGCCGAAAAACCCAAAACATGAGGAACGATCATGGCGGGGCAGATACTATGGTTCCTTAGGTCGTATTTGATAGTCCGGAAATATTTTAGGCGATAGGGCTCAGGAGGTCCCGGGACCACTCGGAAGGCGTGGGCTATAACACACAAAAATATGGAAATCACGCGGAATTCTAGTTGTTTGGCCGAAAAACGCAAAAAATGAGGAACGATCATGGCGGGGTGGTTACTATGGTTCCTTAGGTCATATTTGATGGCCCAGAAAATTTTTAGGCGATCGGGGTCCGGGGGTCCCGGAACCACTTGGAAGGGTGGGCAATAGCACACAAAAATATTGTAATCGGGCGGAATTCTAGTTTTTTGGCCGAAAAACGCAACAAATGAGGAATGATCATGGCTGGGCGGTGACTATGGTTCCTTAGGTCGTATTTGATAGTCCGGAAAAATTTTAGGCGATAGGGGTCCGGAGTTCCCGGGTTCACTTGGAAGGCGTGGGCTATAGGACACGAAAATATGGGAATCGCGCGGAATTCTAGTTTTTTGGCCGAAAAACGGAAAAAACTAGGAACGATCATGGCTGGGCGGTGACTATGGTTCCTTAGGTCTTATTTGATAGTTCGGAAAAATTTTTGGCGATAGGGGTCCGGAGACCCGGGACCACTCGGAAGGCGTGGGCTATAACACACAAAAATATGGGATCGCGCGGAATTCTAGTTGTTTGGCCGAAAAACGCAAAAAATGAGGAACTATCATGGCGGGGCGGATACTATGGTTCCTTAGGTTGTATTTGATAGTCCAGAAAAATTTTAGGCGATCGGGGTCTGGAGGTCCCGGCACCACTCGGAAGGTGTGGGCTATAACACACAAAAATATAGGAATCGCGCGGAATTCTAGTTATTTGACCGAAAAACGCAAGAAAATGAGGAACGATCATGGCGGGGTGGTTACTATGGTTCCTTAGGTCCTAATTGATGGCCCGAAAACTTTTTAGGCGATCCGAGTCCGGCGGCCCGGCCCACTCGGAAGGCGTGGGGCACACAAAAATATGGTAATCGAGCGGAATTCTAGCTTTTTGGCCGAAAAACGCAATAAATGAGGAACGATCATGGCGGGGCGGTGACTATGGTTCCTTAGGTCGTATTTGATGGCTCGGAAAATATTAGGCGATCGGGGTCCACGGCTCCCGGGACCACTCGGAAGGCGTAAGCTCTAGCATACGAAAATATGCAAATCGCGCGGAGTTCTAGTTTTTTGGCCGAAAAATGGAAAGCATTTGGAAAGATCATGGTGGGGCGGTGACTATGGTTCCTTAGGTCTTATTTGATTGTATGGAAAATTTTTTGGCGATGGAGGTCCGGAGACCCGGGACCACTCGGAAGGCGTGGGCTATAAACACACAAAAATATGGGATCGCGCGGAATTCTAGTTGTTTGTCCGAAAAACGCAAAAAATGAGGAACGATCATGGCGGGGCAGATACTATGATTCCTTAGGTCGTATTTGATAGTCCGGAAAATTTTTAGGCGATAGGGGTCTGGAGGTCCCGGGACCACTCGAAAAGTGTGGGTATAGCACACGAAAATATGGGAATCGGGCTAAATTCTAGGTCTTTTTCAGTAACATGTAAAAAATGTGGAACGATCATGGCGGGGTGGTTACTATGGTTCCTTAGGTCCTAATTGATGGCCCAAAAACTTTTTAGGCGATCCGAGTCCGGCGGCCCGGCGCACTCGGAAGGCGTGGGGCACACAAAAATATGGTAATCTAGCGGAATTCTAGCTTTTTGGCCGAAAAATGCAATAAATGAGGAACGATCATGGCGGGGCGGTGACTATGGTTCCTTAGGTCGTATTTGATGGCCCGGAAAATTTTAGGCGATCAGGGTCCACGGCTCCCGGGACCACTCGGAAGGCGTAAGCTATAGCACACGAAAATATGCAAATCGCGCGGAGTTCTAGTTTTTTGGCCAAAAAATGCAAAGCATTTGGAACGATCATGGTGGGGCGGTGACTATGGCACCTTAGGTCGTATTTGATAGTCCGGAAAAATTTTAGGCTATCGGGGTCCACGGCTCCCCGGACCACTTGGAAGGCGTGGGTTTAGCACACGAAAATATGGGAATCGGGCGTAATTCTAGTTTTTTGGCCGAAAAATGCAAAAAATGAGAAACGATGATGGCGGGGCAGTTACTATGGTTCCTTAGGTCGTATTTGATGTCCCGGAAAAATTTTAGGCGATCGGGGTCCGGGGGTCTCGGAACCACTTGGAAGGCGTGGGCTATAGGACACGAAAATATGGGAATCGCGCGGAATTCTAGTTTTTTGGCTGAAAAACGGAAAAAACTAGGAACGATCATGGCTGGGCGGTGACTATGGTTCCTTAGGTCTTATTTGATAGTTCGGAAAAATTTTTGGCGATAGGGGTCCGGAGACCTGGGACCACTCGGAAGGCGTGGGCTATACACACAAAAATATGGGATCGCGCGGAATTCTAGTTGTTTGGCCGAAAAACGCAAAAAATGAGGAACGATCATGGCGGGTCAGATACTATGGTTCCTTAGGTCGTATTTGATAGTCCGGAAAAATTTTAGGTGATAGGGGTCTGGAGGTCCCGGGACCACTCGGAAGGTGTGGGCTATAACAAACAAAAATATGGGAATCGGGCGGAATTCTAGTTGTTTGGCCGAAAAACGCAAAAAATGAGGAACGATCATGGCAGGGCGGATACTATGGTTCCTTAGGTCGTATTTGATAGTCCGGAAAAATTTTAGGCGATAGGGGTCTGGAGGTCCCGGGACCACTCGGAAGGTGTGGGCTATAACACACAAAAATATGGGAATCGAGCGGAATTCTAGTTGTTTGGCCGAAAAACGCAAACAATAAGGAACGATCATGGCGGGGCGGACACTATGGTTCCTTAGGTCATATTTGATTGCCCGGAAAAATATTAGGCTATCGGGGTCAGCGGCTCTTGGGACGACTCAGAATGCGTGGGTATAGCACACGAAAATATGGGAATCAGGCGAAATTTTAGGTCTTTTTCACTAACATGCAAAAAATGTGGAAAGATCCTGGCAGGGCGGTGACTATGGTTCCTTTGATCTTATTTGGTAGTCCGGAAAAATATTAGGCGATAGGGGTCCGGAGGTCCCGGGACCACTCGGAAGGCGTGGGCTATAACACACAAAAATATGGGAATCGCGCGGAATTCTAGTTGTTTGGCCGAAAAACAAAAAAAATGAGGAACGATCATGGCGGGGCGGATACTATGGTTCCTTAGGTCGTATTTGATAGTCCGGAAAAATTTTAGGCGATAGGGGTCAGGAGGTCCCGGGACCACTCGGAAGGCGTGGGCTATATAACACAGAAAAATATGGGAATCGCGTGGAATTCTAGTTGTTTGACCGAAAAACACAAAAAATGAGGAACGATCATGGCGGGGTGGTTACTATGGTTCCTTAGGTCGTATTTGATGGCCCGGAAAATTTTTAGGCTATCGGGGTTCGGGGTTCCCGGGACCCCTTGGAAGGCGTGGGCTAAAGCACACGAAAATATGGAAATCGCGCGGAATTCTAGTTTTTTGGCTGAAAAATGCAAAAGACTAGGAACGATCATGGCGAGGCGGTGTCTATGGTTCCTTATGTCTTATTTGATTGTCCGAAAAATTTTTAGGCGATCCGGCTCCGGGGCGCCCGAACCACTCGGAAGGCGTGGGCGATAGCACACAAAAATATGGGAATCAGGCGGAATTCTAGTTTTTTGGCCAAAAAATGAAAAAAATGAGGAACGATCATGGCGAGACGGTGACTATGGTTCCTTAGGTCCTAATTGATGGCCCGAAATCTTTTTAGGCGATCCGAGTCCGGCGGCCTGGCCCACTCGGAAGGCCTGGGGCACACAGAAATATGGTAATCGAGATGAATTCTAGCTTTTTGGCCGAAAAACGCAATAAATGAGGAACGATCATGGCGGGGCAGTGACTATGGTTCCTTAGGTCGTATTTGATGGCCCGAAAAATTTTAGGCGATCGGGGTCCACGGCTCCCGGGACCACTCGGAAGGCGTAAGCTATAGCACACGAAAATATGCAAATCGCGCGGAGTTCTAGTTTTTTGGCCGAAAAATGCAAAGCATTTGGAACGATCATGGTGGGGCGGTGACTATGGTACCTTAGGTCGTATTTGATAGTCCGGAAAAATTTTAGGCGATCGGGGTCCGCGGCTCCCCGGACCACTTGGAAGGCGTGGGTATAGCACACGAAAATATGGGAATCGGGCGTAATTCTAGTTTTTTGGCCGAAAAATGCAAAAAATGAGAAACGATGATGGCGGGGCGGTTACTATGGTTCCTTAGGTCGTATTTGACGGCCCGGAAAAATTTTAGGCGATCGGGGTCCGGGGGTCCCGGAACCACTTGGAAGGGTGGGCAATAGCACACAAAAATATTGTAATCGGGCGGAATTCTAGTTTTTTGGCCGAAAAATGCAACAAATGAGGAATGATCATGGCTGGGCGGTGACTATGGTTCCTTAGGTCGTATTTGATAGTCCGGAAAAATTTTAGGCGATAGGGGTCCGGAGTTCCCGGGTTCACTTGGAAGGCTTGGGCTTAGGACACGAAAATATGGGAATCGCGCGAAATTCTAGTTTTTTGGCCGAAAAACGAATAAAACTAGGAACGATCATGGCTGGGTGGTGACTATGGTTCCTTAGGTATTATTTGATAGTCCGGAAAAATTTTAGGCGATAGGGGTCCGGAGACCCGGGACCACTCGGAAGGCATGGGCTATAACACACAAAAACATGGGATCGCGCGGAATTCTAGTTGTTTGGCCGAAAAACGCAAAAAATGAGGAATGATCATGGCGGGGAGGATACTATGGTTCCTTAGGTCGTATTTGATTGTCCGGAAAAATTTTAGGCAATAGGGGTCCGGAGACCCGGGACCACTCGGAAGGCATTGGCAATAACAAACAAAAATATGGGATCGCGCGGAATTCTAGTTGTTTGGCCGAAAAATGCAAAAAATGAGGAACGATCATGGCGGGGCGGAAACTATGGTTCCTTAGGTCGTATTTGATAGTCCGGAAATATTTTAGGCGATAGGGGTCTGGAGGTCCCGGGACCACTCAAAAGGTGTGGGCTATAACACACAAAAATATGGGAATCGCGCGGAATTTTCGTTGTTTGGCCGAAAAACGCAAAAATAAGGAACGATCATGGCGGGGCGGATACTATGGTTCCTTTGGTCGTATTTGATTGCCCGGAAAATTTGTAGGCGATCGGGGTCCGCGGCTCTTGGGACCACTCGGAATGCATGGGTATAGCACACGAAAATATCGGAGTCGGGCGAAATTCTAGGTCTTTTTCAGTAACATGCAAAAAATGTGGAAAGATCTTGGCAGGGCGGTGACTATGGTTCCTTTGGTCTTATTTGATAGTCCGGAAAAATATTAGGCTATAGGGGTCCGGAGGTCCCGGGACCACTCGGAAGGCGTGGGCTATAAGAGGTCCCGGCACCACTCGGAAGGCGTGGGCTATAACACACAAAAATATAGGATCGCGCGGAATTCTAGTTGTTTGGCCGAAAAATGCAAAAAATGAGGAACGATCATGGTGGGGTGGTTACTATGGTTCCTTAGGTCGTATTTGATGGACCGGAAAATTTTTAGGCGATCGGGGTTCCCGGGACCCCTTGGAAGGCGTGGGCTAAAGCACACGAAAATATGGAAATCGCGCGGAATTCTAGTTTTTTGGCTGAAAAATGCAAAAGACTAGGAACGATCATGGCGGGGCGGTGACTATGGTTCCTTAGGTCGTATTTGATAGTCCGGAAATTTTTTAGGCGATCCGGCTCCGGGGGGCCCGACCCACTCGGAAGGCTTGGGCGATAGCACACAAAAATATGGGAATCGGGCGAAATTCTAGTTTTTTGGCCAAAAAATGCAAAACATAAGGAACCATCATGACTATGGTTCCTTTGGTCCTAATTGAAGGCCCGAAAATTTTATAGGCGATCCGAGTCCGGCGGCCAGGCCTACTCGGAAGGCGTGGGGCACACAAAAATATGGTAATCAAGCAGAATTCTAGCTTTTTGGCCGAAAAACGCAATAAATGAGGAACGATCATGGAGGGGCGGTGACTATGGTTTCTTTAACTTATTTGATGGCCCTGAAAATTTTAGGCGATCGGGGTCCACGGCTCCCAGGACCACTCGGAAGGCGTAAGCTGTAGCACACGAAAATATGCAAGTCGCGCGGAGTTCTAATTTTTTGGCCGAAAAATGCAAAGCATTTGGAACGATCATGGTGGGGCGGTGACTATGGTACCTTAGGTCGTATTTGATAGTCCGGAAAAATTTTAGGCGATCGGGGTCCGCGGCTCCCCGGACCACTTGGAAGGCGTGGGTATAGCACACGAAAATATGGGAATCGGGCGTAATTCTAGTTTTTTGGCCGAAAAATGCAAAAAATGAGAAACGATGATGGCGGGGCGGTTACTATGGTTCCTTAGGTCGTATTTGACGGCCCGGAAAAATTTTAGGCGATCGGGGTCCGGGGGTCCCGGAACCACTTGGAAGGGTGGGCAATAGCACACAAAAATATTGTAATCGGGCGGAATTCTAGTTTTTTGGCCGAAAAACGCAACAAATGAGGAATGATCATGGCTGGGCGGTGACTATGGTTCCTTAGGTCGTATTTGATAGTCCGGAAAAATTTTAGGCGATAGGGGTCCGGAGTTCCCGGGTTCACTTGGAAGGCGTGGGCTATAGGACACGAAAATATGGGAATCGCGCGGAATTCTAGTTTTTTGGCCGAAAAACGGAAAAAACTAGGAACGATCATGGCTGGGCGGTGACTATGGTTCCTTAGGTCTTATTTGATAGTCCGGAAAAATTTTAGGCGATAAGGGTCCGGAGACCCGGGACCACTCGGAAGGCATGGGCTATAACACACAAAAATGTGGGATCGCGCGGAATTCTAGTTGTTTGTCCGAAAAACGCAAAAAATGAGGAACGATCATGGCGGGGCAGATACTATGATTCCTTAGGTCGTATTTGATAGTCCGGAAAATTTTTAGGCGATAGGGGTCTGGAGGTCCCGGGACCACTCGAAAAGTGTGGGTATAGCACACGAAAATATGGGAATCGGGCTAAATTCTAGGTCTTTTTCAGTAACATGTAAAAAATGTGGAACGATCATGGCGGGGTGGTTACTATGGTTCCTTAGGTCCTAATTGATGGCCCAAAAACTTTTTAGGCGATCCGAGTCCGGCGGCCCGGCGCACTCGGAAGGCGTGGGGCACACAAAAATATGGTAATCTAGCGGAATTCTAGCTTTTTGGCCGAAAAATGCAATAAATGAGGAACGATCATGGCGGGGCGGTGACTATGGTTCCTTAGGTCGTATTTGATGGCCCGGAAAATTTTAGGCGATCAGGGTCCACGGCTCCCGGGACCACTCGGAAGGCGTAAGCTATAGCACACGAAAATATGCAAATCGCGCGGAGTTCTAGTTTTTTGGCCGAAAAATGCAAAGCATTTGGAACGATCATGGTGGGGCGGTGACTATGGCACCTTAGGTCGTATTTGATAGTCCGGAAAAATTTTAGGCTATCGGGGTCCACGGCTCCCCGGACCACTTGGAAGGCGTGGGTTTAGCACACGAAAATATGGGAATCGGGCGTAATTCTAGTTTTTTGGCCGAAAAATGCAAAAAATGAGAAACGATGATGGCGGGGCAGTTACTATGGTTCCTTAGGTCGTATTTGATGTCCCGGAAAAATTTTAGGCGATCGGGGTCCGGGGGTCTCGGAACCACTTGGAAGGCGTGGGCTATAGGACACGAAAATATGGGAATCGCGCAGAATTCTAGTTTTTTGGCTGAAAAACGGAAAAAACTAGGAACGATCATGGCTGGGCGGTGACTATGGTTCCTTAGGTCTTATTTGATAGTTCGGAAAAATTTTTGGCGATAGGGGTCCGGAGACCTGGGACCACTCGGAAGGCGTGGGCTATACACACAAAAATATGGGATCGCGCGGAATTCTAATTGTTTGGCCGAAAAACGCAAAAAATGAGGAACGATCATGGCGGGTCAGATACTATGGTTCCTTAGGTCGTATTTGATAGTCCGGAAAAATTTTAGGTGATAGGGGTCTGGAGGTCCCGGGACCACTCGGAAGGTGTGGGCTATAACAAACAAAAATATGGGAATCGGGCGGAATTCTAGTTGTTTGGCCGAAAAACGCAAAAAATGAGGAACGATCATGGCAGGGCGGATACTATGGTTCCTTAGGTCGTATTTGATAGTCCGGAAAAATTTTAGGCGATAGGGGTCTGGAGGTCCCGGGACCACTCGGAAGGTGTGGGCTATAACACACAAAAATATGGGAATCGAGCGGAATTCTAGTTGTTTGGCCGAAAAACGCAAACAATAAGGAACGATCATGGCGGGGCGGATACTATGGTTCCTTAGGTCATATTTGATTGCCCAGAAAAATATTAGGCTATCGGGGTCAGCGGCTCTTGGGACGACTCAGAATGCGTGGGTATAGCACACAAAAATATGGGAATCAGGCGAAATTTTAGGTCTTTTTCACTAACATGCAAAAAATGTGGAAAGATCCTGGCAGGGCGGTGACTATGGTTCCTTTGATCTTATTTGGTAGTCCGGAAAAATATTAGGCGATAGGGGTCCGGAGGTCCCGGGACCACTCGGAAGGCGTGGGCTATAACACACAAAAATATGGGAATCGCGCGGAATTCTAGTTGTTTGGCCGAAAAACAAAAAAAATGAGGAACGATCATGGCGGGGCGGATACTATGGTTCCTTAGGTCGTATTTGATAGTCCGGAAAAATTTTAGGCGATAGGGGTCAGGAGGTCCCGGGACCACTCGGAAGGCGTGGGCTATATAACACAGAAAAATATGGGAATCGCGTGGAATTCTAGTTGTTTGACCGAAAAACACAAAAAATGAGGAACGATCATGGCGGGGTGGTTACTATGGTTCCTTAGGTCGTATTTGATGGCCCGGAAAATTTTTAGGCTATCGGGGTTCGGGGTTCCCGGGACCCCTTGGAAGGCGTGGGCTAAAGCACACGAAAATATGGAAATCGCGCGGAATTCTAGTTTTTTGGCTGAAAAATGCAAAAGACTAGGAACGATCATGGCGGGGCGGTGTCTATGGTTCCTTATGTCTTATTTGATTGTCCGGAAAATTTTTAGGCGATCCGGCTCCGGGGCGCCCGAACCACTCGGAAGGCGTGGGCGATAGCACACAAAAATATGGGAATCAGGCGGAATTCTAGTTTTTTGGCCAAAAAATGAAAAAAATGAGGAACGATCATGGCGAGACGGTGACTATGGTTCCTTAGGTCCTAATTGATGGCCCGAAATCTTTTTAGGCGATCCGAGTCCGGCGGCCTGGCCCACTCGGAAGGCCTGGGGCACACAGAAATATGGTAATCGAGATGAATTCTAGCTTTTTGGCCGAAAAACGCAATAAATGAGGAACGATCATGGCGGGGCAGTGACTATGGTTCCTTAGGTCGTATTTGATGGCCCGAAAAATTTTAGGCGATCGGGGTCCACGGCTCCCGGGACCACTCGGAAGGCGTAAGCTATAGCACACGAAAATATGCAAATCGCGCGGAGTTCTAGTTTTTTGGCCGAAAAATGCAAAGCATTTGGAACGATCATGGTGGGGCGGTGACTATGGTACCTTAGGTCGTATTTGATAGTCCGGAAAAATTTTAGGCGATCGGGGTCCGCGGCTCCCCGGACCACTTGGAAGGCGTGGGTATAGCACACGAAAATATGGGAATCGGGCGTAATTCTAGTTTTTTGGCCGAAAAATGCAAAAAATGAGAAACGATGATGGCGGGGCGGTTACTATGGTTCCTTAGGTCGTATTTGACGGCCCGGAAAAATTTTAGGCGATCGGGGTCCGGGGGTCCCGGAACCACTTGGAAGGGTGGGCAATAGCACACAAAAATATTGTAATCGGGCGGAATTCTAGTTTTTTGGCCGAAAAATGCAACAAATGAGGAATGATCATGGCTGGGCGGTGACTATGGTTCCTTAGGTCGTATTTGATAGTCCGGAAAAATTTTAGGCGATAGGGGTCCGGAGTTCGGGTTCACTTGGAAGGCTTGGGCTTAGGACACGAAAATATGGGAATCGCGCGAAATTCTAGTTTTTTGGCCGAAAAACGAAAAAAACTAGGAACGATCATGGCTGGGTGTTGACTATGGTTCCTTAGGTATTATTTGATAGTCCGGAAAAATTTTAGGCGATAGGGGTCCGGAGACCCGGGACCACTCGGAAGGCATGGGCTATAACACACAAAAACATGGGATCGCGCGGAATTCTAGTTGTTTGGCCGAAAAACGCAAAAAATGAGGAATGATCATGGCGGGGAGGATACTATGGTTCCTTAGGTCGTATTTGATTGTCCGGAAAAATTTTAGGCAATAGGGGTCCGGAGACCCGGGACCACTCGGAAGGCATTGGCAATAACAAACAAAAATATGGGATCGCGCGGAATTCTAGTTGTT
Source organism: Nicotiana tomentosiformis (assembly GCF_000390325.3). NCBI lineage: Eukaryota > Viridiplantae > Streptophyta > Magnoliopsida > Solanales > Solanaceae > Nicotiana > Nicotiana tomentosiformis. The sequence continues at coordinate 883,719 of NW_027174565.1, forward strand.
TGGCCGAAAAATGCAAAAAATGAGGAACGATCATGGCGGGGCGGAAACTATGGTTCCTTAGGTCGTATTTGATAGTCCGGAAATATTTTAGGCGATAGGGGTCTGGAGGTCCCGGGACCACTCAAAAGGTGTGGGCTATAACACACAAAAATATGGGAATCGCGCGGAATTTTCGTTGTTTGGCCGAAAAACGCAAAAATAAGGAACGATCATGGCGGGGCGGATACTATGGTTCCTTTGGTCGTATTTGATTGCCCGGAAAATTTGTAGGCGATCGGGGTCCGCGGCTCTTGGGACCACTCGGAATGCATGGGTATAGCACACGAAAATATCGGAGTCGGGCGAAATTCTAGGTCTTTTTCAGTAACATGCAAAAAATGTGGAAAGATCTTGGCAGGGCGGTGACTATGGTTCCTTTGGTCTTATTTGATAGTCCGGAAAAATATTAGGCTATAGGGGTCCGGAGGTCCCGGGACCACTCGGAAGGCGTGGGCTATAAGAGGTCCCGGCACCACTCGGAAGGCGTGGGCTATAACACACAAAAATATAGGATCGCGCGGAATTCTAGTTGTTTGGCCGAAAAATGCAAAAAATGAGGAACGATCATGGTGGGGTGGTTACTATGGTTCCTTAGGTCGTATTTGATGGACCGGAAAATTTTTAGGCGATCGGGGTTCCCGGGACCCCTTGGAAGGCGTGGGCTAAAGCACACGAAAATATGGAAATCGCGCGGAATTCTAGTTTTTTGGCTGAAAAATGCAAAAGACTAGGAACGATCATGGCGGGGCGGTGACTATGGTTCCTTAGGTCGTATTTGATAGTCCGGAAATTTTTTAGGCGATCCGGCTTCGGGGGGCCCGACCCACTCGGAAGGCTTGGGCGATAGCACACAAAAATATGGGAATCGGGCGAAATTCTAGTTTTTTGGCCAAAAAATGCAAAACATAAGGAACCATCATGACTATGGTTCCTTTGGTCCTAATTGAAGGCCCGAAAATTTTATAGGCGATCCGAGTCCGGCGGCCAGGCCTACTCGGAAGGCGTGGGGCACACAAAAATATGGTAATCAAGCGGAATTCTAGCTTTTTGGCCGAAAAACGCAATAAATGAGGAACGATCATGGAGGGGCGGTGACTATGGTTTCTTTAACTTATTTGATGGCCCTGAAAATTTTAGGCGATCGGGGTCCACGGCTCCCGGGACCACTCGGAAGGCGTAAGCTGTAGCACACGAAAATATGCAAGTCGCGCGGAGTTCTAGTTTTTTGGCCGAAAAATGCAAAGCATTTGGAACGATCATGGTGGGGCGGTGACTATGGTACCTTAGGTCGTATTTGATAGTCCGGAAAAATTTTAGGCGATCGGGGTCCGCGGCTCCCCGGACCACTTGGAAGGCGTGGGTATAGCACACGAAAATATGGGAATCGGGCGTAATTCTAGTTTTTTGGCCGAAAAATGCAAAAAATGAGAAACGATGATGGCGGGGCGGTTACTATGGTTCCTTAGGTCGTATTTGACGGCCCGGAAAAATTTTAGGCGATCGGGGTCCGGGGGTCCCGGAACCACTTGGAAGGGTGGGCAATAGCACACAAAAATATTGTAATCGGGCGGAATTCTAGTTTTTTGGCCGAAAAACGCAACAAATGAGGAATGATCATGGCTGGGCGGTGACTATGGTTCCTTAGGTCGTATTTGATAGTCCGGAAAAATTTTAGGCGATAGGGGTCCGGAGTTCCCGGGTTCACTTGGAAGGCGTGGGCTATAGGACACGAAAATATGGGAATCGCGCGGAATTCTAGTTTTTTGGCCGAAAAACGGAAAAAACTAGGAACGATCATGGCTGGGCGGTGACTATGGTTCCTTAGGTCTTATTTGATAGTCCAGAAAAATTTTAGGCGATAAGGGTCCGGAGACCCGGGACCACTCGGAAGGCATGGGCTATAACACACAAAAATGTGGGATCGCGCGGAATTCTAGTTGTTTGGCCGAAAAACGCAAAAAATGAGGAATGATCATGGCGGGGCGGATACTATGGTTCCTTAGGTCGTATTTGATAGTCCGGAAAAATTTGAGGCGATAGGGGTCTGGAGGTCCCGGGACCACTCGGAAGGTGTGGGCTATAACACACAAAAATATGGGAATCTCGCAGAATTCTAGTTGTTTGGCCGAAAAACGCAAAAAAATAAGGAACGATCATGGCGGGGAGGATACTATGGTTCCTTAGGTCATATTTGATAGTCCGAAAAATTTTTAGGCGATCCGGCTCCAGGGGGCCCGACCCACTCGTAAGGCGTGGGCGATAGCACACAAAAATATGGGAATCGGGCGGAATTCTAGTTTTTTGGCCAAAAATGCAAAATATAAGGAACGATCATGGCGAGGCGGTGACTATGGTTCCTTAGGTCCTAATTGATGGCCCGAAAATTTTATAGGAGATCCGAGTCCGGCGGCCCGGCCCACTCGGAAGGCGTGGGGCACACAAAAATATGGTAATCGAGCGGAATTCTAGCTTTTTGGCCGAAAAATGCAATAAATGAGGAACGATCATGGCGGGGCGGTGACTATGGTTCCTTAGGTCGTATTTGATAGTCCGGAAAAATTTTAGGCGATAGGGGTCCGGAGTTCCCGGGTTCACTTGGAAGGCGTGGGCTATAGGACACGAAAATATGGGAATCGCGCGGAATTCTAGTTTTTTGGCCGAAAAACGGAAAAAACTAGGAACGATCATGGCTGGGCGGTGACTATGGTTCCTTAGGTCTTATTTGATAGTTCGGAAAAATTTTTGGCGATAGGGGTCCGGAGACCTGGGACCACTCGGAAGGCGTGGGCTATAACACACAAAAATATGGGATCGCGCGGAATTCTAGTTGTTTGGCCGAAAAATGCAAAAAATGAGGAACGATCATGGCGGGTCGGATACTATGGTTCCTTAGGTCGTATTTGATAGTCCGGAAAAATTTTAGGTGATAGGGGTCTGGAGGTCCCGGGACCACTCGGAAGGTGTGGGCTATAACAAACAAAAATATGGGAATCGGGCGGAATTCTAGTTGTTTGGCCGAAAAACGCAAAAAATGAGGAACGATCATGGCAGGGCGGATACTATGGTTCCTTAGGTCGTATTTGATAGTCCGGAAAAATTTTAAGCGATAGGGGTCTGGAGGTCCCGGGACCACTCGGAAGGTGTGGGCTATAACACACAAAAATATGGGAATCGAGCGGAATTCTTGTTGTTTGGCCGAAAAACGCAAACAATAAGGAACGATCATGGCGGGGCGGATACTATGGTTCCTTAGGTCGTATTTGATTGCCCGGAAAAATATTAGGCTATTGGGGTCAGCGGCTCTTGGGACGACTCAGAATGCGTGGGTATAGCACACGAAAATATGGGAATCAGGCGAAATTTTAGGTCTTTTTCACTAACATGCAAAAAATGTGGAAAGATCTTGGCAGGGCGGTGACTATGGTTCCTTTGATCTTATTTGGTAGTCCGGAAAAATATTAGGCGATAGGGGTCCGGAGGTCCCGGGACCACTCGGAAGGCGTGGGCTATAACACACAAAAATATGGGAATCGCGCGGAATTCTAGTTGTTTGGCCGAAAAACGCAAAAAATGAGGAACGATCATGGTGGGGCGGATACTATGGTTCCTTAGGTCGTATTTGATAGTCCGGAAAAATTTTAGGCGATAGGGGTCAGGAGGTCCCGGGACCACTCGGAAGGCGTGGGCTATATAACACAGAAAAATATGGGAATCGCGTGGAATTCTAGTTGTTTGACCGAAAAACACAAAAAATGAGGAACGATCATGGCAGGGTGGTTACTATGGTTCCTTAGGCCGTATTTGATGGCCCGGAAAATTTTTAGGCTATCGGGGTTCGGGGTTCCCGGGACCCCTTGGAAGGCGTGGGCTAAAGCACACGAAAATATGGAAATCGCGCGGAATTCTAGTTTTTTGGCTGAAAAATGCAAAAGACTAGGAACGATCATGGCGGGGCGGTGTCTATGGTTCCTTATGTCTTATTTGATTGTCCGGAAAATTTTTAGGCGATCCGGCTCCGGGGCGCCCGAACCACTCGGAAGGCGTGGGCGATAGCATACAAAAATATGGGAATCAGGCGGAATTCTAGTTTTTTGGCCAAAAAATGAAAAAAATGAGGAACGATCATGGCGAGACGGTGACTATGGTTCCTTAGGTCCTAATTGATGGCCCGAAATTTTTTTAGGCGATCCGAGTCCGGCGGCCTGGCCCACTCGGAAGGCCTGGGGCACACAGAAATATGGTAATCGAGATGAATTCTAGCTTTTTGGCCGAAAAACGCAATAAATGAGGAACGATCATGGCGGGGCGGTGACTATGGTTCCTTAGGTCGTATTTGATGGCCCGAAAAATTTTAGGCGATCGGGGTCCACGGCTCCCGGGACCACTCGGAAGGCGTAAGCTATAGCACACGAAAATATGCAAATCGCGCGGAGTTCTAGTTTTTTGGCCGAAAAATGCAAAGCATTTGGAACGATCATGGTGGGGCGGTGACTATGGTACCTTAGGTCGTATTTGATAGTCCGGAAAAATTTTAGGCGATCGGGGTCCGCGGCTCCCCGGACCACTTGGAAGGCGTGGGTATAGCACACGAAAATATGGGAATCGGGCGTAATTCTAGTTTTTTGGCCGAAAAATGCAAAAAATGAGAAACGATGATGGCGGGGCGGTTACTATGGTTCCTTAGGTCGTATTTGACCGCCCGGAAAAATTTTAGGCGATCGGGGTTCGGGGGTCCCGGAACCACTTGGAAGGGTGGGCTATAGCACAGAAAAATATTGTAATCGGGCGGAATTCTAGTTTTTTGGCCGAAAAATGCAACAAATGAGGAATGGTTCATTAGGTCGAATTTGATAGTCCGGAAAAATTTTAGGCGATAGGGGTCCGGAGTTCCCGGGTTCACTTGGAAGGCTTGGGCTATAGGACACGAAAATATGGGAATCGCGCGGAATTCTAGTTTTTTGGCCGAAAAACGAAAAAAACTAGGAACGATCATGGCTGGGTGGTGACTATGGTTCCTTAAGTATTATTTGATAGTCCGGAAAAATTTTAGGCGATAGGGGTCCGGAGACCCGGGACCACTCGGAAGGCATGGGCTATAACACACAAAAAGATGGGATCGCGCGGAATTCTAGTTGTTTGGCCGAAAAACGCAAAAAATGAGGAACGATCATGGCGGGGCGGATACTATGGTTCCTTAGGTCGTATTTGATAGTCCAGAAAAATTTTAGGCAATAGGGGTCCGGAGACCCGGGACCACTCGGAAGGCATTGGCAATAACAAACAAAAATATGGGATCGCGCGGAATTCTAGTTGTTTGGCCGAAAAATGCAAAAAATGAGGAACGATCATGGCGGGGCGGAAACTATGGTTCCTTAGGTCGTATTTGATAGTCCGGAAATATTTTAAGCGATAGGGGTCTGGAGGTCCCGGGACCACTCAGAAGGTGTGGGATATAACACACAAAAATATGGGAATCGCGCGGAATTTTCGTTGTTTGGCCGAAAAACGCAAAAAATAAGGAACGATCATGGCGGGGCTGATACTATGGTTCCTTTGGTCGTATTTGATTGCCCGGAAAATTTGTAGGCGATCGGGGTCCGCGGCTCTTGGGACCACTCGGAATGCATGGGTATAGCACACGAAAATATCGGAGTCGGGCGAAATTCTAGGTCTTTTTCAGTAACATGCAAAAAATGTGGAAAGATCTTGGCAGGGCGGTGACTATGGTTCCTTTGGTCTTATTTGATAGTACGGAAAAATATTAGGCTATAGGGGTCCGGAGGTCCCGGGACCACTCGGAAGGCGTGGGCTATAAGAGGTCCCGGCACCACTCGGAAGGCGTGGGCTATAACACACAAAAATATAGGATCGCGCGGAATTCTAGTTGTTTGGCCGAAAAATGCAAAAAATGAGGAACGATCATGGTGGGGTTGTTACTATGGTTCCTTAGGTCATATTTGATGGACCGGAAAATTTTTAGGCGATCGGGGTTCCCGGGACCCCTTGGAAGGCGTGGGCTAAAGCACACGAAAATATGGAAATCGCGCGGAATTCTAGTTTTTTGGCTGAAAAATGCAAAAGACTAGGAACGATCATGGCGGGGTGGTGACTATGGTTCCTTAGGTCGTATTTGATAGTCCGGAAAATTTTTAGGCGATCCGGCTTCGGGGGGCCCGACCCACTCGGAAGGCTTGGGCGATAGCACACAAAAATATGGGAATCGGGCGGAATTCTAGTTTTTTGGCCAAAAAATGCAAAACATAAGGAACCATCATGACTATGGTTCCTTTGGTCCTAATTGAAGGCCCGAAAATTTTATAGGCGATCCGAGTCCGGCGGCCAGGCCTACTCGGATGGCGTGGGGCACACAAAAATATGGTAATCAAGCGGAATTCTAGCTTTTTGGCCGAAAAACGCAATAAATGAGGAACGATCATGGAGGGGCGGTGACTATGGTTCCTTAGGTCGTATTTGATGGCCCAGAAAATTTTAGGCGATCGGGGTCCACGGCTCCCGGGACCACTCGGAAGGCGTAAGCTGTAGCACACGAAAATATGCAAGTCGCGCGGAGTTCTAATTTTTTGGCCGAAAAATGCAAAGCATTTGGAACGATCATGGTGGGGCGGTGACTATGGTACCTTAGTTCATATTTGATAGTCTAGAAAAATTTTAGGCGATAGGGGTCTGGAGGTCCCGGGACCACTCGGAAGATGTGGGCTATAACACACAAAAATATGGAAATCGCAAGGAATTCTAGTTGTTTGGTCGAAAAACGCAAAAAATAAGGAACGATCATGGCGGGTCGGATACTATGGTTCCTTAGGTCGTATTTGATGGCCCGGAAAAATTTTAGGCGATCGGGGTCCGGGGGTCCCGGAACCACTTGGAAGGGTGGGCAATAGCATAGAAAAATATTGTAATCGGGCGGAATTCTAGTTTTTTGGCCGAAAAATGCAACAAATGAGGAATGATCATGGCTGGGCGGTGACTATGGTTCATTAGGTCGTATTTGATAGTCCGGAAAAATTTTAGGCGATAGGGGTCCGGAGTTCCCGGGTTCACTTGGAAGGCGTGGGCTATAGGACACGAAAATATGGGAATCGCGCAGAATTCTAGTTTTTTGGCCGAAAAACGGAAAAAACTAGGAACGATCATGGCTGGGCGGTGACTATGGTTCCTTAGGTCTTATTTGATAGTCCGGAAAAATTTTAGGCGATAAGGGTCCGGAGACCCGGGACCACTCGGAAGGCATGGGCTATAACATACAAAAATGTGGGATCGCGCGGAATTCTAGTTGTTTGGCCGAAAAACGCAAAAAATGAGGAATGATCATGGCGGGGCGGATACTATGGTTCCTTAGGTCATATTTGATAGTCCGAAAAAAATTGAGGCGATAGGGGTCTGGAGGTCCCGGGACCACTCGGAAGGTGTGGGCTATAACACACAAAAATATGGGAATCTCGCGGAATTCTAGTTGTTTGGCCGAAAAATGCAAAGCATTTGGAACGATCATGGTGGGGCGGTGACTATGGTACCTTAGGTCGTATTTGATAGTCCGGAAAAATTTTAGGCGATCGGGGTCCGCGGCTCCCCGGACCACTTGGAAGGCGTGGGTATAGCACACGAAAATATGGGAATCGGGCGTAATTCTAGTTTTTTGGCCGAAAAATGCAAAAAATGAGAAACGATGATGGCGGGGCGGTTACTATGGTTCCTTAGGTCGTATTTGACGGCCCGGAAAAATTTTAGGCGATCGGGGTCCGGGGGTCCCGGAACCACTTGGAAGGGTGGGCAATAGCACACAAAAATATTGTAATCGGGCGGAATTCTAGTTTTTTGGCCGAAAAACGCAACAAATGAGGAATGATCATGGCTGGGCGGTGACTATGGTTCCTTAGGTCGTATTTGATAGTCCGGAAAAATTTTAGGCGATAGGGGTCCGGAGTTCCCGGGTTCACTTGGAAGGCGTGGGCTATAGGACACGAAAATATGGGAATCGCGCGGAATTCTAGTTTTTTGGCCGAAAAACGGAAAAAACTAGAAACGATCATGGATGGGCGGTGACTATGGTTCCTTAGGACTTATTTGATAGTCTGGAAAAATTTTAGGCAATAGGGGTGCGGAGACCAGGGACCACTCGGAAGGCATGGGCTATAACACACAAAAATATGGGAATCGTGCGGAATTCTAGTTGTTTGGCCAAAAAATGCAAAAAATGAGGAACGATCATGGCGGGGTGTTTACTATGGTTCCTTAGGTCGTATTTGATGGCCCGGAAAATTTTTAGGCGATCGGGGTTCGTGGTTCCCGGGACCCCTTAGAAGGCGTGGGCTATAGCACACGAAAATATGGAAATCGCGCGGAATTCTAGTTTTTTGGCTGAAAAATGCAAAAGACTAGGAACGATCATGGCGGGGCGGTGATTATGGTTCCTTAGGTTGTATATGATAGTCCGGAAAATTTTTAGGCGATCCGGCTTCGGGGGGCCCGACCCACTCGGAAGGCGTTGGCGATAGCACACAAAAAAATGGGAATTGGGCGGAATTCTAGGTTTTTGGCCAAGAAATGCAAAAAATAAGGAACGATCATGGCGAGGCGGTGACTATGGTTCCTTAGTTCCTAATTGATGGCCCAAATATTTTATAGGCGATCCGAGTCCGGCGGCCCGGCCCACTCGGAAGGCGTGGGGCACACAAAAATATGGTAATCGAGCGAAATTCTAGATTTTTGGCCGAAAAACGCAATAAATGAGGAGCGATCATGGCGGGGCGGTGACTATGGTTCCTTAGGTCGTATTTGATGGCCCGGAAAATTTTAGGCGATCGGGGTCCACGGCTCCCGGGACCACTCGGAAGTCGTAAGCTATAGCACACGAAAATATGCAAATCGCGCGGAGTTCTAGTTTTTTGGCCGAAAAATGCAAAGCATTTGGAACGATCATGGTGGGGCGGTGACTATGGTACCTTAGGTCGTATTTGATAGTCCGGAAAAATTTTAGGCGATCGGGGTCCGCGGCTCCCCGGACCACTTGGAAGGCGTGGGTATAGCACACGAAAATATGGGAATCGGGCGTAATTCTAGTTTTTTGGCCGAAAAATGCAAAAAATGAGAAACGATGATGGCGGGGCGGTTACTATGGTTCCTTAAGTCGTATTTGACGGCCCGGAAAAAGCACAGAAAAATATTGTAATCGGGCGGAATTCTAGTTTTTTGGCCGAAAAATGCAACAAATGAATAATGATCATGGCTGGGCGGTGACTATGGTTCCTTAGGTCGTAATTGATTGCCTGGATAAAGTTTAGGCGATCGGGGACCGCGACTCTTGGGACCACTCGAAATACGTGGGTATAGCACACGAAAATATGGGAATCTGGCGAAATTCTAGGTCTTTTTTTAGTAACATGCAAAAAATGTGGAAAGATCTTGGCAGGGCAGTGACTATAGTTCCTTTGGTCTTATTTGATAGTCCGGAAAAATATTAGGCGATAGGGGTCCGGAGGTCCTGGGACCACTCGGAAGGCGTGGGCTATAAGAGGTCCCGGGACCACTCGGAAGGCATGGGCTATAACACACAAAAATATGGGAATCGCGCGGAATTCTAGTTGTTTGGCCGAAAAATGCAAAAAATGAGGAACGATCATGGCGGGGTAGTTACTATGGTTCCTTAGGTCGTATTTGATGGCCCGGAAAAAGTTTAGGCGATCGAGGTCTGCGGCTCTTGGGACCACTCGGAATGCGTGGGTATAGCACACGAAAATATGGGAATCAGGCAAAATTCTAGGTCCTTTTTTAGTAACATGCAAAAATGTGGAAAGATCTTGGCAGGGCGGTGACTATAGTTCCTTTGGTCTTATTTGATAGTCCGGAAAAATATTAGGCGATAGGGGTCCGGAGGTCCCGGTATCACTCGGAAGGCGTGGGCTATAAGAGGTCCCGGGACCACTCGGAAGGCGTGGGCTATAACACACAAAAATATGGGAATCGCGCGGAATTCTAGTTGTTTGGCCGAAAAACGCAAAAAATGAGGAACGATCATGGCGGGGTGGTTACAATGGTTACTTAGGTCGTATTTTATGGCCCGGAAAAGTTTTAGGTGATCGGGGTTCGGGATTCCCGGGACCGTTTGGAAGGCGTGGGCTAAAGCACACGAAAATATGGAAATCACGCGGAATTCTAGTTTTTTGTCTGAAAAATGCAAAAGACTAGGAACGATCATGGCGGGGTGGTGTCTATGGTTCCTTAGGTCGTATTTGATAGTGCGGAAAATTTTTAGGCGATCCGGCTCCGGGGGCCCGAACCACTCGGAAGGCGTGGGCGATAGCACACAAAAATATTGGAATCGGGCGGAATTCTAGTTTTTTAGCCAAAAAATGCAAAACATGAAGAACGATCATGGCGAGGCGGTGACTATGGTTCCTTAGGTCCTAATTGATGGCCTGAAAATATTTTAGGCGATCCGAGTCCGGCGGCACAGCCCACTCGGAAGTCGTGGGGCACACAGAAATATGGTAATCGATCGGAATTCTAGCTTTTTGGCCGAAAAACGCAATAAATGAGGAACGATCATGGCGGGGAGGTGACTATGGTTCCTTAGGTCGTATTTGATGGCCCGGAAAATTTTAGGCGATCGGGGTCCACGGCTCCCGGGACCACTCGGAAGGCGTAAGCTATAGCACACGAAAATATGCAAATCGCGCGGAGTTTTAGTTTTTTCGCCGAAAAATGCAAAGCATTTGGATCGATCATGGTGGGGTGTTGACTATGGTACCTTAGGTCATATTTGATAGTCCGTAAAACTTTTAGGCGATCGGGGTCCGTGGCTCCCCGGACCACTTGGAAGGCGTGGGTATAGCACACGAAAATATGGGAATCGGGCGTAATTCTAGTTTTTTGGCCGAAATATGCAAAAAATGAGAAACGATGATGGCGGGGCGGTTACTATGGTTCCTTAGGTTGTATTTGACGGCCCGGAAAAATTTTAGGAGATCGGGGTCCGGGGGTCCCGGAACCACTTGGAAGGGTGGGCAATAGCACAGAAAAATATTGTAATCGGGCGGAATTCTAGTTTTTTGGCGGAAAACGCAACAAATGAGGAATGATCATGGCTGGGCGGTGACTATGGTTCCTTAGGTCTTATTTGATAGTCCGGAAAAATTTTAGGCGATAGGGGTCCGGAGACCCGGGACCACTCGGAAGGCATGGGCTATAACACACAAAAATATGGGATCGCGCGGAATTCTAGTTGTTTGGCCGAAAAACGCAAAAAATGAGGAACGATCATGGCGGGTCGGATACTATGGTTCCTTAGGTCGTATTTGATAGTCCGGAAAATTTTTAGGTGATAGGGGTCTGGAGGTCCCGGGACCACTCGGAAGGTGTGGGCTATAACAAGCAAAAATATGGGAATCGCGCGGAATTCTAGTTGTTTGGCCGAAAAACGCAAAAAATAAGGAACGATCATGGCGGGGTGGATACTATGGTTCCTTAGGTCGTATTTGAATGTCCGAAAAATTTTTGGGCAATCCGGCTCCGGGGGGCCCGACCCACTCGGAAGGCGTGGACGATAGCACACAAAAATATGGGAATCGGGCGGAATTCTAGTATTTTGGCCAAAAACTGCACAAAATAAGGAACGATCATGGCGAGGTGGTGACTATGTTTCCTTAGGTCCTAATTGATGGCCCGAAAATTTTATAGGCGATCCGAGTCCGGCGGCCCGGCCCACTCGGAAGGCGTGGGGCACACAAAAATATGGTAATCGAGCAGAATTCTAGCTTTTTGGCCGAAAAATGCAATAAATGAGGAACGATCATGACAGGGCGGTAACTATGGTTCCTTAGGTCGTATTTGATGCCCAGGAAAAGTTTTAGGCGATCGGGGTTCGGGATTCCCGGGACCGTTTGGAAGGCGTGGGCTAAAGCACACGAAAATATGGAAATCACGCGGAATTCTAGTTTTTTGGCTGAAAAATGCAAAAGACTAGGAACGATCATGGCGGGGTGGTGTCTATGGTTCCTTAGGTCGTATTTGATAGTGCGGAAAATTTTTAGGCGATCCGGCTCCGGGGGCCCCGAACCACTCGGAAGGCGTGGGCGATAGCACACAAAAATATTGGAATCGGGCGGAATTCTAGTTTTTTAGCCAAAAAATGCAAAACATGAGGAACGATCTTGGCGAGGCGGTGACTATGGTTCCTTAGGTCCTAATTGATGGCCTGAAAATGTTTTAGGCGATCCGAGTCCGGCGGCACGGCCCACTCGGAAGGCGTGGGGCACACAGAAATATGGTAATCGATCGGAATTCTAGCTTTTTGGCCGAAAAACGCAATAAATGAGGAACGATCATGGCGGGGTGGTGACTATGGTTCCTTAGGTCGTATTTGATGGCCCGGAAAATTTTAGGCGATCGGGGTCCACGGCTCCCGGGACCACTCGGAAGGCGTAAGCTATAGCACACGAAAATATGCAAATCGCGCGGAGTTTTAGTTTTTTCGCCGAAAAATGCAAAGCATTTGGATCGATCATGGTGGGGCGGTGACTATGGTACCTTAGGTCATATTTGATAGTCCGGAAAACTTTTAGGCGATCGGGGTCCGTGGCTCCCCGGACCACTTGGAAGGCGTGGGTATAGCACACGAAAATATGGGAATCGGGCGTAATTCTAGTTTTTTGGCCGAAATATGCAAAAAATGAGAAACGATGATGGCGGGGCGGTTACTATGGTTCCTTAGGTTGTATTTGACGGCCCGGAAAAATTTTAGGAGATCGGGGTCCGGGGGTCCCGGAACCACTTGGAAGGGTGGGCAATAGCACAGAAAAATATTGTAATCGGGCGGAATTCTAGTTTTTTGGCGAAAAACGCAACAAATGAGGAATGATCATGGCTGGGCGGTGACTATGGTTCCTTAGGTCTTATTTGATAGTCCGGAAAAATTTTAGGCGATAGGGGTCCGGAGACCCGGGACCACTCGGAAGGCATGGGCTATAACACACAAAAATATGGGATCGCGCTGAATTCTAGTTGTTTGGCCGAAAAACGCAAAAAATGAGGAACGATCATGGCGGGTCGGATACTATGGTTCCTTAGGTCGTATTTGATAGTCCGGAAAATTTTTAGGTGATAGGGGTCTGGAGGTCCCGGGACCACTCGGAAGATGTGGGCTATAACAAACAAAAATATGGGAATCGCGCGGAATTCTATTTGTTTGGCCGAAAAACGCAAAAAATAAGGAACGATCATGGCAGGGTGGATACTATGGTTCCTTAGGTCGTATATGATAGTCCGGAAAATTTTTAGGCAATCCGGCTCTGGGGGGCCCGACCCACTCGGAAGGCGTGGACGATAGCACACAAAAATATGGGAATCGGGCGGAATTCTAGTGTTTTGGCCAAAAAATGCACAAAATAAGGAACGATCATGGCGAGGCGGTGACTATGTTTCTTTAGGTCCTAATTGATGGCCCGAAAATTTTATAGGCGATCCGAGTCCGGCGGCCCGGCCCACTCGGAAGGCGTGGGGCACACAAAAATATGGTAATCGAGCAGAATTCTAGCTTTTTGGCCGAAAAATGCAATAAATGAGGAACGATCATGACAGGGCGGTAACTATGGTTCCTTAGGTCGTATTTGATGCCCCGGAAAATTTTAGGCGATCGGGGTCCACGGCTCCCGGGATCACTCGGAAGGCGTAAGCAATAGCACACGAAAATATGCAAATCGCGCGGAGTTCTAGTTTTTTGGCCGGAAAATGCAAAGCATTTGGAACGATCATGGTGGGGCGGTGACTATGGTACCTTAGGTCGTATTTGATAGTCCGGAAAAATTTTAGGCGATCGGGGTCCGCGGCTCCCCGGACCACTTGGAAGGCATGGGTATAGCACACGAAAATATGGGAATCGGGCGTAATTCTAGTTTTTTGGCCGAAAAATGCAAAAAATTAGAAACGATGATGGCGGGATGGTTACTATGGTTCCTTAGGTCGTATTTGACGGCCCGGAAAAATTTTAGGCGATCGGGGTCTGGGGGTCCCGGAACCACTTGGAAGGGTGGGCAATAGCACAGAAAAATATTGTAATCGGGCAGAATTCTAGTTTTTTGGCCGAAAAACCCAGCAAATGAGGAATGATCATGGCTGGGCGGTGACTATGGTTACTTAGGTCTTATTTGATAGTCCGAAAAAATTTTAGGCGATAGGGGTCCAGAGTTTCCGGGTTCACTTGGAAGGCGTGGGCTATAGGACACGAAAATATGGGAATCGCGCGGAATTCTAGTTTTTTGGCCGAAAAACGGAAAAAACTAGGAACGATCATGGCTGGGTGGTTACTCTTGTTCCTTAGGTCATATTTGATGGCCCGGAAAATTTTTAGGCGATCGGGGTTCGGGGTTCCCGGGACCCCTTGGAAGGCGTGGGCTAAAGCACACGAAAATATGGAAATCGCGCGGAATTCTATTTTTTTGGCTAAAAAATGCAAAAGACTAGGAACGATCATGGCGGGGCGTTGTCTATGGTTCCTTAGGTCGTATTTGATAGTCCGGAAAATTTTTAGGCGATCCAGCTCCGGGGGGCCCGAACCACTCGGAAGGCGTGGGCGATAGCACACAAAAATATGGGAATCGAGCGGAATTCTAGTTTTTTGGCCAAAAAATGCAAAAAATGAGGAACGATCATGGCGAGGCGGTGACTATCGTTCCTTAGGTCCTAATTGATGGCCCGAAAATTTTTTAGGCGATCCCAGTCCGGCGGCCCGGCCCACTCGGAAGGCGTGGGGCACACAAAAATATGGTAATTGAGCGGAATTCTAGCTTTTTGGCCGAAAAACGCAATAAATGAGGAACGATCATGGCGGGGCGGTGACTATGGTTCCTTAGGTCGTATTTGATGGCCCGGAAAATTTTAGGCGATCGGGGTCCACGGCTCCCGGGACCACTCGGAAGGCGTAAGCTATAGCACACGAAAATATGCAAATTGCGCGGAGTTCTAGTTTTTTGGCCGAAAAATGCAAAGCATTTGGAACGATCATGGTGGGGCGGTGACTATGGTACCTTAGGTCGTATTTGATAGTCCAGAAAAATTTTAGCCGATCGGGGTCCGCGGCTCCCCGGACCACTTGGAAGGCGTGGGTATAGCACACGAAAATATGGGAATCGGGTGTAATTCTAGGTTTTTGGCCGAAAAATGCAAAAAATGATAAACGATGATGGCGGGGCGGTTACTATGGTTCCTAAGGTTGTATTTGACGGCCCGGAAAAATTTTAGGCGATCGGGGTCCGGGGGTCCCGGAACCACTTGGAAGGGTGGGCAATAGCACAGAAAAATATTGTAATCGGGCGAAATTCTAGTTTTTTGGCCGAAAAACGCAATAAATGAGGAATGATCATGGCTGGGCGGTGACTATGGTTCCTTAGGTCGTATTTGATAGTCCGGAAAAATTTTAGGCGATAGGGGTCCGGAGTTCCCGGGTTCACTTGGAATGCGTGGGCTATAGGACACGAAAATATGGGAATCGCGCAGAATTCTAGTTTTTTGGCCGAAAACGGAAAAAACTAGGAACGATCATGGCTGGGCGGTGACTATGGTTCCTTAGGTCTTATTTGATAGTCCGGAAAAATTTTAGGCGATAGGGGTCCGGAGTTCCCGGGTTCACTGGAAGGCGTGGGCTATAGGACACGAAAATATGGGAATCGCGCGGAATTCTAGTTTTTTGGCCTAAAAACAGAAAAAACTAGGAACGATCATAGCTGGGCGGTTACTATGGTTCCTTAGGTCGTATTTGAGGTCCCGGGACCACTCGGATGGTGTGGGCTATAACACACAAAAATATGGGAATCGCGCGGAATTCTAGTTTTTTGGCCGAAAAACGCAAAAAATAAGGAACAATCATGGCGGGGCGGATACTATGGTTCCTTAGGTCGTATTTGATTGCTCGGAAAATTTTTAGGCGATCGGGGTCCGCGGCTCTTGGGACCACTCGGAATGCGTGGGTATAGCACACGAAAATATGTGAATCGGGCGAAATTCTAGGTCATTTTCAGTAACATGCAAAAAATGTGGAAACATCTTGGTAGGGCGGTGACTATGGTTCCTTTGGTCTTATTTGATAGTCCGGAAAAATATTAGACGATAGGGGTCCGGAGTTCCCGGGTTCACTTGGAAGGCGTGGACTATAGGACACGAAAATATGAAAATCGCGCGGAATTCTAGTTTTTTGGCCGAAAAATGGAAAAAACTAGGAACGATCATGGCT